>NC_137062.1:4334575-4489575 GCF_032717465.1 Coenobita brevimanus | reverse complement strand
TCCTTATTTTTCTCTTTGACCCTTATTTTTTTTTTTTTTTTTCAATGTATGACCTTATTCTTGCTTTTCTTTGTTTATTATATACTCGTCAAAAAACCAGCATCAGCGTCATCATCATTATCATATCCAACAACATCATAGTAACCTACTGCATATCACAACCACCAACACACCACCATCATCATCATCATAGTAACATCACCACCACCAATACCACAAAAATTAAAATCATCATCAATATCATAGTAACTTACTGCATATCACCACCGTCATCACCACTATCATCATCATCATCATCATAGTAACCTATTGCAGATCATCATCATCATCATAGTAACCTACTGCAGATCATCATCATCATCCATGCAATTAACATTTTGCTCATCAGTGCCTACCTCGCAGTCATCATCATCATATTCATCATCATAGTAACTTACTACATATCACCATTTCACTGCCATCACTACCACCATTACCACTACCACCACCACCATCATTATCATCATGATCATCAACACCATCATCCATACATTAATAGTATACTCGTCAGTTGTAACCTATTGTACATCACCATCATCACGTCCATCATTATCAACATCATCATCATCACCATCGCCATCAGCATCACTATTACCAGCATTAGGTACGTTAGATCACAGCCACCACTATATTACAGCATCACAAACTACAAGAGAGGTAGGAGGCGAGATGAAGTAAGGTGCAAGGCCTGGGACTCTACTACACCTTGGCTCCTTTTCTTCATTTCTCTCTTCCTTTCCTTTGGTTACTTTTCTTTTTTCTTGGTTTCCCCTTCTCTCCCTTCCATATTTACTCCTGCTTTGTTCTTTCCTTTTCATTCTACCGTTCATACTTTTTTCTCCTCTTATCTATATTTCCTTTTTGTGGGGTCTTCATTTTTTTTTTCTTGCTGGTCTATGTTTCTTTCTTCTCACTTGCCTCCCATACATTCTCCTTTTCTTCATCTCTCATTTTCTTTCGTCCTTGCTGTCTCCACTAACACCATAAGCAACAAAAGAGGTAAGATGATGAGGGGTGGAGCAGCATTTATTCCAATCTTTCTGTCTTTCCTTTTAATTTATTTCATGCTTTGTTTCATTCTGATCCTTCTTATCTTCCTCTTTCGCTCTGAGTTTCCTTCATTCTTGCCTTTTTCCTACTCTTCTTTGGCACTTCCTTGCCTCTATCTCATTTTTTCTTTTTTTTTCTTTTTTTTAAATTCCTTCTCCCCTCTTTTCTGTCATACTTCCTTCCCTATATGTTGCAGCAAAAATTCGTCAGCAGATGTAGGAGCCAACATGACATAAGGTGGAGCGGCCTGAGACATAAATATAGGTGTCTGGAGCTACACCCAAGTCGTCAGAGCGCTCCTTTATTGGTCCATCTCATTCCCCAATTTTTATTTTAAATACAACTTTTGATTCATGTTCTACCTCAGTTCTCTCTCTTTTTCTATACGCTTTTGCCCTTTTGTGTCTTGTTTTATTCCTTCACATTTTATAACTTCTTTTCGTGTTTTACGGTCCTTTATCTTAATCATATTTCTCCTTTTGCTTTATTTTTCTCAGTTGTTTGTCCTTATTGTCACTTTCTCCATTATGGTACAGAATCACAAGTTACAAGAGGTGGTACCGTAGGTGGTTCGACATCATCCATTCACTGGATGTAGTGCTAACTACATTTCACGTCTATTTCCTCATTCTAGTTTTTTCTGCCCTTCTCTCTTCCTACTGTACTTCTTCCTTTCCTTTCTTTGCACATCTTTCAACTTGAAGTAACTCTACTTTGAGTGACAAGTCCAATGTTTCGTGTAACTCAGGAAGCCATTTGCAACTTTGATTGACAACCATATAACCAGATAACGGGGTGTTTTGGAGTCTGTTATGGTGCCAGTGCTAACTGGGAGGAGAGACGCAAATTTGGAGTCCACCCAAGAACTAAATCTTCACATTTTTCCATGTGCCTCGCTGTGGTGAGGCGCTGTCCACCTCAAGGGAACTTCGGTACACTCCAAGGGATGCCTCTGCAGGGCTAGTCGCTTGCCTACGGTTGATAGGTCTGCTCGGCTCACAGACTGGGAGTGATTAACAACAACAACGTTAGAAGAGGGGTAGGAGGCGACAGGTAATTAGTGTAACCTGCTGGCCATCAGTATAATAACCACCACCAACACCACCACCACACATTATCATCATGATTATCATTGACGCGATCATTATCATCGAAACTAACCTAGACACCATCAGCATCATTATAATCATTGCAGCTAAGATAAATAACCATCAGAATCACCAATACCATAATTACCATCATCATCACTCTCACCTCCACCACCATTAGGTACATCAGGTCACAGCCACCGCTATAGCACATACAAGCCACAAGGGGGTCGGAGGCGAAATGAAGTAAGGTGCAGCGGCCTGGTTGGCTACTTTGCTAAACTTGACCATAATCTCCTGACATTACTCACCTCCAGTACGATGAGGTAATTTTTATTCAACATCGTAGGATTCATTCAGGTAAGATCCCCTTAGTGGAGCAGGTGTTGATGTAGACGATACCCAACACCTCCAGTTACAGGAGTCTGCCCTGACCTGCATAAATTCATCTGCAGATTGGAAGAATTATTTGAAAAACAAGCAGATGAGACTAGGCAGAGTCGAACGACCTGGTTCTCTACATCGGAGACACAGAGTTCAAGACAACAAAGGCATCTCTTGTTTTCATAATTATAATCTACCTCCTCGCCACCGCTACCACCAGTAAAACGCTTTTGTCGGCGAGGTACGAGAGAGGTCATTTGAATCCGGAAAGAGCAGAATGTTCCCTTACACCCCGAGGATGCCTAGAGTATATTGATGGCTATCAACCTACCAAGTTTCATGCTTTTATTACAAACTGTCTGGCCTGTGGCATTCTTTGGAAGATATTCGACGTGCTCTCCACATGTCCCAACCACTTAGCGCGTGTCACGTGCCACGTGCACCGCCTGGGTGTGATGAAACCTGTCAAAAACAAATCTTAAAGAATTGGGCTACCATATGGTGGAAACCACTCAGTGATCAGCCCTGTCGTTGCTGAGACTTAAGCTTCTCAAAAGAGTTGATGTCGGGCGGGGTAGGGCTGGGCCAGGTTGGGGCGGGCCGGGCCAAGTTGAGCTGGGCTAGGTTGAGCAGCTCGTATGTGAGAAAATGCCACTACTTGATGACAGACTCGCGAAAACTTCGCCCTCGCTCGTGACCACTACCATCATCATTATGAAAGCAAATTGACATAATTATTCAACATCAGTAATACTTTACTATAGGTGTGTAGACCTAAGTTTTTCCAAAATCTTCATCATTATCGCTATTATCTTCATCATCATCATCATCATCAAAGTTAACCCACATCACTACTGAACGTTACTTACATCATCGCAATTACTGGTTGTGTAGGACTAACTTTTTATAATATCAGCATCGCCATTGACATCAGCAACATTACTGTCATCAGTTTCCGTATATTAATGATCACCATCAAAAATAAACAACAACCTGTACAACAGCCACTACCACCATAATCGTCGTCATCGCCATCATCATATTCTTTTCAGTCCCCTCTTCTGCATTATAGTACATCATCACAAGGTACAAGAGAGGTGGGAGGGGATATGAAGTAAGGTGCAGCGGCCTGGCACTCCACTACACCTGCACTGAGTTACAACCCCCATTCTTTTATTGCACTTTTATTTTTACTTATGCATTTTTTCCCTTTTGTTTCTTTTGATATTTTCCATTTGTAGGTCTTTTGTTATTTAATATTATTTCTTTCGTTCTTTCTCCTTTCCCTTCCTTTTTTACCCGTTGTGTTCTTTTTATCCTCTTTTAAATATTTCTCCTTTACATAGCGTTTTTATTAGCTCTCACCATTATCAACTTTTATTCCATTTTTTTCCACATTTTCTTCTTTTGTATATTCTCTCTTAACCCTTTTGTTTTCTGTCTTCATAATGTATCACAAGCTTCACGAGAAGTGAGATGAAGCAAGGTTAGCATCGTCATCATTACTAACATACATCGCCATCATTAGTGTTAGAACATCATCATTATCATCATTATTACTCATCCTTTTATTTGTTTTTTTTCGTCCTCGTATTTTCTCCTTTTTCTTTGTTTTTATTTGCTTTTATTTCTCCTTTCATACTTTTTTAGTTTATTTATTTCTCATTTTCCTAAGCAATTTCTACCTTGCTCGTTAGCTTTCTTTCGCCATTCATTTTCACTTTTTATTATTTTCTGTCCTCTTTAATTTTCTTTCCGTCTTTTTTTTTCTTGTCAATATTACAGCATCACAAGGTACAAGAGGTAGGAGGCGAGATGAAACAAGGTGGAGCGGCCTGGGACACTGCTACATGTGTACTCAGATAACACCTGTACCATTTATACCTCTATTTATTTATTTTTTTCCACATTACCTTCTATCCTTGCCCTACATTTCACATTTTGCATCATTTTCGTATTTCTTTTCTCCTGTTTCCTCAGTTCATTTCTTCGCTTCCCACTTTCTGTCTTGCTTGTCTATTCCTTTCTTTTCTTTTCTTTCTCTTTCCCATTTTTGTTCACTGATCCATTTCCTTTCTCTCCTTCTTATATATCATTTCTTGCTCACTCAATTTCTTTATTCCTTCCTACTGTCTTTGTTCACTATATTACAACAACAAAGCAACAAGAGAACTAGGAGCAAAGGCGAAGTAGGGTGGAGCCACCTGGGACACAAATGAAGGTGTCTGGAGTTCAACCCACTTCCCGCCGGTGCCTCCTTTTATTTTGTTTTATTTTTCTTCCATGTTCTTTTTTCTCCCTTCCTTGCTTTTCCGTTTAATGTCACATGCTTCTTATTTGTATTTTTCTGTCCTTTTCGTTTCTTTTTTTCTTAGTATTTTCTTTCATTTTTTTTTCCTTCCACTTTCCATCATTTGTTATCCACTCTGCCTCTTTACCTTGTCTTTATGTTTCCCATTCTTGCATATGTTTTATTAATTTTCTTCTTTTTCCTTCCGGTTGTGTTATTTCATTTTTCTTTTTTTCAGCTTAATTATTAATCCCTGTCGCTTGCTTGCTTACGGTTGATTAGTCTGCTCTGCCAGACAGACGAGGGTTCAACAGCAACAACAATCTTCTTATTGTCTCTCTACAATACACGGGTACTGCAGTATCACTCACTTTAAGAGAGGTAGGAGGTGAGATGGAATGATGTAATCATCGGCACCAATGTTTTGTACATCATAATTACCATCACCATCACCACCACATTAACCACCATTGGCACCATTATCATCACAGTTATTGTCCATTCAAATATAATTATCCCAGTAAAATTAACCAAAGTTACCTCCACTATCATCAGCACCGCCATCATCATTATTGTACCTGTAGCACCACCAACATTAGGCACATTACATCAAAGCCACCACTACATTACAACATCACAAGCTACAAGAGAGGTAGGAGGCCAGATGAATTAAAATGCAGCGGCCTGGGGCTCTACTGCATCTCTACCCAGTTCACACCTTCAAGCGACTCCAATTTTTCCCATTTCTTACCATCTTATTTTTTACGTTCATTTAATTCTTATTTTGCTTCTGTTCCCTATTTTTTCGTGTTTTTTCCTATTCTCGTTCTTTTTTACCTTAATTCTTTCTGTTCATTTTCATTCTAATTTGTCATTAGTTATTCTCTTTCCTATCTTTTTTTATTCCATGTTTATTTTTCGTATTATTTCCTTTCCCTCTCCTCTCACATATTATGTTTATTGGTTTTACCCATTCCCTCTTCACTATATTTCAACATCACAAGTTATAGAGATAAGGAGGCGAAATGAAGTAAGGTGGAGCTGCCTTGGTCTAAACTGCCATACTATTTATACTTCAGTTTTCTCCTTTCTCTCCTTCGCTCTATCCTTCTCCTTCATTTTTCATTTCCTTTCATTTGCCTCATTTACTCTGGTCTTTCTATATTTCCTTCTTTATATCCCCATTCATCCTTAGACTTTGTTCTCAATTCGTTTTTTCTTTTTCTGAATTCCCTTTCATTCCATCCGCCTTTTTCTTTCTCTTTTCCCTTTCTTTTTTCTACTTTCACTTCTACTGTACTTTCATTTTTTCACTATATTACAGCAATGTAACAACAATGGATGAAGGAGTCAAGGTGAAGTAAGGTGGAGCGACCACGGACTGGTGTCTGGAGTTCCATCGTAGAGTTCGCTAGTGACTCCTTTATGTTTTTTTTTTTTCTAGTGTTTTTTCTTTCACTATCTTCTTTTAATGGTTATATTTCTTATATTTCTTTTTATCGTTTGTTTTGTTCTTTTTCCTCTTTCCTTCTTTTCTTCTTCTTTCTTGTATTGAATAATTTTGCCTTTCTCTTTTTCTTTCTTCCCAAGTTTTTTTTTACCTTCCCATTTCCTTTTTCCATTCCTTGGAAGTTTCTTAATTAATTCACTCGTTGTTTTGGCCTCCTTGTATTTTATTCATATTAGTTTTATTTCTTCCTTTAAATTTTAGGCAACTTCTTAATCTCTTTCTTCTCTCTTTCATTGTCATTTTTACTACATTAACACAAACTACATGAGAGGTAGAAGGCAAGATGAAGTATGTTGCTTATCATCCATCATCCATTCACTTGATGTAGTGCTGCCTACTTCTTCCATCATAATTATCATTATGTTTCTGTGTCTACCCTCCTCTCTTCCTGTTTCTCCCATCTTTCCTGTCACTCTGTCACTCTGTCACTCTGTATTTCTCTTCTTTCCTTTTCTGTATTTCTCTTCTTTCCTTTTCAGGTTGCTTTACATTGAGTGACAAACCTAATGGTTTCCTGTAAGCCAGGAAACCATGTACAGTAGTGCTGGGTGGTAGCCATATAACCAACCCCTACGTGTTCCCAACGTGTCAACAAGTAGGTTGGCCGAGGGTTAGTGCCTCTCCCCTTAAAACAGCTAACTCAATAAACTGCTACCCTTACGGGATCATGGCGTCTGGCTATACTAGTAGATAAATAGACTGACCATAGACATAACTACCCCCTACACTGCAGACAACATCAAAACCAATATCATCATCATCATCCCTATCAATTGGCATATAGTTAACATTATGCTCATTAAATCTATCCTAATTCATCATCTTCATCATCATCATCAGCAGCAGCATAATCTCTATTACCATTAACTGCAACAGATCACAGCCACCACTATCTTACAGCTACAAGAAAGGTAGCAGGTGACACAATGTATGGTGGAGCTGCCTGGGACTCCATTACTGGTGTACAGTCCGAAGATTAAGTGAAACACGTTAGAAAATATGAGACCTCTACCACAGTTACATATTCGTGGTTGGCTAGCCGGACTTCCTCAAGCTTCATATCTGCTGGTGATGGAAACTGCGAAGCCTTAACATCGATTGGCGAAAACTTCTTCGTCCGAGGGATGAAATGTGAACCATATTCGGTCAGGCTATGATCGACTGACTGTTACATCTTGCTGTTTATCCTACCACAAAACGTCAAGCAGACCTAGTATATGCCTTGGTAAGGAGAGGGCAAGCAACATGCACCCAACTACTAGTGAGATGGGAGGTGACATGATCTACCTTTATTCAAGGGGAGAGAACCCCGAACAGCTGGTTCAAACATTCGGTGTAAGTAGAACCGTAGAATGGTGGATTAAATGATTTAGGGAAGAAGCCACAACGAGGAATGATCATTTCTCAGGTCGTCCTCGTGTTTCCAAACCAATACAGGACTAGGTAATAATAACACTGATGGAAGGCAGCACCTGCAAGCAGTGCTTACACCTAAAGAGACGAATTGAAGCCAGAATGAAGCAAAGAAACAGTTGTGCGTAGACTTCGGTCTTTTGGGTTATATGTTCGAACTTTAGCCTATAGGATTCATTTCGTCACTCATGACAAGACATTCGATTATCAGTATATACTAAAAGTATCCGCATATGTAGAATTGTTTGGACAGTATTGTTTGATAACACTGACAAATATTGACAGTCACAGCTCATAATTACCAGCTTAAGATAAGTAGAATTTGATTAAGATAGAAGGACAACTAATTTCAAGACAGTTCTTTGGCTAATAAAATTATTGCAGTGTTGAAGAGAGAACCTGTATTTTTTACACAGGAAAAATCATCAGAGAAATTACCAATATGCCGGGAATCGAACCCGGGACTCTCAGGTGAGAGCCAGGCAGCATACCACTACACCACGACCAGGTAAAAGTTAACTTACGTTGTCACAATCTTGTAACCAACGTCCCTCCGCCCCCCACTGTGGGCCTGAAGAGGATGAGTTAACCCCCTGGCACTCGGGCAAGTAGATGCTTTTAATCTATCCCAAACACTTACGGCAAGTCAGAATGAAGAGAGAACCTTGCCCGAGTGCCAGGGGGTTAACTCATCCTCTTCAGGCCCACAGTGGGGGGCGGAGGGACGTTGGTTACAAGATTGTGACAACGTGAGTTAACTTTTACCTGGTCGTGGTGTAGTGGTATGCTGCCTGGCTCTCACCTGAGAGTCCCGGGTTCGATTCCCGGCATATTGGTAATTTCTCTGATGATTTTTCCTGTGAAAAAAATACAGGTTCTCTCTTCATTCTGACTTGCCGTAAGTGTTTGGGATAGATTAAAAGCATCTACTTGCCCGAGTGCCAGGGGGTTAACTCATCCTCTTCAGGCCCACAGTGGGGGGCGGAGGGACGTTGGTTACAAGATTTTGACAACGTGAATTAACTTTTACCTGGTCGTGGTGTAGTGGTATGCTGCCTGGCTCTCACCTGAGAGTCCCGGGTTCGATTCCCGGCATATTGGTAATTTCTCTGACTATTGCAATGTTGCTGATATGACAGGGAAAAAAAGAAACGAGAACAGAGAGGAAATGGTTCGTATATACCAAGTAAAAATACCAGCTGTAAAAGCACATAATTTAGATTTGTTTTGATTAGTTTCCAAAAATATGCTGGCATCCACAGATCTGTCACCTGTGGCAAATGGCAGCTCATGTCAGTGTTACCAACCGTCCGTATGACACAAAGCAGAGCGCATCAAAACTTGAGCCTTTAAGCATATGTTTCCACCAAATTTCAGAACACGGCTTTTGTCTTTGATTGCACACACCTCAGATCTGGCATAGTCTGGAATACCTTTTTTCTCTTCGTCTCATCGCTTTCATTTTTCGTGTATTTTATATCTATTTTCTAATCTTCTCTCCTTTCCTATTGTTCTCTTTTATAATCTTCTTTGTACTTCTCAGTACCCCCGCCAAAGGAGTTGGAGGTTATGCATTCACCCCTGTATGTCTATTTGTTTCTTTGTTTGTCAACAATATATCTTTAAAAAGCCATCAGTAATTTTCAACGAAATTCTGTGGATATGTGGGTTAAGGGCAAAAAAAAAGTTGAGTAAATTTTGGTGGTGATCTGAATTGTCTGGTATACACGCTGGAGGAGATATAAGCTCTCCGAGTCCGGCAATCTTGTTTCTATCAAATTTTCCTTCTTTCATTTTCACCTTTTCTTTTTCTTTCTCTGATCTCTGTGTCTCATTCTGTTTGTACTTTATCCCTTTCTTTTCCTTCTTCTTGTCTTTATTCTCACTTTTTTTTCTTGCTTCTCCCCCCTTTTCTCCATCATTTTACCTCGTCAGTAGCTACGAGAGAGATTGGACCTTAGATTAAATAAATTGAACCGGCCTTGGACTCTACTACAGGTGTACCAAATTCGAACCTTTGTCCCCTCCTCTCTCTCTCTCTCTCTCTCTCTCTCTCTCTCACACACACACACACACACACACACACACACACACACACACACACTTAATGTGTCTGATTTTCTCATCTTTTTTAGCTTTGCTTTTATCTTTTGCTTTTCCAACTTTTTCATCTCTTTTAGTTTGTTTGCTATAATATGTTTTTCCTTCTCATTCTATGTCATGTTGGTAAAAATACAATGACATAACAAAAGAAGAGTTCAAAGTGAGGATGGGCTTGGAGTGTATTGGTGTTGTGATGAGGAGGGGTAGATTGAAATGTTTGGACATGTGGAGAGGATGAGGGATGACACTTGGGTGTTGGAAATGAGAAGTGTGAACGTCGGGAGTTGGGTTGTGAAAGTTAGACAGAAAAAGTCCCGGGACGAGATCATAGTATGTGACCTCAGGGATAAGGGGCTAAATGGGAAGGCTGCCAGGGATCGCGAGCATGGAGAGTCATCATTAGGTGACCAAGGCCAATGCATGCAAGCAACGAATCGAAATGATTATATGATTACTTTTTCTCCTACTCATTTTATTCTCATGTTCCCTCTCAGTTTCTTTTCTTGTCTCTCTCAGTTCTATCATTCACTTCTTTCCACCATTTCTTTCAATCCTTTTCTTTTTTCTTTCTTTCCTCGTTCCTTCTTTCTTTCATTCTTTCGATCGTTCGGTCGTTCATTCTTTCTCTCTTGATACCCCACCAGTGGAGGAAAAGGATAGATGTAAATGGTCTACGATTGGTTGTCAGCAACGACTTTACAAGCTCTAAAATGTGCATGGCGGGGAACAATAAAGTATGCAAAATGTATGTCATTATTTCTGGGATATTCGATTTCAAAACACTGACATTAGTTTCTATGCATTATTCATCTCTAGCTAGACACACTTTGTATATAGTAGTGGTCCCCGAGCCTTACTAAAACGAAGACAAACTCAAGATTGTGCAGCTAGGAGTCACTAAATTGGTCCCACCGCTACGAAATTTTCCCAACCATAAGTGACTGATTGCATTCCCTGGAAAACGTCAGTTTACTGGCAAGCTTACTCAGGTATTTAAAATCCTTAACAGTTTCAAGGACACCAGTTTGGAAATTTTCATCAGTAATAACTGGGGTTAACATCAAAGGTAAGAGATGCGGCATAAATATAGCGAAAATTACTTTACACGTAGTGGAACAGTGGAATAAACTCCAACAATAGTGATCAGTGGCAGAACTATAGATATATTACAAACTTAACTAGATAAACCCTCCCAGGCACGTTGATGCCAAATGTGTTCTTTGTGGTTTGGCATATAAACGCACGTAGACGCAAATCGCATTGTTAAGCAGAAGAAACGCCTTCAAAAGGAAAGTTTTCGGCCGATTTGTGTCAGATTTTGGTGCGTTCTAATGGGTGTGTCTCTCTTCTGAGGTAAACACTTAGCAACACTGACTGCTCTGATGAGACAATGCGCAGCAGA
The DNA here is from genome assembly GCF_032717465.1 of Coenobita brevimanus. NCBI lineage: Eukaryota > Metazoa > Arthropoda > Malacostraca > Decapoda > Coenobitidae > Coenobita > Coenobita brevimanus. The sequence continues at coordinate 4,478,296 of NC_137062.1, read as the reverse complement.
AAAACCTCAGTATCTCACGACCAGCCGGGCTGAAGGGTAGCACTGCTGTCAGTAGTCCCTTTAAATCCACCATTTTCCCCCCTCCCACCCGAGGCAGAAGCCATTATTGAAATATTGTGATTGTGCAGTGTTTTTGGCTATAATGTGAAGTGATTGTGTCTATGGAGCAGAGATATATTGTTTGTAAAGCATTGAGGCCCATTATCAGTCGGTAGACCTAGAGGCAGGAGTCTGGTTTGTTATAACGGGGTTTCTACTGTGCTTCACCCTGCCCATATGATGTGAGTATTTTACCTTCATAGTGAAGCCAATACTTATATTTGTGAAACATATAGTGCCTGCATTAGTGAAATAACTGACCTACCATAGCAGGCGTCATGTACGCCATAGAGATATGCCATAGTCGCTAAGGAAACAGGTGGTCACGTACGCCATAGAGTCGGGAAGGGAATATTAGAGGAGGTTGGGATGGAATCATGTTATAGTGTTTTATACTGTATATGGTTTAGTGTGAAATATACGTATAAAATAGTGCGGCAAGTGTTCGTCGAGAAATATTGCGTGCATTGACTGACTTAGCTCAAACCTAGCACAAGTATCAGAGACAACAAATATGCCATACAATCACAGACTTCAGTGAAAAGGTATTGTACCAATCTCAGACAGTGCAATATTGCATATGGTTTAGTGTGAAACATACATATAAAATAGTGCAGCGAGTGTTCACCAAGAAATATTGCGTGCATTGACTGACCTAGCAAAACCTAGTGCAAGGATCAGAGACAAAAAGTACGCCACAACCACATATATATACGTATGTCGTGCAGTGAATGTTCGTGGAGAAATTAATTGTGTGCATCGCATGTGTTAGGCGAATGTAGTGCAAGGAGGAGAGAACAAAATACGCCACAGTCACAGACACACACACATACACCCACACACACACTCACGCACCCACATACACACTCTCACACACTACATAACTCCTCATCTGCAAACCCTTCAAGGTCCTGCCAGCATCTCAACACCTCTGGAGAAAGTGAGTTATCCGTATTTAGTTGATTTGTATATTGACCTGTTTCTATATTTCTATATTTTTTACACAAATAAATATTGTTTTTTACATATACACATATGAGATGGAAGAAAGTTCAGCTTCAGTATCAGTACCTAGCAAAAAGACTAGTGGTCATGTCGAGTTTCTGAGAGCACTGTCAAAAAGCTTATGATATCTTACATGTATACTTTGAGTAAAAAAAGAAAAGAAAATAATAAAACCTAACAAGCGAAAATATGTAGGTGTGGGTGAGGCAGGGAATGAGGTTGTTTTTATCTCCCTTGCGGACGAGGAGGAGTAGGCTATTCTACGTTTGTCGTCCAATTACTCCAAAACTATTGGACTTATCGATTTCCTGTAAGAACCATGATAAAGATCAATGAATTCTACGTATGTGCAGGACATAACAATGTAATATCTCTGATGAAAAGTCGTTCTTACGTAGGCGGGAATATGACAGTTATTGTGCGCACATGACGAAAGTGTAGCACGGCCGTGAGTACCCAGTAGTTTTTTGCGATATACTCGGAAACTATCAGGTATATAAAAAATCGGCAGGTACTATGAGAAACCTCCTGAAATTCTACACAAGATTATGAAATAGAAACATAACGTGTGACAGAAAACTTTTGCAGTAGAGCTCCCTGAACAAAAATCAGTTTTTTTTTTTTTTAGGGCTTTCAGTTTTTTGCTATTTTCTCGAAAGCTACAAATCGTATCACAACCGGACTTTCTCATTAGAAAGCTGATGAAATTCTCTATCAAAACTTCTAATAACATTTTTCTGTATGATGGAAAACATTCGAACTAGGATGCTGGGAAGTGAGATTGACGTTCCAAAATGTTTATTGATGCCGGCCTAATGTACTTTTCTTTTTTTTTTTTTTTTTTCCGCTTATCGGGTAGAACAAACATCGGTGAATAAGATGATGTAGATTTCATGGCAATATATAGAGGTTTGGGTGGCGACAATAAGGCGAGAATACGTGTTTTCAGCAGCGCACGGGTGGGCTGGCAGGGAGGGGGGTGGAGTAAAATCGTGTGTCGGCAAAATTTATCAAACTTATCCGTGCGCTAGAGGGTAAATATTTAGAGTGTAAATGCAACAACAAACTGAGGGTGTTTATTTGCAGGCTGACGTGTATCCTGACGACAGTGAGACGAGTAGAGTCAGCCCTCATCTTTCGAGGTAGGTTAATGCACTTTGCTGACTGCGTATTTTTTTTCTTTTCGTGAGTTTACCATTATGAAGTACATTGGTCTAAGCTGTTTTTTATAATATATTCCTTCGATAAATAATGACAAAATACTCTTTAATCATATATATATATATATATATATATATATATATATATATATATATATATATATATATATATATATATACAGTATATATATATAATATCTGGGAATGTTTTAAGGCACGACAAAGTTTCTGTAGGTAATACGTAGTTACCAACGTGGGACGCATTTTTTAGGGTTCCATTGCTTCGTGTAAGTTCGTCGTTCATGGGTGTTCATGTAACCTAACTCCTGCAAGAGATGAGGCCTTATCGTACTTAATTAAGAGAACATGCTGCCATTGTATATGTTGTATATCAGTATAGGTCATCAGAGACTGCCGAGAGTATAGAATTTCGTTTTCTGTTATTCCTAAAAAAAACATTCCTAGTTTGTTGTTTCCAACGGTCATGGTGTGCTTCTGTCTTCATCCTGGGAAGTCACCGGAGGGTGTGGTGGGCAGGGGTGAGCCTTTAGCTCAATGAGTAAGTTCCCTAACATACTCCTTATGGGGCCATATGCCTTCTTTTTCTGTACTTCCAATGTACTCTTAAGTGTTCCTCTGTTATATGGTCACAAGCTACAAGTGAAGCAGAAGGTAATAAATTATGAAGTTAGGTTATCATCAGAACTAACCTACATCACCATCACCAGCAGTAGCAGCAGCAGGATACCGTCATACTCAGTACTATCCGATTAATTATCATTGCCAATAAAACTGACCATAACCATCATCATCAATACCATTAGCATAACTATCATGCCACCTCTGTCAGCCACATTATGCCATAACCACTACTCTCTTTCATCATCAGAAGCTACAAGGCAGGTTGGAGACCAGATGAAGTAAAGTGCAGGTGCCTGGGGCTCTACTACACCTGTACCCAGAGTTCACCCCTTCCATTCACCAAGTCTTATTTTTCTTTCCTTCTTCTCTTTCTAATTTCTTTCTCGGCTTCTTTCTCTCTGCTTTACTGCTGAATTTATCATTATTCTTCCTTCCTCCTTTCTCATTTTCTGTATCGAAGTCTGTCGTTTTCTTTTATCTCTTCTTTCTTCATATCAGAGCATCAGAATCTGTAAAAGAGGGAGGCGAGACGATGTAAGTTGTACTAAGAACTTCTACCATTTCTACCTGCTTTATTTCTTTCCCTCTTTATTTCCTTTCCTTCATTTCTCAGTTCGTTTCATTGTTCTCCTCCTTATCCTCTGTCTTTCTACTTCAGCCTCCACATTTCTTTTCTTTCCTTTCTTTTTCCCTTTATCTTTAATATTTGTATTTCTTCTTTTCATTTCTATTGTCTCTTTTCTTTCTTTTTTTTCCATTCTCTTCTTCTGGCCTCTTTTCTATCTTCAATTTACCACAGCGATAAAGCTACAAGAGAAGTAGGAGCCAAGGTGATGTAAGGCGGAGCGGCCTGAGATTCCAACAAAGGTGTCTCGAGTTCCACCCAGTACAGGTATAGGCTTCTTTTTGTTTTTACTCATTTCCTTTTTAGTTCCTTCTCTGTCTGTATATTTGCTGTTATACTAATGTGTTTTATGTTTTCTTTATTCCTTTCGTTTTTTTTCTTTTTGTTTTTTTCCGTTCGTCCTTATTTCATTTTCTTTCTTTTCATATTTCTCTGGGTTCTCAGTTTTTATTATATACTTTTTCTTTCCATCTCTCATTCAATATCATTTTCAATTGCTTCTCCCAGTTTCCTCTATCCCTGGATGTCTCGTTTCCTATCATTTTTCTCTCTTATTTCCATTCCTCTCCACTTTTCCGTCTTCCATTTCCTCACTGTTGGCATTTTGTATTACATTACAGCATAAGAAGCTACAAGAGGTGTGAAAGGTGAGACGAACTAAGGTTATCATCATCAGAATTAACTTACCGTACTGTACATCACTATCATCATCACCACCATCACCATCGCCGCCTTTATCATTATCATCGTTAGCCATATAGGCTAGACATAAGAATCATCACGATCATAACCTCCAATCCGTCACCATCTACGGCATCATCATCATTATTATCACCAACATCAGATCAAAGCCACCACTATATTACGGCATCACAAGCTATAAGAGAGGCAGGAGACAAGATGGAGTAAGGTGGAGCGGCCTGGGACTATTGAATGTACAGAGCTCAGTCAACCTCCTTTCCTTATTACATTTGCCGTTTCCATTTCTGTGTATCTTTCTCCTCCTTCTGCCTTCTTTATCGCTTTACTTCTCTCTTTTCTTTCTTTCTGTATTTCTCATTTTTCCATTCTTTCCTCTTCCTTTCTCTCCCTTTTCTCCCCTTTCTATAACAGCACGTCATGGTGATGTAGATGATTTTTGGATGACGATATTTATATGGTTAATTATAATAACGATAATGATAGAGACGACGATAGTGATTGTGATGATGATGACGGTGTTGTAAAATGAGGCAATGCTGATGAAAATAATCTTACTTCATCTCACCTCTCACACCTCTTGCATCTTGTTATACTGTAATGTAATACAAAATGAAAACAGCAAGGAAAAGGAAGACGGAGAAATGAAGATGGTAGGAAATAAGAGAAAAGTATAGGAAATTAGACATACAGGGAGAAAGATAAATAGGCAAAATATTACAAAAATTATAATAAATGAAAAACGGAAAGGAAAATCATAACATAAAAAAGGATTAAAGGAAATTAGGCCATGTGGAGAGGATGGAGAGTGAGACTGACGAGGAGAGTGTATGTGAGAGAGGTTGGGAGAGGGAGAGAGAGGGGGAGGCCAAGGATGAGATGGAGGGATGGAGTGAAGAGGTATACGAGTATGAGAGAGGGCAGTGTGAGCTGGGAGCAGGACAGTGAAATGGCGGGTACAGGACGACATGGAGGCGATTTGTTTGTGGCCACCCCTTAAGGGATTAAGGCGTTTGGCTATAGACAGATGGATAGTATGGAAAAGGCAACAAGAAGTAAGGAAGAACAGAGAATAAGAATAGGAGAAACAAGGGACAGCGAAAAAACACATATTAAAATAGGTAAGGAGTAAAGCGCCAATGTATAGAATGAGAAAGAACAAAAAAGAAAATGAGGAAAAACAAAAAGGAACCTCTTTTATCTCTGGATAGATCTCCAGACACCTTTGCTGGAATCTCAGGCCGCTCCACCTTATATCACTTTGGCTCGCAATTCTCTTGTAGATTTATCGCTGTGATATAGTGAAGAATGAAAAGACAACAAAGAAAAATAGAAAAATGACAAGAAAGGAAAGAGACAAGAAATGGAAAATTTAAAGACAAAATTTAACTTCAACAAAGTAGTGGAACTGTCACAACCATAAGAGGGTTAGCGGTGAAAGTATTAACACTCAGGCTCGTAGTCTTGAAACTGAGGGCAGGGGTTGCCCTTCCCGCACCCCACTCGAGGTGGAAGCTCACACCTTCAACGTAAGCGGTAATCTTGAAAGCGGGAGAGCGCACCCCTTCGTGTGGGTAGGCGCGGCTTGGTAACACTGATTAATTTTAAAATTCAAAATCTTAAAATAAAAACAATACATATGACAGTTTCTAAGATTCACACACAATATAATTTATTTATGTTTGCAAGTCTTACCTCTTCACTTATTAAAGATTGGCCTTTGTTTTTAAATACTCTGTACAGGAGTATGCATACAGGATTTGGAGATCCTGTGCCGCAGGAAAAATTCGGTGTCAGACATGGCTTCAAAGGAGTTCATGCGGTCAGTAATAACCCTACGAATACGCCTTGGCTGGTCATACAGATTTTGACTATATTTCTGTCTCAAATGCATGGTTTAGCCATTCTTCTCACCCAGAACCCCGAAAGCCCATCCCCCAAGACACGGGATGAGGGGGTTAATTTGAAAACCAATCATGAACACCGAAAATATAAGCCAAATTCGTTCTGATCACACCAAAATACACCAGGAAAATATATTGCCAAACCAAAACACAACAGTGCGGACTTGTCAAAGCTCACCGAACACAAACATGAGACTGTAATTCAAACCAACTGGCTGTGCACCAGTCGTCTGTTTCTGTAGTATTCGGCCCTTCTTTACTGTAGGAATTATTTCACGTACTAATCAAACTAATTATAAAAGTATCATGCACCATATCTGATAAACATCTTGGTAGAAATATTGAGAAATAAAATGGAAGTGGATACAGTATCTCTGCTTTCGTCTCGTCGTAAATTAACCATCCCCGGAGAAGTGGTGAAGTCTTTTAAAATGATAAAAAAATCGAACGCTTATTTTTTCTTTACACGATGCTTTCATCATTAAATTAAAATTCCTATCACACACACCATAGGGTCCTACAAATTCTACAACGTTTTCTTTGCACAAGGCTGCTATAATATGACGAAGGGGCATGAGAAGGGGTGCTACGAGATACAAAAAAATCGACGAATTAACGCGGCTGAATGATCCACAGAGGATATAATATGATATGGAATCTCTGAGGGTATGTGGTGTTTGTTGCAATATACTGTATACTGCCTTTGTCAAAATACCGGACGCCTCAGCTGAAACCCATGCCCCCCCCCCGACCCCCAAAACACACACTTTGGGCCTTTGACATTATAAAACCTTTATATATATATATATATATATATATATATATATATATATATATATATATATATATATATATATATATACAGTATACCTATATACACATATTTATACAATTACAGTACATATATATATATATATATATATATATATATATATATATATATATATATATATATATATATATATATATATATATATATGAGCCTCTGTGGTACAGTGGTAGAGTGTGCTTTTCGTACACGGGTATATACATACATATATATATATTGTGGTAGGTGGGGGCGCTCACCATCCACTCACTCGATGTTGTGCTGCTCTCGGATGTCTGCCCTTTCCTCTCCATCCTTCATTCCTTCCATTCTCTTTCTTTCTTTCCTTCATTCTTTCCTTGTCCTGCCTACGGGTGACTTTACACTTCCTCTTCTGTCTTTCTTTCCTTCATTCTTTCCTCTTCCTTCAGCCTGTGGGTGACTCTACACTGAGTGACAAACCAAATGGTTTCCTGTACACCAGGAGAGCATTTACTACGCTGGGTGGTAACCATATAATCAGATTTGGCGCCTGGTGGTTTTAGTGGGTAATTATTGCGCTTGAATCGGATTGAGCCTGTGAAGGTTTATATCCAATGGGTGGTTGGGGTTGATTGCTCATGTAATACCACTCAGGATGAGTGAGGCTGGTCACTCTCATCTTGAATGTCGGGACCAACTGGCTAGCCCCGGGCTCCTGCGCTCCTCATGGGGCAATGTAGGACTGGATGATCGATGGATATATATATATATATATATATATATATATATATATATATATATATATATATATATATATATATATATATATATATATATATATATATATATATATATATATGTATATATATATATATATATATATATATATATATATATATATATATATCGGTAATGCTGTACTGTATCACAATCTTTAATCTTTGTACAATATAATGAAAAACAGGCAAAGTACAGAACTGGCTAGATTTTGACTGACAAATGGTAAAGCACCTTGGATGCAGGATGAGATCAAAAGAATAACAAATGCTACAGTGTGAAAATGATAATTGAGCCAATAATTGTGTGCTGGTACCACGTATTTTATAGCTCTAGGCTAGCAGCACTATGGAAGAAATAAGGAAAAGCTCATGGCTGAACAATAGGAGAAGGCAGGACATTTCAGCTAGCTGCTAGCACAAAACTAGCCATGTTGGCAACACATAAAAGCTGACGAAAACAACGAAGGGTATCACTCTTCTGTCTCGTCATTAGAGCGTAATTGGATATTAAATCTTTCGAAAAAAAAGTGATGGAAGCTGAAATTCCGGACTTTTGGAGAATTTTTTAAATTCCTCCCGGACGATGATTTTGACACCTAAAATCCGGACGTATGGCAACCCTACAATATTTTCTTCATGGTCTGCTGGTTATGGCTGGATCACAGGTGTGGAAATTGCTGACCAAAAAATGGACGAGTGTTACTGTATCCCTCACGTGTTTGTGCTGCAGTGAATGTCACCATTCAACCAACTTTGTAAAGAAGTAAAGCAATCTCCATTCTAAGAATAATTCTATAATAATTATGTATTTACATCTTCCAGTGTAAATTTGGGAACATAGGATGTACTGCTACACGAGTAAAGTGCATATAATTTAGATATGCTGCTGTATAGTTCCTGATTGGTTAGCTGGCAGTAAGCGTATCATGGAAGTCAAAGAAGTATGTGATAGTACATTCACTTTGCTCGTATAAATTCAAATCCAGATATCTTCAATATATATATATTTTTTTTCATGCAAATAATAACAAATGGAAGAAAAATCATAATTCATGCTAAGCCTATACAGTAGTATGTTGCTCGTAAATGTCTGCTCTTTATGACTTCTACCGTCATTTTTTACCAATTCTACCGTATATATACATATTTCCTACGTAAAAATAATAGTTTTGAATGGGTTAGGGAAATGTCTGGTTTAATGAACAGAAGAAACATTCAAAATTCGCACTCAGTTAACATTCATGCACCGCATTCTCGCCCAGTCTAGCGACTGTCGCGGCATTCAAACTCCTGAACTGGGTGTCGCCGAGAATGACGGTCGAGATTTTTTCTAATAAGGAGAATTGGTGCTCAGGAACGTCTGACAACTGAACATCGCCGTTGGACCGCCTGAACTCTGGGTTTTTATAGTACTGTCCATAGTGTTATGGGATTTGTCCTTACAGAATTCACATGAAACGAGTATAAAAGTATTGGATGTATGTGGGAACTTTAAAATGAAGTTTCGCTAAGGTTGCTGAGGATTATAGGAGTGAAGCATCGCTTTTTTTTTTAAATAGTTTGTGAGAGACAGACGAACATGGCCTTTCCATGACGTGCTTCATAATATAAAAGGGCCTATATCTTAAAGGATTAATTGCTGCTGTTTGAGAGGTCTTTCTTGAATGTGAAACAAAATCGTTTGATAATGAATATAATGCATAATATCACAGTAAAAGGATTTAAAATGTGCTGTCACGTTGAGCGAAGGTCAGACGACGTGGAAAGAGGGTGACACTTCTCCCCTGGAATCTTTAATCAGCGACTCAGTCTATCTCATTTAGGACCCTGGACCCCAGCCAGACCCTATCGCTTACCATATTTTTCATACACCTTTTCCAGGAGTTTTATCTCCTCCATTCTTATCAGGTGATGATGGGACGGGAAGTGATGTGGGAGAAGATGGGGTGCAGTGTGAAGAAGGTGGGATGTGACGACCAGCATAGTCAGGAGGTGATCGGCAGGAGGTGGGTGGAGGAGTTTATTTTTATGGCTTAGGAGATTCCCGGGAATATTTCTCTGTGCTCTGTTCTCCTGACTTTAGTACTTTCCCTTGCACTTGGCTGTCTGCAGTTTTATGCGTTTACACAGTTATTTGTAATTAACTCAAACGTTCAAGTGACACTGCAAAGTTAGCATTGTTTTTTTTTTTTTTTATGTATGAAGTTACAAGAAGTGTTAGACAAACAGTATATGTACAGTATGACGACTCATTCTGTACCTTATTCCAGTTACCACATAGAAAAAGTCTCACAGTAAACCGGTCTCTACTAATCCCACTCACTGCCAGGTTTCACCCGCCAAGACTGAATAAAACTATTTTTTTAAAGTGTCATCATTATGATAATGTTTATGATAAATATGTGTTCATTATATGTTCTGTCTAACCTGATTTCCAATGCTTGCAAGTTTGATGGATGATAATGTGACCTACCTGACACGGCAAGCTGTGTGATAATTATACTCTTCCCCAAAAGACCTTTTGGTCTAACTATAGAACACGAATTCATTCATTTGTCAGCCGGATGTGCAAAGAACTGCACCAGCGTCTGCTCCAGTGAACATTGCTTAATATTTTGGCCAGAGTCAGTCACCTTTTTTTTTTTTCTTTTTTTCTTTTTTATGTGTCCGACTCTTAGCATAGGCTTCACAGCCTGCTCTCAAGGCCCAGCAGTCCTCCTACATACCAACACCTTTACATGTCACCACTTCGGTGCTAACACTCACCGTCCATATTGAATACATGCTAGGGCTATCTCATACAGGACTGGTATATTGGTATTAGCGGGGGTATTTTTACGACATGTTGGCGGGTTTTCTGGTAGATCAGTAAAGCCTGATTTAATGAAATTCAAATCCTTAAACTGTTCCCTGCCCCAGCCGGGATTCGAACCTGGGTCCGTTAAGACTGCAGGCTGTAACTTGCAATACTTTGGTGATAGAAACTCCGTGTACAAACAGCAATATAAGGAGTTTATTACAAGCTCACAGTAAAATAGTCTGCCCGTCTTGGCTGCCTGCTATCAACGGGCAGGGAACAGTTTAAGGATTTGAATTTCATTAAATCAGGCTTTACTGATCTACCAGAAGACCCGCCGACATGTCGTAAAAATACCCCCGCTAATACCAATACACCAGTCCTGTATGAGACAGCCCTAGCATGTATTCAATATGGACGGTGGGTGTTAGCGCCGAAGTGGTGACATGTAGAGGTGTATGATATGTAGGAGGACTGCTGGGCCTTGATAGCAGGCTGTGAAGCCTATGCCCAGAGTCGGACACATAAAAAAAAAAAAAAAAAAAAACTGATGCAATAACGCCTTCCTCCCAGGCTTCAGGTCCTGGGAAAGCGTGCTGACCTAGCAAGTTTAGTGGGGGCATGTATGCATTGGGGGGGGACATATATACATCAGGGGTAGACATATTGTGGAGGGGGTACACTACTCCCCTGGGTAGCTGAGATGGTGTCTCCTGACACCAGGGGTTAAAGGGGTTTGATGATAGTAATAAGGCAGGACAGGGGAGGTTTGTACAAGGGATAAGTATGATATAGGGGCAGTAGGGGAGACATGGCCATGTTGAGGGGAGGGAATTAGAAGGATATATACATATAAGATATACAAGGATTAAGACATAATGGGAATTACACAATAATAGTTTGATACATGATAAACAAGGAGTAGATATGACAGTTCTATTGTTGTTCTTCCTTCATTTTTTTTTTTTTTTTTTGTATGTATGTTCTGTAGGATACACTGTCACTCAGTAATGCATGAAAGAGATACCATCATTTTCTAGTAGGCAGAGTTCAGTTCACTTGCTTAATTGTCAGATGGCATTGGTAGTCACTGAATGTGAGGGGACTAAGTACGGGGAGTTTCTACGTCGTGTGTAGGGCGTACTATGCCTGTAGCGACTCTGATTTCCTGGAGTCGACGTTCCATTTTTCTGACACAACAATGCACTGCACATATGATGAGTAGAAAACCTATGAAAGCGATAACCACAGGGGGAAACACAACTGTTGGATGAACCCATGAACGGCTGAAGGCCAGAGAAAATTGATCCATAATGAAATCACTCTCATTGAGGAAGGTTAGCATGCGCAAGTTAGGGGACGTGATGGTAATGTTGGCAGATGGTAGGGTTGAAGGCATGTCGATTGGTTGAAAGATGTCATAGGAGTGTTTACGGACAGCTTGGTGATAGCGAGTGGAGTAAGTGATGACGGACTCTGATTTGACGGTACAATAGTCAGGTGCTTTGTAGAGACCACTAGCGGGGACGGATTGAACCGAAGAACCAGGACACATGATTGTGACAGAGATGGGAACAGCAAAGAAGAAATACTGGACATGGTTGAGGTGAGCATGGTGGTCCGGGAGGTCAGGAGCTGGGACAAAAGAACAGGCCGAGTAGATGGAATGGTTGCGAACTAAAGCAGACTCACAGGGTGTAGCACTGCTAGGGAAAATAGCGAAAAGGTGGGCAGCACAGAGACGAGGGGTCGGAGTAAGGGAGGAACATTGCTGGAGGTCTGTGGAAGAAAGGAAGGCAACGGAAAGATGATCATGGGAGAGGAGGAAACATTCTGAAGGAACAGATACTGGTAACAAGGAGTTGTTGAGGCGGAAAGGGAAGGGAATGATGTGGAAAAAGTTAAAGGTTATGGCAGAACGGAGAGGAATATGGACGCTGACGGATGTGGTGAGAAGAGTGGCTTCGAGAACAGGATAATAATATTCAAGGGAGGAGTAGAGGAGGACTGGGGAGAGACCGAAGGTGGAGTGAGCCCATTCCAGGACAGAACGGAGAGCTGAGACAGGTACTAAGTCAACAGGGACACGTCCATTGATAGCATCGACCAGGATACGAACCAAGGTAGAGACTTGAGACAGGAGAGAGTCAACGGCCAGTTGGAGATTATCCATGTTGAGTTTGAGGTAGAAGAACTGAGGGATAACGTTGAGATCTGAAAGGTGGCATTGTAAGATATCGGTGAAGTTGTTTAGAGTGGACGTGACTACATTTAGGTGGGTCGTAAGCTTCTGTAACATAGTGTGTTGGATTTTGATGATGCAGCTTTGGGATTCTAGGGCTGAAGCTAAATGAGTGAGATCAGATTTCAAGCCAGAAATGTCACGGGCTGTAGCAACGCCAAACAAGCCACTCAGAATCTCACCGCCAAAGTCAAAGAGACCTCGTTTCACACGAGAACGACCCACGGGTGTCTGAATGGAAAATGTGTCATTGAGCTCAGTGAATCTGTTACTTATGTATTGCAATTGCCAGGAGAGTGGGAGGAAAAGGTTATAGAGATACTCAGTCGGGTTGTGTGTTCCCAAGAGGGCCGTGAGATAGGTCCTGATTCCGTGGAGCTGGTGCGCGTAGGCAGGTAGGGCAATGGCTACGTCGGCCAGGGGCGCAAGATCGTAGCACAAGGAGACTACGTTTTCGATAAGCATTACCTCGCCTCCCGAGCCGACCAAGGCCCCGGGACGTTCTCCACCATCGCCCTGACCTGAACCAGACCCCAGGAGGGTCAGCAATGCCAGCAGGGAGATCGCTAACATCGTACCTAGAAAATCAGGGTAGAGTTAATGGGGGAGGTCGTGAAGAGGTGGATGGGCAGAGCGCAGTTTGGACCGATATTGATTGGTTGATGAATGAGCAGGTGGAGGTGGAGAGGAAGGAGACTGAGGGATTGGTGGAGACAAGGTAGACTGAGGGATGTGGGGAGGGGAAGAGGGGGACAGGAGGTTGTGTAAGTGACTCTTCCAACATGAGGCCACGGGGTGCTCGCTTTAAGTCATCGACATGGACCCATCTGGTGTCCTTAGTGGACAGGTCCTGGAGGTGAAATTTGTTGCCTTGTTGAGTGAGGACACGGTGGGGCCCTGTAAATTTGTCATCCAACTTAGAGGAAAGCATATGGGAATGAGCAAAGACAAGATCGCCGACATTGATGGTGATAGGGGAGGCGGATTTATGTTGGCACTGCAGCATGTCCTCCTGAGAGGAAGCCAAAGTGGATTGGACATACTGGTGGATTGTCTGGAAGTTGGCCAATTTTAGTTTAGCATAATCATCCATGTTGTAGATGGGTTCTGGCTTTGAGGATAAGAGAGATTATGGGAGGTCCTTGTCAAAACCAAAGAGGATGAAGAAGGGAGATTCAGCAATGGATGCATTGATGGAGCTATTGATGGAGGACGCCACTTGGGGAATCCAGTCATCCCAGGACGAACTATGGGAGCCTAGATGTCTGAGGCACTCTAAGATTTTCCGGTTGTGGCGTTCTACAAGGCCATTGGAAGCCAGATGGTTAGGCACGACATTGCATTTACTGATATAAAAGCGGCGACAGATCTCATCTAGAAGGCTATTGTTGAACTCTGTATCGTTGTCAGTAAGAATAGTATGAGGGGTACTGAACGGGCAAATTACGTGATCTACAAGGGCACGTGCAACGCTCTTTGCGGTCTTGTCGGAGAGGGGTACGAGGACACAGTAGCGGGAGAAGTGGTCGACCGCTACGAACAAGTACTCAGCGCCAGATTCTGTGAGAGGTAGTTTTAAGAGATCGATTGAGACAGTTTCCCATGGTCGTGACGGGATTGGGTATTGTAAGAGAGGTGCTGGTAAGCCGGTTGATCCTTTGAGGCGGTGGCAGGAAAGGCAAGAGTCACAGTGGGCATTGATATCGTGGCGCATGGTTGGCCAATAGTATTTGAGACGTGCTTGGCACAAGCATCGGTCCTTTCCTGGATGGGAAGCTTGAGGAGTATTATGAACAATATGAAGAACCCTTGGTATCACGGCAGTGGGGACAACAAGTTGGCGTACTTCGCGATTGGGCATATCTTTGCCTGTTAGCAGTGTTTTCCTGTACAAGAGATCATCATCTAGCATGAACTCATATAGTGATACTGGCAGAGTAGGTAAGGTTGAGGCATCGCCAGATTCTAGGAAATAAAAGACTTTGGACCACATGGGGTCTTGGCGCTGAAAGTTTCGAACAACTTCCGACGTTAGTGTAGTGTTTTCAGTTACTTCAGGCTGCAGTGATGTTATAGCTGCTGCTACGTGACGTGAGAGTGCGTCTGCGACTACATTCAACTTGCCTGGTACATATTGAAAAGTGGGATTAAAGTCCTGGATGATGACAGACCACCTAGCTAACCTACCTGTTAGGTTGCGATTCTTGAACAAATCACATAGTGGAAGGTGGTCTGTTTGGATATGCACTGGATAACCATAGACTATATCTCTGAAATGTTTCAAGGACCAGATTACTGCTAGCGCTTCGAGAACTGTGACACTGTAGTTACGTTCAGCGGTTGTAAGGGTGTGACTAGCATACGCTATTACGCGCTTCCTTGATGCTTCATCGAGTTGCATCAAAACGGCACCAAGTCCAGTGCCTGAGGCGTCTGTGCAGAAAAGGAAGGGTGTGGCATAATCAGGGAATGCTAGAACAGGGGCATTTACAAGAGCTGTCTTTAGCTTTTGGAAGGCCTGTGATTGGTCGTTAGTCCAGACAAAGGGCACATTCTGCTTGAGTAAGTGGGTCAGAGGAGCGGCGATCTTTGCATAATCCCGTATGAATCAACGATAATAGCCACTGAGGCCCAGGAAACTTCGTACAGCTTCGGTAGTGGTAGGTTCTGGGAAGTTAATGATCGCCTTAGTTTTATCCTCATTAGTATGAATGCCTTGTGCATCTACGACATGGCCTAGGAATTTGATTTTCTTTCGCAGGAAGTCACATTTACTGAGACTGATTTTCAGGGCTGCGAGCTGGACGCGTTCAAAGACTTGCTGGAGTTTGGTAAAATGATCAGGGATGGATTTACTCACAACAATGATATCATCTAGGTAAGCAAAAAGAGAGTGTCCCATCATACCTCCGAAGACTGAATGGATAAGTCGCATGAACACGGAAGGAGCATTTCTCAGACCAAAAGGGAGTCTCTTAAACTGAAAATATCCGGAAGGGGTGCTAAAGGCTGTAACTGGGCGAGAGGACTCTTCCATTTCGACCTGCCAGTACCCGCTGAGGAGGTCTAAAGATGAAAAAGACTACGTTATTTTCACCAAGGGATTCTAGCAAATCAGTGAGGACGGGTAACGGGAAACGGTCTGGAACGGTGACAGAATTGACCTTACGATAGTCGACTACTGGTCTAAAGTTGCCGTCCTTCTTTGGTACTAAGAAAAGTGGGCTATTCCATGGACTGACGGAGGGTTCAATAATGTCCTGGTCTAACATGTTCTGTACCATTCGATCTGTCTGCTTTCTCTGGCTGTGAGGAAATCGATACGCTGGTATGTAAATCGGCTGAGTTCCTGTTAGTAGTTCAATCGTATGTTTGACAAGGTCCGTTCTACCCATCGGTTCACCGGGTAGGCAACCACGTTTCTGTACGAGGTCAGAAGGTCGAGGAGCTGAGGCGTATTTTCTGGGAAATCTGTGCAAGTGAGATGTGAGAGCATATCGGGTGAATATGTCGGCACAGATCCCGTAGAGTTAATAGTACATACACCGATTGGCATACTATCATCAGTCTGAATAGTAGGAATTGAGGAATCCTGGCACACCTCTACGGCCACTGGGTATACTAGGAAGTCTCCAATCTTTACACCACTTTTAAGTTTTAGTGGAGCATTTGTGACATTGAGCAAGTACAGGTAGCATAAAATGTCCTCTAAGACTGTACACCACGCTGACTCATAAGTCAAGCCATTCACACAACACGTCTCAGGTAGTGTTAGTACATCCACTCCTTCTTTCACACCGGCAACACAAACAGAGACTTTGGTGAACTCATGCGGTAACAAAATTGTGCACGTATTCGTTACTGCACGTTTCGTCTCTGCGTGTTGGAGAAGATCATTCAGACTGTGTGAGGTAGGTAACTGAGACATGTCTGAGTCAGCGACAGTGTTGTCGGGAGAGAAGATAAGAGCCATGTCCGAAGGCTGAGATGATGTATCAGTAGACATTGAGGAATTTATGTCCTTGCTTGCAGTCAGTAAGGGAATGATCTCTGTATTCTCAGATGATGATAGTGGTGGTTTGGGCTGGGTTGGACTTTTTGGTAGTGATAGGGACAGAGGTAATTGAAGGACTGATTTGATCGTAAGAACAGGACGGGGACATTCCATAGTGTAAACCGGGAATCCAGAAATGTCTATACTACCACAAGCAGGTAATAATGCAATGGAGTGTTGTGCCATGGTGGAGAAACCAATAAGGGCATCTGCGGGATACTGCAAGTCATTAGTGACATGAAATTCAATGGGGATAGGGGGCAAATCTCTGTGGAGTTTGACTTCAAGGGTGACTCTTCCCTTAACCTTAAACTCTGAGCCGTTGACACCACATAAGCGAATGTCTGGTGGTTCTAGGAAACTGACGTGGTTGTGATGTCGATGAATAATTTGTAAGGAATTTTCGGAGATGAGATTTACTATGGATCCTGTGTCCAAAAAGAATGACGTTGGTATGTCATGACTGCTTCCGAGAATGACTAAATCCGAGGATGTTATGGGACCTACATGGCGGATGGGGAGTTGGGTTTCTGGTTCTACGTGATATTGGTCCGATACGGGCGCGGCGCTTCCCCCGACTGTTGGCAGTTGAGGTAACGACATTCCTCAGTGGTGTGAGTCGTGCTTGATTTGTGGTATTTGCAGTGTGGACGACGTGAGCGGGAAGGCGTACGCTGTCTGGTTTGGGAGTGAGGACGTCTGTATGTACGGTCGCAACTGGATGCTCGATGTCCAGGATGACCACAGTACCAGCAAAGAATCGAAGATTGTCTGTTCCATCGGGCACTAGATTGATCACGACCTGCGGTAGGAGAACGATGTGTGGCAGGTCTGCCGCGTGTGGTGGGACGGGAACGAGATTGGTCTGGGGTAGTGGAGGTGTGACAGACTGAGGAGGCCAAGGGTTGGGTGGTGCCCTGATGCGTGTAGTTCGAACCTGTTCTTTCATGAATGGCTTTAGTGACCTGAATAATTTTATCTCCTGGATTGAAACCGATTTCCAAGGCTAGCTCTCGCTGTTTAGGAGTAAGCCAGTGAAGGAATCTCAGGTAACCAATTAAGTCAGCAAAGTTGGTGAGTGAAAGCATTGGAACGCCATTCTTGTCTTCTAACCATTTCGTGCCTACCAGTAATTGGAGCATCTCGCTACTAGTTGCTTTCATGGCGGCGGCAGCTTCGCGGAGCTTGGCATATTGCGCAGGGACGCGCAAGTCCTCATCTAGTTGGTTTAGGAGGTTAATAAATTCCACGAGAGACGCGGTATTTGAATGCTGGCAACAAAGGCTGATGAGTTCCGTACGAAAATCAGCAAAGGTACGAATGCTATCGAAAAGTCCTGCACGGATCGCGGATCCGATGTCCGATTTACCATGGTGCAAGCGACCTAGGAGGTAGGCTACCTTGAGCGATTCATCGGTTATTTGTCTATTGTGTATTTCTGTGTCGACTTCTCTGAGGAAATCATAGACAGACCAAGTTGGGTCCTGGCCGGTAAATTTGGGACGATTGGCATCGTCGAGATAGATAGACTGTGGAGGGTTGGCCATGGCTGGAAGTGCAGAAGTGGTGGCAGGAGAGGTGTGGGAGAGAGAGAAGGTAGTGGGAGTTAAGGGCGAGCAAGACGGGGTATGGAGGGAGGCAGGAGAGGGAATGACAGGGGAAGGAGTAGAGGAAGAAGAAGGGAGTGTAGAGGCAGGAGTAGAGGAGGAGGTATCTGGATTTACGAGGGTAGGACGGGTAGTAAGTGATTCTGCGGGAAGTGAAACGGGAGGCTCAGGTACAGGGCGGTGGTACTCTTTGCCACTTCGTAAATGAGTGATTGTGTTAGAGTCGGCAGACAGGGTATGAGCAGGTGATGTTTCCGGGTCGAGAGGGCTGGTGGTAAGCGGTTGACGGGGAAAGTATGGCATTTAATGCGGCAATGGAAGATGAAAGGATGAAGATGGATACGTAGGTGGAAATGTATAATATAACAACGAGAGAATGGAATACACGAGTAGGTGTGAAAATGAATGAAGGTGCGGGGATGGATGGTTTAAATAAAAGGCGAAGGATGAGATGGATTATAAATAACGTAGGTGAAGATGAAAACGGGGTAATGGAAATGAGATGGAATATTTACAATAACCAATCTGTAGAGAAAATCGAGGATAATCTCTATAGAAAGGAAAGATATACTATAGTTACACAGTAGAAACGGGAGTGTCGAGATGTATGACGTGCAGGGGTGGCTGGGCATAGCTGGGCTGGGGCGGGGCGGGGCGGGGCGGGGCGGGGCAAGGCGGGGTGGGGCGGCGGTGGAGAGACAGCCGCGCGGAGAGGAGAAAAGAAGCCACGATGATTCACCGGCAGGGAGTGGCGGTCGTAGGAGGCTCCGTAATGCAGACCAGATGTGGCGGCTGCGGAGGCCGGTGGTGGGTGGTGAGGGCAGATGTTGGTGCAAGGCAGGTGTAGAGCTGTTGAGTTGCAAATGCAGAGAATGGTGGTGGGCAGGCAGGGGGCAGACAGTGATAAGTGGCACCGTGGGGGCAGGAGTTATGATGATTTCGGAACAGGTGCTGGGAACAGGTGCAACAGGTGCGTAGGTCGGCGACGGTAACACTTGCGGTCAGGAACAAGGTGTGTGGGTGGGGTTGTTTGAGAGGTGAGCACCGGTGAGAAAAATTGTACACTCGGAAAGCACAGCCAGGGATTACACCACTAAAGGCACTGAGGAGGGGCGAGGCTGGCAGATGCAAGACGTCGTGTATCTTGTGGTATCACTAAAAATCGGTGGAGGCGGTCAGAATCTGATGGTTCGAAACACTGCTGCTACCAAATGTAACTTGCAATACTTTGGTGATAGAAACTCCGTGTACAAACAGCTAGATAAGGAGTTTATTACAAGCTTACAGTAAAATAATCTGCCCGTCTTGGCTACCTGCTATCAACTGATGCAATAACGCCTTCCTCCCAAGCTTCAGGTCCTGGGAAAGTGTGCTGACCTAGCAAGTTTAGTGGGGGCATGTATGCATTGGGGGGGTACATATATACATCGGGGGTAGACATATTGTGGAGGGGGTACAAGGCCACCTCTCTACCGATTGAGCCACCGCCTCCCCTCGGTAAACTTACCCAGCACAATTCTGACGCCAGATGCACAAACAAAACTTCGAATAATTCCTTCTTGTACCTATGATTGGCCTTGGCAGGAAGGACAACAAAGGGAGGTAGAGAGTCTTTCCGTGTCTACTGTTTCCCTAACTATGAGAGACAGTATTGGTTGCGAGAGGAAAATTATGGTAAGTTTTCTGTTTTCCGTTGAATGAGCAAGGGGGAGTGCAGAATTTTGCAGAGTAGCCTATCTAGTTCCTCCTCCTGCAAAAATAAATGGAAATTATTTGCCGGGTATCGATCTAAACTATGTTTGAGAATCCTGCCCCGGACAGTAATATCCTTACATGTCTAGGATTCTGTGCTAAGCACTCCAGAATCCAACCCATTTGATGATATATATATATCTATATATATATATATATATATATATATATCTATATATATATATATATATAATATCACTAAGGAACAGGAGTGACGAAACATCAGCTGGAATACGACACTGTCTCCCCTCCAAATACTTCATTAGTTTCCCATTAGGTCGGTTTCGTAGGCTTTTTATTCCTTGCATTATTTTGTATCATGGTGTTGATGTGGATGCGCTACACAGTGTTAATTGTACTCTGAGGTGATTTGGTCATGTGGAGAAAATAGAGAATGAGAGATCGGCTAGGAAGCCGTAGATGGAGAAAACGGGGAGAGACCAGAGATGAAGTGAAAGAACTGGGTGGAGAGGTGTATATAAGTGAGGGTAGTGTGAGTTTCAGGGAGAGTAGCCTGCTGGTAGAGGGCTGCGTGACCTGGGGTGATTTTTTCGAGGACAGATAGATAGATAAGAAGGTACATACATGGATAGACATGTTAATATGTTTTTCCACCGGTCATGTTGTCTTTGCTTTTTAATTCGACATTTATCTAGATTGTGTAATTCTTCAACCCTTACATGCTGTACTTCTTAAAGTAATCTCTCTCCCTCTCTCTCTCTCTCTCTCTCTCTGTCTCTCTCTGTCTCTCTCTCTCTCTCTCTCTCTCTCCCACGGCTATATATGTTTATTCCTGTTGCCTTCTCTCCCTTACTGTCAGGGTCTTCAACTGATAATGAGTCTATAGTGTGTGTGTGGTGTACGTCCTTAATACATTCCTTAATACTATCCCTACTACAAATTTACTCAAAGCTGTACCATTTGTGATGTACATCCTTATACGATTCTCAATATCATCTCAGCCAGAATCTTGCCCAACTATGTACTGTATATGGTGTAAGTCCTTGTTCATTCTTTAATACCCTCCTGCCTAGAAATGTAATCAGTGTTGTAAACGCGTGTGTTCGCTCCTAAACACCATCGCTTCATGAAGTTTGGACAAAGCAAAATAATACCACTTGAGAGTAACATCAATAACAAGTGGTGCCAGGCACAACAAACCTCGCTCGACAGCAGTTACTTTATTGCTGTTATGTCGTTTCTGCCATTTAGTGTAAGCGCACAGTTAGTCTTAGGTAATGGCGCAAATGTTTTCAATTTACTCCCTCTGAAAATCCGCAATCTTGCGTTTGACCTTTCAAGGTCACCCAAGGTCAAAGGCCATGCTGTCAAATGAAAATCCATATGAAACTTTCTATATCATGATAATAGTAAACACAGCATCTCTATCGTCAACGAGTTTCGAGTTATAACCTCTGAATATTCGTGACCTTGAGTTTTACCTTTCAAGGTCATTCAAGGCCAAACGTCTTGGTGCCAAATGAAAGCCCATAATACTAGTTCCTGTATAATCCTAATAGCAAATATCTCTATCTTCAACCGTTTTCAAGTTATAGCCTTCTTAAAATCAGTGACCTTGATTTAGACATCTCAGGGTCACTCAATTACCTCTGAAAATTGAGCACTTTCTTTGGGGACCAGTGGCCACATACCCTGCAAGTTTCATGAAATATCATTCAACCATCTTTCCGTAATGCTGCTGACAAATAAAGAAAGAAGCAAACTCGACCAAAAACAATACCTCGTCTGACTCCGTCCAGGCGAAGTAACTATTGGTACGGACAGATGTAATGGAGCGTCTAACCATTTCACAACGAGTGGTGTGTCTTCCAGTAAATAAACTCGATTAATACAGATATGTTATGTTAACTGAGGGGTTTATGATAAGCGTCTCTTGCTATAAATACCTACGTCAGCGACACAGCATGTGTGATAACTAAGTTTGTTTGGACTGCTGAATAACACTGACGTGAGTAAATTATGGCTTTATAAAATATGTTGAAGGTTTAATGGAACCCACCCACCAGTTATCCTTTAAGTATCCAATTGAAGTAAAAAAATAAATAATCGTTACAATACTGTTTGAACCCTTACAAAACTCACTTCTGTGTGTTATTTTAACACACACACACACACACACACACACACACACACACACACACACACACACTACTTGCTTAATCCACTGCTGCACCCAGACCCTCCCCTCCCCCAACCCGGCCACACACCTCATCATAAACCCCGTCATTATGTCCCTCAGTATAATTAATGGCCACTTAGTCCTGGCCAGGGAGGGTAAGATAATGACCCACCAGGTGATGCTGTCACACACTGCCAACATATGGCCACCAGCCACGTCCGCTGCACCAACACAGGCCACTTGTGGCAGATTCTTAGTGGCTGTGACAAGTGTAGCACATCTAACACCATCCATTACACTCCCCCCCCCCAAACTACCTTGCTCTCTCTCTCTCTCTCTCTCTCTCTCTCTCTCTCTCCAGGCATGTTACATGTTTGGTGGTGGTCGTGACAACGCAGGTAACACGGAACTCGTGCATTGACACACACCATTTACGTTTCCTTGGTTTATCGGGTGATCTGTGTCTTGAGGAAGGTATGCAATTTTCATGCAATATTGGTAGGTTTTATCAATTATTTGCGACTGTTTGTCAGCAGACATTAATTGTATTATGGTATATGATGCACGAACACGGTAACATTATTAGTATCGGATTCACTGTATTGAGAAACATACATTTGTGGTCGATTGATCTTTAAAACTGCCTTTGAAATATCATTTTTTTTTGTTTTCTGCAAAACTGCTAAATCTGATACGCAAAATGCAAGCGAGGAGGACAGAGTGCAATTTTCATTCATTATTCAGTGCTCATGTTGTGTAAATGGATACATACTGCGTCTATACATCAAATGCTATGTGGACCGCACATTGGTAACTATTGCAAATAATGTTTGAGAGGATGAAGCAAATTATTTACTAGCAACATGAAGGGACATCACCGCTGCAGTGTGTTGCCATTCGGAGTGGGACTTGCATGCAACGTCCTCGACTTTTTCCTAGCTCTGTAATAGAAAATGCCTTCAATTGCCTTCACTGTGCAGACCTCCTTCTCTTTCCACTTGGGGCAATTCCTAGAGGAAGTGGAGTCAACATCCTTGCAGTGAAAACAACTTACATTTTCGGATGTGCAGTGTTCAGCATCATGACCCTGAGGTGAACACCTGCCACACACTGACTGGGAAGACCTACAAGACTTGTCATTATGTCCATAGCGTTACATCTTCAAGAACGACGACGTTGGGAATGTACGTCTTATTGTTTACAACTTTGCCTACTCGTCTCATTCTATGTGTGTGTGTGTGTGTGTGTGTGTGTGTGTGTGTGTGTGTGTGTGTGTGTGTGTGTGTGTGTGTGTGTGTGTGTGTGTGTGTGTGTGTGTGTGTGTGTGTGTGTGTGTGTGTGTGTGTGTGTGAGAGAGAGAGAGAGAGAGAGAGAGAGAGAGAGACACACACACACACACACACACACACACACACACACACACACACACACACACACTTTTTCATTCATATTAACTCAACCAATTCTGCACAGGTACCACAGAGGATAAAATACAACCGCATCCCCATCGCATCTGCAAAGAATGGAACCGCATGCACACTGCATCCGCAAGGATTTCCCTGAAGTATCCTGCAACCTCATCGCGGTGCGGGATGCCGCAACACCAAACAGTTCGTTGTTCCCGCACTGAGCCCACTCACCCATTCCAACCCGGGAGTGGATATGGTGGTGGTGATGGTGGTCTCTTGTACTGCCTCGTGTGTACAGTTAGCAACAATTTTAATACCTTCTTTACTAAGGTCTCTGTTCCCTTAAATCCACGCACAAAAAAGAAGGATTTGTTGTGGATCCCTGCGTGACATCAGATGGGTTGGCGGAGGGTTGGTGCTCCTCCCCGAGAAGCAAATAACTCTAGAGACGAACGGCCACCCCTTGAGAGATTGGGGAGTCTGGCTGCAGGTGGCTATATGACAAAGAAGGATTGGTTATGGTTCCCTACGTGTCGACAAGTGGACTGGCGGAGAGTTTAGTGCCCTTTCCCATAAAACAACTAACTCAAGGATACTGCATGTGATAAGTCGTTAAAAATCTGTTAAGTCAATGAGATTACCGGCCGTGCTCTTGTCAGCAAAGTACATCCACCAGCACTTATTCCTTGCCATTATATAAATACACACGGCACGTTAAAATACTGTTGTATGTTGTGCAGCAGTGATATAATGTACATATATGCAATATACTTGAGAATAATGTGCAATAAGAAAGATAAATAACTATGGAAGAGGTGCTAGTAAGCCTCTTAAACACATAAAACTAAGTGAGATAAGAGGCTGGTGTGAGAGGACATGAGTGAGGTAAAGGAGTACACTTATGCAAATGAAGACAAATCCTCTGGGAAACAGATTAGAAGAACGAAGTGGAGAGTTGAGGGGGTGAGAGTGGGGTGACGAAGGAGTGAGGCAGGGGTTGGGTGAAGAAGGGCGCCGGATGGCCAGGTGAAGGAGGGTGGTGGTTGGTGGAGCGAAGCAAGAGAAGATGGTGAAAGTAGAAAGGGCGAGGTGAATTGTGGGATGATGGAGAGAGAGAGAGAGAGAGAGAGAGAGAGAGAGAGAGAGAGAGAGAGAGAGAGAGAGAGAGAGAGAGAGAGAGAGAGAGAGAGAGAGAGAGAGAGAGAGAGAGAGAGAGAGAGAGAGAGAGAGAGAGAGAGAGAGAGAGAGAGAGAGATGATAACTGTGTTTACTACTATATGAAGAGAAGAGGAGGATGGAGATTGCGTTGGAGAGACAGAGTCAAACATTAGCCTAAGGCAGCCCTGTCTGACCCAGTTTAATATAGCTACCCAGTCGAGGCACTGCAACACCGATCCGGTCAGCTGAGAGCGGCAATGAGACAGAATTAACTTTTCCCATGTTGGCCACGATACGAATAGGGTTGAGCTTTCTGTAGGGATAACAGTGCATATAACAGTGGAAGTGTTGCACTGGATGTAATATTGTGTGTCAATCTGTATGTCATCAGTTTTCAGTCACCATGAAACGACATAAAACATCCATTGTTGCGATGCCTTTAAGTGACTCAGCACTGAGTGACAAGCCTAATGGTTTCCTGTAACACAGGAAGGCGTTTACGACGTTGGGTGGTAACCATATAACCAAATAATGAGATGAAGTAGAGTCTACTATGGTTCCCTTTTAACTGGGTGTAGACGCAAATGCTGCATCCATCAAGGAACCAAATCTAAACTTTTCCCCGTGCCTTGCTCTGGCGAATCCCTTTACACAGCAAGGGAACATCGATTCACTGCATGAGATGGTCCTGCAAGGGTGGTTGTATGCCTGCGGGTAACGGGTCTGCTTGACCAGACATACCAGGGTCTACCACCACCACCACCACCACCACCACTACTACTACTATTACTACTACTACTACTACTACTACTGCAGCTGCTGCTGCTGCTACTATAACTTAGCATTCAAAGACGGGGAAGAATGTTCGGTAGCTGCTGAGGGGAAGGGGGAGAGATTGAACCGGTGGTGCACTGGTTAGAACATTAAGCTCGCAACTAAAGGAAACCAGGTTCAATTCCCGCGTTGGTCAGGCTGCCGGCCTTGGACTGTCACCCGTAGACCTAATTCACTCCACAAGTACAGTTGTGAACCTGGCTGTTAAACTACTAGTGCTGTCGTGTTGTAGGGGAAGACTGAGACTTAGCGAATATAGATTCCCTATCTTAATGACTTGTGCATTTTGTAGGCGTAAAATCTATGCCTTCACACATTCAGGCAAAGAAAACCCATTTCCCTCCTCATATTTTGTCAAGTGGTGGCAGGTGCACAAATATGCCCACCTATGTTGACACTTTATCCTCCTCCTCCTCCTCCTCCTTACCATCATCATGTTGTAATGGCTCCAGGTATATCTGCACCGTGAACCCAGTAGGCTAGGCACCTGGATAATGTTGCCTTTCTCCTGCAATCCTCCATCCTCTTTTCGAGGAATAGGGAAGTAGCTTAGAAACGCTTGTCTAACCATTCAGTTGAGCTGTGTGGTTATACAGATGCCCCTGTATGAAGGTGTCCCTCTGCACCACTACCACCACCACCACCACCACCACCACCGTTATCACCACCATCATCGACATAACTCTATTCTCACAAACATAAAAGAGGTGTGTAGGATTCAGAAAGCAAAAATAAGGAAAACACAAAGTTAGGGGAGCTGCCACCAAAATTTCCAGCGAAAATGTGCAACACCTTAACTCTTCATCACTAAAGCCTTCTGTCTCAAAAGTATACCACAGTTTTTTCTTAAGTCGCAATTATCTAATCAATCCGTTTTACGTCTCTAACTCGTTTCTTTTTGCTCCCCATTTTCTCTAACTCCCATCTTTCCTTCTATCCATCCCCTGTCTCTAAAATCTTCTACATCCTTCTTTTCATTTTATTAGTTTCATTACTTTTCTTGAACGATTTCCATTCATATTTGTCCACCAGATTTATATAGACCATCCCCTCCTTACTGTCTCCCTAACCTCCACAAAATCATTCTCCTACTCCCGCTTCTCCTCCTCGTATCTCCTCGCCTCGGATCTCCTCCCTTTCGCCCGTTGAGTAATTGTCAATTTGGGACCAGACAAAAAAGAGGAGGAGGCGAGAGGTGACGAGAGATGGATGAGAAAGTGTGTGAAGAGAGGAGGAAGCACAGTGGGTATATGTAGAAAAGTTGGAGAGAGAGAGAGAGAGAGAGAGAGAGAGAGAGAGAGAGGAAGTTGAGGAAAATGTAGAGAGAGAGGGAGGAAGGAAATTGAGGAAAATGGAGAGGGTGGAAGTAGGGAAAAATGGAGAGAATGGTACAGACAGAGGCAAAAACCCATCTAAACGAGATACCGGAGTGAAAAAATATGATAATGTGTAACAATAATTTTCTCATATTATCCCTCACACAATACTTTCCTCAGAATTATGTCTCAGTCCTCCATCTCAAGTATCTCTCTCTCTCTCTCTCTCTCTCTCTCTCTCTCTCTCTCTCTCTCTCTCTCTTTTCGTGTAATATATATATATATATGCTGTTTGCAGATGATACTGCACTGGTGGCTGATTCAGAGGAGAGATTGAGACAGTTGGTAGAGGAGTTTGGAAGGGTGTGTGAAAGGAGGAAATTGAAAGTAAATGAGAATAAGAGTAAAGTGATGAAGTGTACGAGGTTGATAGATGGTAAGGGGATGAATATAGTTTTGAATGGTGAGTTGCTTGAGGAAGTAGATTGTTTTAAATATCTAGGGTCACATGTTGCTGTGGATGGAAGAATAGATGCAGAAGTGAAGTATAGAATAAATGAAGAAGGAAAGGTGCTGGGAGGAATGAAAAAAGTATTTAAATGTCGTTCGCTTAGAATGGATGTAAAGAGAAGGCTGTATGAGGGTGTTGTGGTACCGACTGCGTTATATGGGGCTGAAACATGGAATATGGGTGTAGCAGAGAGGAAAAGTTTGAATGTAATGGAGATGAGGTGTCTAAGGAGTATGTGTGGAGTGACGCGTATGTATCGGGTGCGAAATGATGAAGTGCGAAGGAGAACTGGAGTTGTTCTGGAGATGGCTGGTAGAGTTGAGCAGAGGGTGTTGCGATGGTTTGGGCATATGGAGAGAATGGATAATGAGCGATTGGTGAAAAAGATAACTAGATCTTATGTGAGAGGTGTAAGGCTGAGAGGAAGACCACGAATAGGATGGATGGACAGTGTGAAGAGAGCGCTGGATGCGAGAGGGATGTCTGTTGAGCAAGGAAGAGTGGCTGTGCGTGACAGAAATAAATGGAGAGAAATTGTGAATGAATAAGTGATGACGCAGCCCTGAGGGGATATTCTCCCGCATTTGGTTTGATCAGCTAGTCAGGTCAGGTGCGGGTAAGGGGATGGATCTGTTATGATGTGGCAGGGGTAAACCAGTTCTGCTGTCGGGCCCTGCTGCGGATGTCACTAATTGCATTGCGCAGTTGACCCTTGTGCGGTGTGATGCGGTGAGGATCTGTCCGTTCTCCCCTTTGGGGCTAAGATGCGAATGAATGTGTTGAATGGATGAGTAAATTGGGAGTGTGTCGTCCTGTCTCGGCTACCTCCCTTTCCTTGGGGGAAGCAGCCTCGGTAAATCTATATATATATATATATATATATATATATATATATATATATATATATATATATATATATATATATATATATATATGTACAGAGTAACACTTGCTTTATTTCTCATAATAAATAGATGCCTTTCAGTTGAGTGCCACATTTTTTATAAGCGACCACATACATACATCCAAATGCTTCACTCCAGTAGTGCATCGTTCGAGAAGCTAATAAGGTTATAATGTATATTTATCTACTGTACGATATAGTACCAATCTCCTCCATAATTCACAATCCCAGTGCCCTCTGCCAATTCCCTCCTCCACCTTTCTTTCTCCCTCACTCATCCATTCCTGAACAAATTCTCGTTACCGGCCAAAAATGAAATCCCTCTTACTTGTAACGTTAACTGACCCAAACCTTCATTTTCCGCTCTTCCGGCACCACCTCTAACACTTCTGATTCACCTCTCTCTCTCTCTATCTGTCTCTCTCTCTCCACTGGATGAAATTGTTGCTATATATACTTTATTATTTTCGGTACGGAGGAGATGCAAATCAGCCCCCTACCATCTCACAAAGTATACGCCTTAGTGTAAGATTTATTTTAGTGTTCTTGCTCTGAATATTCTGACGGCATCACACACACACACACACACACACACACACACACACACACACACACACGTCATCGTTCTTCAGGGAGTTATTTCAGTAACAGCTGTACAAAGCTGGATCATGTCTTCTTTCCCACTGTCATTAAGTTCTCCAGTTAATGAACAGTTCCCTTGGCGTGAGACGGTACAAACAGCTTTCAGCCTCTCCATTTCACACAGCAGACACACGCCTTAGGGAAAAAATTATGGCTGTGCAATTATTTTCTATGGGTGTGAATTAGGAATGGGATGATGACTATGATGACGATGAAGATGATGGTGATGATTATAATTGTCTGTTGGCAAGAATGGGATCCAAATCAGTACACCAGCCCCTTCCTTCTCTCACCAGGCAATAGTTTCGATATTACTGAAAATATTAACCACAACTGTACCATATGTAATGACAATTTTTTTTTTTTATTGCATCCGCACTTCTCATATAGAAGGCGAGGTATTATTTTCTTTGCTGTGTGTGTGTGTGTGTGTGTGTGTGTGTGTGTGTGTGTGTGTGTGTGTGTGTGTGTGTGTGTGTGTGTGTGTGTGTGTGTGTGTGTGTGTGTGTGTGTGACCTAAATTGCATTGTTTTGGTCCGCCTTCGGCCAGACTTGGTGTAAATGTTGAGAGTTCTCTCAGGGGTTTGCCAACTATTTCCGGAAAGAGGAAGTCAGTGGTCAGAGTCACAGGGCACGACCAACTTAAGCAGGTTATATTAGATGTAAATCAAAGTTGTTGTTGAAGAAAAATGGGATGAAGTGAATCGACATTGAGAAAAATGAGCCAAAGGTTAAGGTAATATAAGGTAATAAGGCAAAGTCGATTTTTTTTTCTTGTCACGCAAAGAATTCCATATCGATGTGGACTAGATTTATCGGAAGGCGGTCAGGCATGAATGAGGAATTGATTTTGGAGAACAACAGGGTTAAGGTAAAGGCCTCAGGGCGTGACTTGTTTAAAAAGTTTTAATTCAATTTGAACCATATTTAGGAAAAGGATTGACGGTCAGGCAAAGTTGATGTATTTCGGATTTGGCAACCATTCGTTGAACTTATAGGTAACGCGGAAGAGTCAAAATAATGCTCGACCCGTAGACCAGCTGTAGGTAGGGAGTGTTGCACTCTGTGAGTGCTCCTCCTCTTTAAAGTTAGGTGTTTATTAATCATTTATGGTATTATGTCTTTCTGCGAAATGAACGAGTAAAAAATACAGCCAACTCATGTTTAGCCAACACCTCAGATCACTTCTCATTGGCTCTCACACTAATTTACAGTTGGTCATAAAGAATGTGAATGAAAGCGTTGGGAGAAATACATGAAGGTGGTTTGGCGATGATAAGAGAATGGAGAGCGAGAGACGAACGAGGAGCGCGTATGTGAGTGAGGTGGAGTGGGGGGGAGAAGGAAGGGGAGGCCGAAAATAAGATGGAGGGATGTAGTGGAGAGGTATATGTGGGAGGAGGGTGTGAGCTGGGGGAGGGCTGCGAAATGGCGAGAGACAAGGCAACGTGGAGACGATTTTCTTGTGGCCACTTCTTACGGGATTAAGGCGTCTGACAATAGATGAATAGATAGTCATAATGAAGGAGTGGTATTGAAGACAACGACGACAATAATGATGATCATGATGATGATAAGAAGTAAAAAGAAGATTGATTGATTTTTTTTTTTTTTGGTGGTGGTGGGGGCAAAACCGGGACTAAATATCCTTTCCCCTAATACACACAAGACATAATGGGTAAGAGTTATGGCTACACTTCATGTCTTTGGTGGGAAATGGAGCTGGAGGGATGACAATTTTTTGATGTGAAAACATCAGATATAACGAACTACGTAATTTCCTCTCTAATGACACAATAATCAAGTACTAAACAGAAATCTTACATTGGATGGCAGGAACTCATGTTTTTTACATATTTTAATTTGTTTGCATACTAAGTTGCTTTTCTTCCCCAAGGCGTGAAAGGATTACAAATCACCCACACAAGACACATGCCTCAGGGAAAAAGCTGGCGCTGCTCCTGCAATTCATCATGGGTCCAACCACCACACATTATGCTTCAGGGGCGAGAGAGACAACGCTGAGGGAATCCTGATGGGGATCAGATGGGACTGAAAACACATGTGCCAAAATGTGTGTGTGTGTGTGTGTGTGTGTGTGTGTGTGTGTGTGTGTGTGTGTGTGTGTTCCTCTTATGAGTTTGTCTTAATATTGTGACAATGAATAAATTTTAATTGTTTTGGAGAGGTTTATATGTCTACAGGCTAGTGGTCCTTTCCTTTGTTGTGTTACTCATATCTGTTTGCTCTCCGTCTTCCTTTGTCTTTCTGCACCCCCTCTCTTTTCTCTTCACCTTCTCTATCCCTTCCACTTGCATTTTCTTTTGATCTCTGTCCTCTCCTTCCTCACCCCTACACTGCTTCTATTAGCTCTCAACTTTAGCCAGAGGACATAAATTGTTTACCTTCGTCGCAAAACACCAGGTCTATGAGTGTAACCCAACTTTAGCTTGTTATCAGTGTTGATGTCGGAGGACATCAGACATTCAGAAACAGACATTCACTGCACAGTCTCTTCTTGTTTTCTCCAAATAGTTTTATGCTCCTTAGTTCATGCCTTTCTAAACGAAGAGTTTAGATGGAACTTTCATTTACGCATTGATGACAAGAATTTTCGCAAGAGTTTAAATTACCTGGAGGTAGCAAGGGTAAATCAATAATACATGCAAAACAGGACTGAAGAGCGTTAGATATATAATCAATCCCACATCACCTTTTATCACAGGGTACACTCATATCATCTCACGCCACCCTCCACTCCCGACCTAACAGTTCATCCCATTCAATTTCTTGTCTCACATTACCCCTGATACACTTTCATTCATGGAGGACATTCTGAAGTAAGCCTTCACTGCACTAATGCCACCAGTTCTAAACCTTTATTTTTTGTGAGGTATGCATTGCTGTCCCAGCCTCACCGCCTACCAACAATCCATCCCATGTAACCCATTCCAGTACTCACCACGCCCAGTTACATCTCCTCACCCCTTTGATGGATTTAAGACGCCGCAGGTCTCGCAATCAAATAGCAAACGTATTTATATTCTTGCTGTTGTACCAGACCATTATAGTTTACGAGTATTAGAGCACATTAGTTGTGATGGGAAGAGTGTAAGTTATCGAGGAGTTATATCTCTAAGAAGGAGAAGAGTAATTATAAATAGGTATCATCAGATTTAATGGACGAAAGTGTATCTTGCCAAACAAACTGGTACAGTCGCTACAATGACTCATAAGCTGACGAACATACTGGCTTTACTGTGACGGGCTTAGCGGGTCCCCTTAGAATGTTTCGTTCGTATAGTGACTCATATACTAAAGATTACTGCAACACAATCTAAGATCACACACACACACACACACACACACACACACACACACACACACACACACACACACACACAGGGAGAGAGAGATTGTTTAGGGATGCATTGTCAAGTTGGGTAACATAAAGTTTATTTATGTTGCTGGGTTTAGGACTGAGTTGATTCTTTGAGTTAGCCTACATTAGGTTAGGAAAAAAAAAATAGGTTCTGTTTGAATGGAATACGTGTAGTATTAAACTTGCTGAAGTTCTTTTTGTTTAGTTATGTTAAAATACGTATGGATTGTTTAGGTTAGGCTAGATTGTGTTGGATTGCATTAACACAGAGTAAGCTAAGTTGGTTTGATTAAATGAGACTACATTTAGTGATACTTAGATGGAAGTACGTCTATTATGTTAAACTGTATTTAATGTGATAAGATTAATTTGGGCCAGGTTAGTTTAGGTTAATTATACTAAGATTTAAATAAAGTTACGTTGTTTGATTATATTTAAAGTGGCCAGGTATATTTAGGCTAGGTTAGGTTGCGATGGGTTTATTGGTTAAGATATGCATAATTTTGGTTTACCTTTGTAAAGTAAGGTCTGGCTAAACCACATTTTGTAATGTGATTAATAAAAAAAAAAAATCTGCAAACGACACAATCGTGGTTGCGTGTCCCATCATTAAGGTGTTGATGGGGGCATCTTCACATGGTGCCACCGAACTGCCTGGGCAAAGTCACTGGCTGGTCAAATAATTGTCCTTAATATCCCTCCTTATCCCACGAAAGGAAGGCTGCACTGCAGGGGATCGATAACTTCAACCTGTGGCCCACCGAGGTCACATTAACATAATCCCTTGGTTACAACAAGGACTGCAAAAATTATCACAAAAATGACAAGACGGAGTAGTGAGGACTTTTTTTTTTTTTTCCATAACAGCACCCGGATTTGCTGATAATTATTTGTTACCTTTTATAATATATCCAGGCGGTGTTAAGTTTTCTGAACACTGTAATGGGTGTAAGGTCAACGATTTACTCACGCTTATATATTTTTTCTTTTTCATTTTTTTTTTAATTTTTACCCTTCAGAGAGAAGATGTCTCCACAACCGAATAACATAATTTTTAAGGCACAACAAAAGTACTGAAAAAGAATTTTTCCTAAAATTAATGTTACTTCAAGAGTATTAAGGTGTTTGACTAACAGAGGTTTCTTTAAGATGAACAACATTGTCTATTGGTACTAAGATGAATTAGAAAGCTGTCACATACCTGATTTGATTATTTAATATTATATATAAAAGTGCAGAAAATTACCAAACAATATAACTGTAGTTCACTGCAATGAGGATGCTTTAAAAACTTGTTAGTCACCTTGCAGAATCTCTGCAGGTCGTTCACCAGCAGAGGCTCCATTATCTCATTACCTAGGTGACTGCCTTGCTTGTTTGTTTGTTTTTTTAACCAAAACGAATTTGCCCGTCATATTATTTCTCTTGATAATGAGACAACGAATGACCGCCGAATATGGATCACTCGAGTGTGCTGAGAAATATACTGAAGTCATGCTGGGGGTAAAAAAAAAAAATACTTTAAAATAGATTTACAACGGCGAAATCAAACAAAGAACAATAGTCGAAGAAATACTGAGAATACATATTAAGCTTAAGCAAGTAATTTGCCATTTCCTTTGCCACTAAAATGAAAGGTATAAAAGTTTTCTGCTCCCCACCTCTCACGCAGTCTCATCCACTCCCTACCTGTTACATTTTCTTATTCATCCACACACAAACTACACACACCCACTCCTCACCTGCCCCACACTTCCTCTATGTTACTTCATCACTTTTACCCAGCGGATGTGGGAAAAATATTCATGACGTCAAAATATTAAATCGCTCCCAAGCCGACGAATCGGCTAGCAGGAAGAAGGAAAGGAGAAAGATAGGAAATCAGTTCTCTGTCTGTCTGTCTGTCTGTCCATCTGTCTGTCTGTCTGTCTATCTGTCTCTGTCTCTGTCTGTCTGTCTGTCTCTCTCTCTCTCTCTCTCTCCACAAATTTTCAAGCTTTTACTCACTCTCCTCTCCTTAATCTCATAATATCCCTTCACGGTTCCTTTTCCACTTCCTTTACCAGAACTTTGCCTTCCACTTCTCCCTGTGTGTTCTCCAACTCACAAAGTGATGACTGCAATTTTTTCAGGTGTTAGCATCCAATCACCTTGAGTGGAATCAACACTGAACACATCTGTTTTAACACTGAGAGCCATTTCGTTTCCATTCATGCTGCTCTTCTCCCTCCAGCTTCATGTTGTCTCACTCCTTCGCCTCCCTCTGACGATTATTTCCCTCCACTCTTCTTTCAGCTAAATCCGCAGCATGTCAGCAAGAGGATTGAACGTGTACAGAATGCTGTAGCTGCTTTTGCAACATGTTTTGTACAAAACGTGCATATAACAATCGATATGTCCCTCATCCTTCGAAACTTGCCTTAACACCTTCAGTTCCATGATGCTCTTTTAATTTTTTCTCTCTCCAGACGAATTTATCTAGCTTAAGGGAGACCTTTGGTACTGGAGAGGTTAGACACAGCCCCAACAGTAGTAGGAGTCCTTCATATAAAGTAATTTTGTAGTAGTCATCGGAGTGATGGTGTTGCCAATTGATGGTAAACAGTCTGTATTTGTCAAGATATATTTGTTTTACACAGACAGAATAGTAAAGTTAATTACAGTTACATTTTATTAATACATCACGATGCAGGTTAATCGGTGGTGTGTTTCCTTAACGTATTCCTTCCACTGATCGCTAAGTCCCTCCATCCCAGCCTTTCCTTTTATCCTATAACTGTAGGATCTGATCTCTCTGAAATTTTCCTGGAATTCCTTTGGTGTGTTATAATGAAGTTTTCGTCTGGGTTTCATACATTCTCATTAGAGGCAATAAACGGTGGTAAAGGGAATGTATTTTGCTTTTATTTTCAGCATAGATGTTGAAGACCATCATAAATTAGATAACTTATTCTAAGCTATGTGAGAGGCTGATGATATCAGGTTGTGATGAGTGGGAGTGATGAAGACAGGGTTAGTTTCAGGGACAACATATAGAACAATTAAATTATGACAGTCTTAGGATTTGAATCTTCTTTACTTTCCTTATCCTAATTCCTACAATATTGTTTTTTTTTTTTTTTGTCTGAACTACCCAGTGCCTCTTTCTAGTCGTTCCAGCAAATGTACTATGAATACAGTTTCAAAAATATGTGACAGGTGTTCATCAAACGGTAGGAGCGCGAATTACTGATGATATTATGGCCAATTAAATGAAACACTATGTGGCTGGTGCTTATCAGATAGTAGGGGAGTGAACTGCTGATGGTAAGATGGCCAGAGTTATCCCAGTTGGGGCAAACAGTCTGAAGATTTGGATTTCATTATCCCCTTCATTCCAATGACGTGTTTTACTGATTTATTTTGGTGGCTCCTGATGAATTACTTAGCTTGGGTAAGCTTCTTGTGGTCAATGGGTAAAGAAAGGTTTTATTTAATCTCTCCAGTTTTAAGAATTTCTTCAAAGGTGAAAAAAAACAGTTTGGAGAAAAGAAGAATGAAATGGAGAAGAAGCCACTGGACAAGAATGGAAAAAAATAAATAAATAAAATTTTCAAAATCTTACACAAAAAACACAGTTATATCATACTAATACCTCTGTTAAGGGTATTAAAACCATATTGATGGAGTATATCTAGAGTAAGTAAACAGTGGGTAATGAATGAGAGGAGAGAGGTATTTGGTCCAACGCAAGATCTTGAACTACGTGCTGCTGGGGAACGTATGGCCGATTACTCATGGTACTAAAATAGAAATTCTGATAACGCAGGTTCGAATCCAGGTGTAATTGCCCTGACATAAAAGCACCCTTGCTACTGCTAATATTTCATACCGCATATTATGTCCTTATTTCATGAAACTCATGGACATGCAGGAATCATGCTACCACTGGTGGCGAATGTGTAGGCTATATTATGTGGAGCATGGGAACTCACTTTGTTAGTGGGCCACGAAAACAAGTATTGCTGGGCCTTTAAGAAAGGACTGATTTATCTAGAGTCCAGTACATATGAAAAGGTGAGTGACTTCTTACATAACATAAACCCATATTGCCATGACATTACATGCATACCAAGGAGAGCTAGAAGGGGCTGTGAGAGTGTGATGGGGAGAAGAATTGGGAAGACATTGAACGAGATGTAGATAGGGAGTAACACAGAAGTACAATCCTTATGCCAAACCCCAAAGCTATCTGTACAGTATCCCGGTAGGTGTCACTAATATGAGAGGGAGGACTGTAGAAAAAGGAATGGGAAAAGGGACGAGAGCATGGCGATGAGAGGGGCATAATGATGATAAACTATGGTTGTAGTTGTGTTAATATTGTGACGAAATATCATGTAAATGTGAAATATTTAATGTGTCACGGATAATAATGGAGTACGGCGCAGCAAACAATATGGCACCTTAAAAATGAATGTGTACCAACAGGGGTTGCAAGAAAAACGACATGGGAAAAAGGTTAAAATGGGAGGAAGAGAGGGAGGGGGAGTGGTTTTAAATTAGGGGAGGGAAGGAGGTAGAGGGGGGGAGGCAGTGTGGAAAGAAGGGACAGAGGGAAGGGTAGGGGAGAGACCAGGAGGGAATTATGCCCAAGAGTATATTTTCGTGCGGCATGTCATACCTTCAGTTTAATTGCATTCTGCATTTCAAATGAATATTATATATATTACATAGAGAATAGTGGTAGGTGGGGGCGCCCATCATCCACCCACTTAGTGTAGTGGTACCCTGTTTTTAGAGTAGCTCTACATCGAGTGGCAAGCCAAATGATTTCCTATAAACCAGGAAATCATTTACAACGCTGGGTGGTAACCTTATAACCAACGAACATGTGTTCCGTGCGTGACAGGAAATGGGTTGACGGAGGATTAGTGCCCCGCCCCGGAAAACAACTAACTAAAAATAAGAACAAGAAGCCTAGGACCAGGACTGACCAAAAGCTGACGACTAAGGACCGTACAAAGGACATGTTCCGGATGGCGACCTGGAATGTAAGGGATGCAAATGATGAGGTGAAAGAGAGAGAGAGAGATTGTCCAGGTGCTTAAGGGTGCGAAAGTGGATGTATGTGGATTAACTGAAACTAAATGTGGAGGTGAGAGTGTGAGAGAATGGGAGTATGGATGGGGTATATGTGCAGGAGTAGGTAAGAATGAGAGGGTAAAAGAAGGAGTGTGTATTGTTGTGAGTAACAGATGGAAGGAGAATATAAGAGAGTATGGATCAGTTGGCTCAAGGACTGTATGGGTAAGACTGAAAGTTGGACTACAAATGTGGGCGATTGTGTGCGTGTATGCCCCAACGCAAGATCGTGCAAGCAGAGTGAGAGAAAAGTTCTGGACAAATGTGGAAATGTGGATGGAAAAGTTTGAAAGGAATGAGAATGTTTTTGATTGGTGATATCATCGGTAAAGTAGGGAATGTGAAGGTGGATGGAGTAGTTGGTGAGTGGGGTGTGCCTGCTGAGATAGATGAGAACTGCAGTGCCTTAGTGGATATTTGTGCCGCGAGGGGGTTGGTGATAGCCAATACCCTCTTCAGGTACAAGATTATCCACAGGTATACATGGCGAGTGATGAGAAGGATGGGTGGTTAACTGAATGAAAGGAAGACAATGATTGATTATGTGTGTGGATGAAAGGATGTAAAGATGTGTAATGGATGCAAGAGCATACAGAGGCTGGGGAAGTGGACTTTCTGACCACCACTTGGTGGTGGTCAGAATCAAGGTCCAAGTAAAATGGAAAAAACAGAAGAAGGGAAGGACGGGAGGAAGGAGTAGATGTAAGGAGAATGGAAAGGTTACAAGAGGATGAGAGAGAGAAAAAAAAAAAAAAACGAATGTAAGAGAGAAGTGGAGGAACGATTGGGTAAATATGAACTGGAGCAGATGGGGGACATGGAAGGTGTGTGCAAGATATTCGCAGAGGAAATATGTGCAGCATGTGAAGTGGTGTGTGGGGTGAAGAGAAGACGAAAAGGGGTGCAAGGAACAGCATGGTGCAATGAAGAGGTGAGAGAAGCTGTGACACAAAAGAAGAAAGCATATAATGAATGGATGAGAAATGAGGTGTGGAATAATTTGAGAGGTGGAAGAGAGATTTATATGTAGAAAGGAAGAGAGAGGTGAAAAGATTAGTAAGAGAGAGTAAGAAGAGAATGGATGAGGAATTTGGAAGGAATTTGAGTGTAAAGTGGAAAGAGTATATGAAAATGTTCTGGAATGAGGTAAAGAGAGTCAGACAGGGTGGCAATGAAGCTAGTAGAGGAGTGAAAGTTAAAAATGGTAGATTACAAGTTGAGAAGGGAGAAAAGGTGAGCAGATGGAGAGAACACTTTCATGAATTGTTGAACATAGAGAATGAAAGTAATGCGAGAATAAGTGGCTGGGGAATGGCTGGGAGGAGAAGGGAGATGAGAAGACAGGAAGAAATCAGTAGGATGGAAGTTGTGGAAGCAATGAAGAAAGTCAAAATGGGGAAAGCCCCAGGAATTGATGGAGTGTGTTGTGAAATGCTGAAGCATGAGGGAGGGATAGTAGTAGAATGGATGTGGAAGATGTGCAGATTGGCCTGGGAGAAAGGTAGAGTCCCAGATGGTAGGAAGTCAGGTATAATTATTCCCTTGTACAAAGGGAAAGGGGAAAAAAGAAGTATGTGGTAATCATAGGAGCATTTATCTTCTTAGTGCAATAGGAAAAGTATACGGCAGGATACTTATTGACTGAGTTAAACAAAGAACACAGGAATTTGTTGGAGAAGAACAGGGAGGCTTTTGGAAGGGAAGAGGTTGGGTAGATCAGATATTCATTCTTAGATCTTTAGTGGAAAAGTTTCTAGAGAAGGGAAAGAAGTTGTATGCGGCCTTCATGGATTTGGAGAAAGCATATGACAGGGTGGATAGACATGGACTGTGGAAAGTATTAAGAATATATGGAGTAGATGGGAAGTTGTTGAATGCTGTGAAGAGTATGTATGAGGGTGCTAAGGCTGCAGTGCGTGTGGATAGTGAACTAAGTGAGTTTTTCTATTTCAAAGTTGGGTTGAAACAGGGATGTGTCATGGAGTGTCTTGTCTCCATGGTTGTTCAATCTGTATATGGATGGGGTTATAAAAGAGATAGAAGGTAGAGCAGTGGATGTTGGAGCGACCCTAATGAGAGAGGGCAGTGTTTGGAAACTCCCTGTACTGTTGTTTGCAGATGATACTGTGTTGTTAAGTGAAGACGAAGGGTAGCAGCAAGGCTTGGTGAGTGAGTTTGGGAGAGTGTGTAAGAAACTGAATTGAAAGATGAATATAGGGAAGAGTAAAGTTATGGTCTTCGAGAGAGGTGAAGTCAGTGAATGTACAGTGAGGTTGTATGATGAGGAAATAGAAAATGTGAGTACGTTTAAGTACTTGGGTAGTGTGATGAGTAAGGATGGAAGTTTGGAGGGTGAAGTGCTTGAAAGGGTGCAACAAGGAGGAAAGGTTGCTTGTTCATGAAGGCAGTGATAAAAAACAGGGAAGTGAGCATGGAAGTGAAAAAGTTTTCACATGACAGTATTGTGATGCCGACTCCGACGTATGGAAGTGAAGCTTGGACGTTGCTGGAGGGACACAAGTCAAGAGAGAAAGCAGTGGAAATGAGTTATTTAAGAGGAGCCTGTGGAGTCACATGGAGAGACAGGCTGACAAATGAGGATATGAAGAAGCGTTGTGGTGTGGATGTGGATGTGATAGGAAACGTTAGGAGGAACACACTGAGGTGGGTTGGCCATGTGGAGAGGATGGAGAGTAAGAGACTGACGAGGAGAGTATATGTGAATTAGGTGGAGGGGGAGAGAGGGAGGGGAAGGCCAAGGATGAGATGGAGGGATGGAGTGGAGAGGTAAATGAGAGATGGGGGTGTGAATTGGGAGCGGGGCTGTGAAATGAGGGGGGACAGGGTGATGTGGTGGCGATTTGTTTTGCAGCCACCTCGCATAAGGGATTAAGGCGTCTGGCAATAGACTATAGCACCAGTCGAACAGGGCAGTACTCCCGAGGGTGATGGCAAGCTGGTGATAGGGAGAGCTGGAGCTCCCGTTTCACCAGCCCTCAGGACTTGATCCTGACTATCTCCCTTTTCTGAACATTTTCAGTGCATTGATTTACACAGAGAGTAGGCCAGCATGCTCTCATAATACCTCTACCTTCAACTGTCTACACCACACTACATGCGCATAACATATCACACCTTCTATTCACATCTTTAGTAATGGCCGCTGCAATGTTACTATCAAATGAGGTGGTACCTCGGATTGCAACCACCGGCAGGGTAGGGCTGGAGGCACAGGGTCCTCCTGGTTGCCATCAAGCGACTGTGCCGGCAGCGACTGTTGCTATTTCCGGGAATGCTCGTCGGCGAAGAGGTGACGGTGCGGCCTTATTCTTTACCAACATCCGCAGCTTTACCACAAATTTAAACTCGGTTCATTTTTTCCTTCAGTCCATATCCCCTTTGGCCCTTTTCCTCATAGAACCACAAATCTCACCCTCTACCGATATATCTCCATTTTGTTTTCCCGGTTACCATCTCCTTACAAACTTTCAAAACAAAGGCGGCACCTGTTGTTATATCAAATCCCAATATGCAGTTGACACTATTTAGTGCCCCTCCCCGGAAAACAACTAACTAAAAAAACAAACAAGAAGCCTCGGACAAGGACTGACCAAACGTTGACGACCAAGGACCGGACAAAGGACTTGAAAATGGCTACGTGGAATGTAAGGGGAGCGAATGATGAGGTGAAAGAGAGAGAGATTGTCCAGGTGCTTGAGGGTGCGAAAGTGGATGTATGTGGAATAACTGAAACAAAATGGAGAGGAGAAAGTGTGAGAGAATGGGAGTATGGATAGGGTATATGTGCAGGAGTAGGTGAGAATGAGAGGGCAAAGGAAGGAGTATGTATAGTTGTGAGTAAAAGATGGAAGAAGAGCATAAGACAGTATGGATCAGTTGGGTCAAGGATTGTGTGGGTAAAGTTGAAAGTTGGAATACAAATGTGGGCGATTGTGTGTGTGTATGCGCCAACGCAAGATCGTGCTAGAAGAGTGAGAGAAGAGTTCTGGACAAATGTAGAAGTGTGCATGGAAAAGTTTGGAAGGAATGAGAGAGTGTTTTTGACTGGTGATATGAATGGTAAAGTTGGGAATGTGAAGGTGGATGGAATAGTTGGTGAGTGGGGTGTGCCTGCTGAGATAGCTGAGAATGGAAGTGCGTTAATGGACATTTGTGCTGGGAGGGGGTTGGTGATAGCCAATGGATGGGGTAATAAAAGAGGTACAAGGTAGGGTAGTGGATGTTGGAGTGGCCCTGGTGAGAGAGGATAGTGTTTGGAAACTCCCTGCACTGTTGTTTGCAGATGATACTGTGTTGTTGAGTGAAGACGAAGGGTAGCAGCAAGGCTTGGTGGATGAGTTTGGGAGAGTGTGTAAGAAACGGAATCTAAAGGTGAATGTAGCGAAGAGTAAAGTGATGGTCTTTGAGAGAGGTGAAGTCAGTGAATGGACAGCGAGGTTGGATGGTGAGGAATTGGAAAATGTGAGCACGTTTAAGTACTTGGGTAGTGTGATGAGTAAGGATGGAGGTTTGGAGGGTGAAGTGCTTGAAAGGGTACAGCAGGGAAGAAAGGTTGCTGGTTCATTGAAAGCAGTGATAAGAAACAGGGAAGTGAGCATGGAAGTGAAAAAGTTACTACATGACAGTATTGTGATACCAACTCTAACGTATGGAAGTGAAGCTTGGACGTTGTTGGAAGGACACAAGTCAAGAGTGAGAGCAGTGGAAATGAGTTATTTAAAAGGAGCCTGTGGAGTCACATGGAGAAACAGGCTGACGAATGAGGATATAAAGGACCGTTGTGGTGTGGATGTGGATGTGATAGGAAGCGTTATGA
This sequence comes from Coenobita brevimanus, assembly GCF_032717465.1. Classification (NCBI taxonomy): domain Eukaryota; kingdom Metazoa; phylum Arthropoda; class Malacostraca; order Decapoda; family Coenobitidae; genus Coenobita; species Coenobita brevimanus. Next base: position 4,435,884 of record NC_137062.1, on the reverse strand, counting down.
GGAACACACTGAGGTGGTTTGGCCATGTGGAGAGGATGGAGGGTGAAAGACTGACGAAGAGAGTGTATGTGAGTGAGGTGGAGGGGGGAAGAGGGAGGGGGAGGCCGAGGATGAGATGGAGGGATGGGGTGGAGAGGTATATGAGAGAGGGGGGTGTGAGTTGGAAGCAGGGCAGTGAGATGGCGGGGGACAGGGCGACTTGGAGGCGATTTGTTTGTGGCCACCCCAAACGGGATTGGGGCGTCTGGCAATAGATAGATAGATAGACTTCATCCAGTTTTGATTACTCATTATATAAATTAAATTGCCAAAACATTACCAAATATATCTGTGCAGTTTATCGTTCCCCCAATGCTTCTTCGGAACCCAGTGTATTTGATTCGATATCCACCCAGTTGAGTAATCTTGACCTTGCCCTTGGCAATGAAATTACCATTTTGGGTGATTTTAACATACACAATGTTGAATGGTTATTGCATTCTGCCCGGACTGACAACGCTGGTCTAGAATGCGAGCTGTTTGCAGAATCGTTTAATCTCACCCAGTTGGTAAAGCAACCAACCAGAATACCTGATAATCCTGACCATAATGCCCATCTCTTGGATTTATTCTTGACAAATAATCCAGATCAATACAGGATAGAGATACTGTCACCACTTGGATCCTCTGACCACAATCTCATCAAAGCCTCATTAGTTAACCACCTCACACCTCCCCGTTCTGAACCTGTCAGGGTGACCCGATGGCACTTTGACAGGGCAGACTGGGATGGATTTAGAAATTATCTTGCTGACATTCCATGGCAGTCTTTCTTCTCTAGTGATCCCAATTCTACCCAGTCCCACATTTGCCACTTAATACTAGCTGGTATGGATTTATTCATACCAAGTCAACAATTCACTAAAAGATCAAACTCTCCAAAATGGTTTGGTGGCAATTGTGCCAGAGCTACAGCCCAAAAGTCATTAGCATATAACTCTTACTTAAAATAAAAAAACATCTGAATCACTCTCCCAGTTTAAAATTGCTAGAAATCATGCAAAAGCTGTATTAAATCTAAATCAAACTTTCTTCAAAAGCAAGCATCAAAACTATTTAACAACCCTAATGACAATAGAATATTCTGGTCAACTCTTAATTCTTTCAATAATAACTTTAATAAGTCATCTTCCATTCCCCCACTAAAATCTTCAGACGGCAATATTACAAATGACCCACGTGGGAAAGCAGATATCTTTGCTAGTACCTTTGCCAGAAACTCTACCATAGATGATACCAGCCAGAATGTTTCAGTACTGGAACTTGATTCTCCAGAAATTGCCCCACTTAAAATACAGACAAGATACGTAAAATCCATCCTAGACAATTTACCTACCAACAAAGCTCCAGGCCCTGATGGAATTCCGCCAATTGTTTTGAAAAAGTGTTCCCCTGAACTTGCCTCTGTCCTAGCTAAATTATTCAGACTATGCATACGTACTTATTTATTCCCAAATTCATGGAAAGAAGCCAATATCCACCCAGTTCCGAAGAAAGGAAGTTCGTCTGGTCCCTCCAGTTACAGACCAATAGCTGTCACATCTTCTCTTGGTAAGGTATTTGAAACTTTAATTAATAAGCATATTGTTAAACATCTTGAATCCAACAACTTAATTAGTGATAGACAATACGGTTTTCGCCACGAAAGATCCACCATTGACATACTCAATCTCTTAACTCATACCATCCATCAATCAATTGATCTTTTTGGAGAAACTCATGCAGTAGCTCTTGATATCTCTAAAGCTTTTGACAGAGTATGGCACCGTTCCCTGCTGTCCAAACTCCCTTGCTATGGACTAACGTCTTTTGTTCCATTGATTTCTTCTTATCTTAGTGACAGGAAAATAAGAATAAAAGTAGATGATGTATATTCGAATTTCCACTCAATTAACGCCGGCGTGCCGCAGGGATCAGATCTGGCACCAACCCTATTTCTGGTTCATATTAATGATCTCTTATCTGTCACTCACAATCCCATTCACTCAGATGCAGATGACTCAACACTACATAGTTCATTCACACTCAGACATCCATTTACAAAGTCTAATATCTCTACCTCTCAACTCAGTACAGCCATCTCCATAAATCAAGATCTATCTACAATCAGTGAATGGGGACAAAACAACCTTGTCTCTTTTAATGCTAATAAAACTAAATAACTACAGTTTACTAATAGACAGATATTGCCAGATACGTACATTACCTTCAGTGCTACTAATATTCCCATCTCCAAAAGTATTGAAATTCTTGGTGTCTCACTTAACAGTGCCCTCAGCTGGACCTCTTATGTCAGATCACTTGCTAAAACCGCCTCAAAGAAACTTGGATTATTGTACAGAGTCCGTAACTTCTTCGCCGATGAGCAGTTAGCTATAATTTATAAGAGTCATGTGCGCTCTCAGCTTGAATATTGCTCACCCTTGTGGAATGGTTGTGGAGAGGTTGCATTAAGACAACTAGACAAAATTCAGAATAAAGCTGTTAGAATCATTAACAACCCTGCCATTACATATAAACTACCTCCCCTGCAAGTAAGAAGGAATGTTGCCTCCCTTGCATTATTTTACAGATATTTTTTTGGCAAATGCTCAGACGAATTTGCGTCCATGGTGCCACCTCTCCATGCCTTCCCTCGTGCTACACGGGCATCTGGTAGCGCTCATGACTGGAATGTCACTGAACCATATTGCAGAACTTCTGCCTATCAGAATTCTTTCATTCCCCGAACTGCATCTCTCTGGAACTCGTTTCCCCAGAGTTGTTTCCCTCCAAATTTCAACCCACAACTATTCAAGTCTAACTGTTACAGATATTTTATGAACAGAGGACACCAGTAATCTGGTGTACGGATTATTTTTTTTTTTACCCATTTGTTTCTCCTTCCTCCGTTCTGTTATTTAAAAAAAAAAAAAAAAAAAAAAAAAAAGATTGATAGACATAGAGAATATTTTGCTCCAGACATGTCTCCGAATGTTGAACATAAACGCAGGCCACTAAAATGCACATATGTCAACTCTTCTCCATACAGCATTTACGGACACTCAGGCTCATTTCATACCTCCTGGCCTAACGCGAATTTATGCCTCCGACTGTACCTGGGGTGTATCTCTCTCTCTCTCTCTCTCTCTCTCTCTCTCTCTCTCTCTCTCATCCAAGGCCCGCAAAAGTCAAGGCACACACCACATAAAAGGATATTCAAAGGATTTAATTTTGCCAGGTGTCAGCCTCACGGGACAGAAACTAAAACAAGTTATGACCAACGAATCCAGTTTCTCGTGTGTATAATTGCCGCCAATCTTCCGACTCATTACTGTTGTTGTTGTTGTTGTTGCTGCACCTGCTGCTGTTGTTGTTGTTGTTGTTGTTGTTATTGTTGTCTCAGGCTTATCAATCAATCAATCATTTCCTGTGGCACCCTCGGGGATGCATAGGGCCTCGATGAACTCACACCACCACATCCTATCTTGTGCTAACTCCTCAAGATCTCCCCAACACTCATCTCCAGCTTCCCGTCTCATTGTCCTCACCCACGTCTCTTTTGGCCTTCCTCTACCTCTCCTACCAAGTGCCACTCACCCTAGTGTACCTCGTACTACTCCCTGTCTCCTGTACACATGTCCTAACCACTTCCATCGTGAGAATCTAACATATTCATCGATCGGCTGCACTCCCGTTATTTCTCTAATTCTACTATTTGGTATCCTTTCCCACCACTTAACTCCTAATATTCTTCTCAGTGCTTTATTTTCAAACACCAAGAATTTATTTTTCATAGTCACTGTGCTGTACCAAGACTCGTGTCCATAAATTAAGATACTCCTAACCATTACCTTATAAAGTTTGATTTTTGTATGCACAGAGAAATTGTTATTATTCCAAATATTTTTAAGCATTCACATTGCCTGATTAGCCTTCTTTAACCGTTCCTCGAATTCAAAGTTCAAAGAACCATCCTTGGCTAAATAAGTACCTAAATATTTAAACCTATCAACTTGCTTTACAACCATACCTCCAATTACACATTCCTGTGCATTTTCCATATTCATATTGATTATTTCAGTTTTTCCACAATTAATAACCAAACCCACCTTGCGACCTTCACTCACCAAACAGTCCAACATTCTCTGCATCTCTTCTGGACCATCACAAATCAAAACTATATCATCTGCATAATCTAAATCCAAAAGTTTCCTGTTCTCTCCCCAAAGTATACCTGCACCGGTTTCTGTTCCAGCGCGTTTCATAATGTAATCAATGACCAATATAAATAGTAAAGGCGATAGAACACCACCTTGAATTACTCCGGACTTGACTTCAAACGAATCACTCAGACAACCATCAACCATTACTTTACAAAATGTGTCCTCATGCATGTTCATAATGACCCTCACAAACTCCTCTGGTATTCCATAATATCTCATGATCTTCCCCATATTCTCTCTCGAAACACTATCAAAAGCCTTTTCAAAATCAACAAAACAAAGACTTAACGGTACTCTCATTTCATTAACTTGCTGCATCAAATGCCTAACTATAAAGATCTGATCATTGCAACCACGTCCCTTTCTAAAACCAGCCTGTTCATCCCTCAGAATACCCTCAACCATCGGCTCCAACCTATTTAACAACACTCTACTGAAAACTTTCAAAGCTATCGGTGACAAAGAGATTCCCCGCCAATTACCACTTTCACTCAGGTCTCCCTTCTTCGGAACTTTAACAATTACACCATTCTTCCAAACTGATGGTAGTAACCCCGTCACCCATATCTTATTGAATAGCTTGGTCAAGATCATTATTAATCTATCCCCCTCCACTTTAAACATTTCCGGAAATAAACCATCCTCCCCTGGTGCCTTATTATTCTTTAACTGTTTTACTGCTTTCTCCACTTCTGCAAGCCTCAACTCTCCTGTTTCTATATTTAAATCTTCCTGAGCAGACGGTATATCCTCTTCTGGTGGTATTGGTCTATTAAGAACTGTCTCAAAATGCTCTTTCCATCTATTTTTAATATCTCCATCTTTGGTCAATAAATTTCCTTCCCTGTCTCTAACTGGTATTTCCTTGCGCTTACCTGCATTACCACTCAGTTCTCTAATCGATTCATATGCTATTCTTTGACTCTGTTCATCATTTTTGTTAATTAAGATTTCAGTCTCTGCTACCTTTTCATCCACACATCTTCTTTTATCTCTCCTAGCTAACCTTCTTACTTCTGAATTCAAACTCCAGTACGCAGCTCTTGCTAATTCAATCTCTTGTTCATCAACGCATTGCATCTCACTCCTCAATTTAGCCTCACCTCAATTTTTTATCATATCCCACGTTTCCTCTGATATCCATTTCTTTCTCCTGAATCTATGTCTCCTTCCAATCGTACATTCAGCAGTCTCATGCAAAACTTTGTTCACATCCTCCCACATCTCATCTACACTTCTCTCCCCCTCTTCCAACGTTTCCAACACCAAAAACCTATTTCTGCATTCTAATCTGAATTCCTCCTTTTCTTCTCCTTCCCTTCTAAGCTTAACAATATCGTATCTACCAACACCAGATTTTTCCTTCTTCTGATTTTTAAGTTTAAACCTTATTGTTGCAATGCTGAGTTGATGGTCACTACCAATATCCGCTCCCCGTTTAACATGAACATCTAGCAGAGAACTTCTATGCCTCCTACTGATAGCAATGTGATCAATCTGATTTTTATATTTTCCACATGGCGACACCCAAGTTGTCTTGTGTATATTGCAATGCTGAAAGAGTGTGCCCCCGGATGACTAAGTCATTTGCTAGACAGAAGCTTCCAACCTCACTCCGTTTTCACTCATCCTACTACCAACTCCCATCTTACCCATACATGCCTCAAATCCCTCATTTGAACAGCCCATTACTGCATTAAAGTCTCCAACGCAGATCAAAACATCATGTCTAGGTACCCTTCCTACTGCTTCTTGCAACTTTTCATAAAATGTGTCTTTCCTTTCATCGAGTGCATCATTAGTAGGTGCATAACACACAAACAGACTGATGTTGCCATGATTTGATTTAAACCGTGTGTATAACAATCGCTCATCTATAGGATCCCACTCACATAAAGCCTTATTTGCCTTACAACCCAGCAACAATCCTACTCCCTGATAATGCATTCCGTCCTGTCGACCAGATATCAATAAACGTATACCATCCTCCAAATCCAACTTATCGACTCCAGTCAATCTAGTTTCTGTCAGAGCACAAATATCAAGTCCATAATTTTGAAAAACCTTCACTAACTCATCGATTTTACCGTCATGATTTAGCGTTCTCACATTCCAGTTACCAATTTTAATTGTATTTTTTGCATTGACAAAGGAATTAGATTGTAATTGAGGCAACCGTGAGATTCTTAGCACCCCCTGCCCATTTAAGGGCTGCACGGGACTGGGGGCCATTATTGTTCTTTCAGAGTCCATCAAGGTTTCTTTGGCTAACTTCCTGAACACCTCACCATTGTGTTGCAGTCGCAGTAGGCAGCTAACTTGCCTGATTGCCCACACCCGAAAGGCTTATACGTAGCGTGAACCCGTGAACTGAAAGCTTAAATTTTCCTTTTCCGGTAGTTCACCAACTTCATTTTGGGGAATATAGAAGTAGCTGAGGGACGTTTTTATAGCCGGGCAATTAAGCAAAACAGCTGTATCGGTAGGACTACATGAAATAGTCCCTCTCCCGCATCATTCCTACCTTTTCCGCAATAGAAAATAAATCAGTTCTCATTCTTTTCAGATATTTTATTTGTATTACTCCTCCATTATTATTTAAACCTCATAATGTTTGTAAATAATTAAAACGTTGAATTATGAGGAGCTGCAAAGTAAAGAACATACTCGTACACTTAACGAAGAAGAAAAAAGGCAACTCGTCCTTCTGCCTACGGGTGACTTTACATTCCCTCTTTCGTCTTTCTGTATTTCATTCTTTCCTCTTCCTTCTGCCTATGGGTGACTCTACACTGAGTGACAAGCCTATTGGTTTCCTGTACACCAGGAAACCATTTACTACGCTGGGTGGTAACCATATAACCAAATTTTGGCACCAGGTGGTTTAGTGGGTAATTACAGCACTTCAATCAGATTGAGCCGGTGAAGGTTTATATCCAGGGAGTGGTTGGGGTTAGTGCTCATGTAATGCCAGTCAGGGATGAGTGAGGCTTGTCACTCTCATCTTAAATGTCAGGACCAAATTGCCAAGCCCCGAGCTTCTACGCTTCTCATGGGGCAACGTAGACTTGGATGATGGATGGATGGATGAAAAATTGAAAAAAAACAAAAAAAAAGATATGGGCCTACGCATGAGTACTTAAAAGCCTGCATCAAATGGTCTCTGAACACACTGATACCTGGATGTCTAGGCTGTATCATAATACTCCTGCAATATTATCGCAGATGTTTAGCATAGGATGGACTCTTGGACTGGAAGGGTTATAGTTAACGCTAAGTAACCCACCACCACCACCACGAAGAGCTTTTCCAAAGCTGAATAAATGTGCTTAGTACCAACAAAATAAAAACTTGCTTTGTCCGGAATCAAGGAGATAAAATGCAGTAAACAGAAGGTGGTGGCAAGACCCCATAGAAAATATGTAATTGAACTGAAGGGGTAAATTTGTGGCTTTGTGCTGCGTCAGTCACGGGGTTTAAGCTGGCTCATATCCGCACCCTCATGTTCATGAGAGAGAGAGAGAGAGAGAGAGAGAGAGTCACACACTCACTGAGCCATGAGGCTCCTGGCATCAAATTTCCGCTCTCGTCTCTGGCCCCTCCCTCCTTTTCCCTCTCTCTCCCTCCCTCTCCCTCTCTCTCTCCCCCTCCCCTTCCCCCTCTTTCTCTCTCTCTCTCTCTCCCCCTCCCCTTCCCCCTCCTTCTCTCTCTCTCTCTCTCTCTCTCTCTCTCTCTCTGTATCTATATCTCCAAACCATCGTTCTCCTTTTTCCAGCATTTGCACTGTGATAGACTACAGCTGCTGCTGATGATGATGATAATGATGGTTACAGCGTTGACAGTGGTGGCGATAATGATGATGACGCTGACGACATTACCCTATTTCAGTGCCTTCCCTTACTCACTTTCTCTCAGTGTACCGTATATTGTAGCTATTAGATGTCTCATCTCAGCTGAGTAAATTCGTCTGTTGGTACTAAGGGTAAAATATTATATATTTGCTCGTATCACATCGAAATAGGTTACTGAAGGATGTAATTTACACCTTAGATGACGAGAGGCCACGCCTAAGTTTAATACTCGTATAATACCTGCAGGAAAAAATAATAATTATAATTTCTTTTTGACCTACCCCAGTATTTTCTCTTCCAGTTGCAAACAGCATATCACAAGCTCTTAACAGCATACTTGACAAGACGTGGATGATGGTGATGATTTTAGGCTGTCACAAAACTTTCTCTTTCACAAATTTCTTACTATGTTACATTCTCCAAAAGTATGCACTCTCTCATCCATGCCACCCTGCATCCTCTCGAATGTTCTCTGAGAGAGAGAGAGAGTGAGAGAGAGAGAGACAGACAGACAGACAGACAGACAGACAGAGACAGAGACAGAGAGTTGGTGGGTGTGTCTGTCAATATCATAGTCATTCAGTGTATAGCATATCATTCTTTCTGCTCAACGTCGCTTTTGTCTTATCTTCCACGATATCGCTTTTCCAGCCCTTATCGTTCAAATCTTCCGGAATATTCAACCTTCAGATCTCAAAGCATCGCTATCTCTTATGTCATACTCGTTTCAAGCTTTCCATTACCTTCTTAAGCTTCAGTTTTTCAGTCATGCAGCCAGTGTCCTTTTCCCACACCCTTCTTATCTAAAATTTTAATTTTCCAGCCCATTTTTCACCCAGTATTTTCACCTTTCTAGCGTTCCAGTACGTGGATCGTTCTTTCTTTTAGACTCCCTTATCTTACTTCTCATTTTTGGGATCACCCAAATAAAGCTATCTTCGAACAACCTAACACTTATACATAATTTCCAGTCCAGATAATTTTCGGAACTGTAATCAACCACTGTTTACTGGTCATTATCTTTCTCCAACAATTAAAAAAAAAAAAAAACTTTCAGCATCTACCAGTCTGTCAGTCTTTCAGTCTTCATTCCCTTTCTCGCGTAAGGTTCTTTTCTTGGGCAGCTCCATCCTCGCGAAGTCGATAATGATGCTCATTCGATATGTAAGTCTTGCAGGGCCTCGTCTCATGTTTCTTAATTTTCCCTGCATTTAGTCTATTCTGCCCTTTCCATTTGTAGTATGTCCCTTTATATACCAATCATCCAGCATACTTATCACCCGGAATCTTTTATCTCCAGCATCCCATTCTCCCAGTCTCGTATTCCAGTATATCTTTTTGCCTTCTACTCTGGTGTCTTGCCATTACCTTTCTCAGACTTCGAATATCTTTCCTAGTCTTCAAGTCTCTCTCAGTCTTGTAGCCACTTTTTCTCTCGCCTAATACCTTTGTTGTAGTGGAGCCAAATCTTTGCCAGCTTGAATGATTATCTTCACTCTTCTTTTTTCCTGAATGTAACATTTTGTATACCATCATGCATATATCTTTTCCAGTTTTTCCATCCTACCGCCAGTCTCTCTCTCTCTCTCACTTCCTGTGATGCAATGGCCCCAGATGTCTCCTATGTTCAGATATAGCATTCACTTACTAACCTTTTTCAGAACTTTACCTTTACAGACCCTCAGGCCACCAATGCCTTTCTATATCTTCCAATCTTCCAGTCTTGCAATATCACACTCTCTCCCTCATTTGCATTATCGCAATGGGCTCAGGTTTTCACCGGCTGTGGTCAGTATTGCCTCTCCCTCCCTAATGTCTTACTGATTTGGTATGTTTTCCAGGGCCTCTGTCTGTAAGAGTCTGTGCATTTCAGCTTCTCAGTCTTCTAGGGCTTTTATCTTCCAGAGTCTTAATACACCATTTTTTAAATCAGTCTACTTTTTCTCAGGTTTTATTTTTTTTGTAACTCAGAACAGAATATTCTGTTTTACCAAACCGCACTCCTTCATTATCTCTCCTGAAGTACCGTTCAATTTCTCAAACTTTCAGTCTCCGCTTCGTTGATTTCCTCTTGCCCTTGAATTACAACATTTATTTTTAGGTGGTGTTTAGGTGGTGGCGACCATCATCCACTCACTTGATGTAGTGCTGCCTATTCTTCCTTAGCCTTTATTTATTTATTTATTTTTTTCTGTGCCTGCCCTCCTCTCTTCCTATTTCTCCCATCTTTCCTGTCTCTTCTTATTGCTTTTCTTTCCTTTACAGGTGGCTTTACATTGAGTGACAAGCCAAATGGTTTCCTGTAAGCCAAGAAACCATTTACAACGATAGGTGGTAACCATATAACCAAACCATACGTGCTCCCTACGTGTCAACAAGTGGGTTGGTGGAGGGTTAGTGCCTCTCCCCGTAAAACAAATAACTCAAAGTCAATGGTCACCCCTTACGGGATTATGGCGTCTGGCAATTGATTGATTGATTTGTTTTCAGCCCATATACTACATAATATTCCTCTTCCAAAAGACCAGTCTTCATAAATCAATCTCCCTTTCCACTATATTTCTCCTTCACGAATAATTTCCAGTCCTCCAAAATCTCTTTCTCACAGACACTCCTTCTTCCCCAATCCCATTGTCACAGTGAACCCAACCTTCCAGTTACGGTCAGTATTGGGTGTTCTCTCTTTCAGTTTCCTTGTCTATCAGTAAATCTTCCAAGACCTCCGTCTCTAACTTTTACAATTTTTCAGTTTTCCAGAACTTCCAGTCACCAGTTGTATTTTTGTATTGTCGTCAGGACACCCCACATTTCAATAATCCACCATAATTATCGCCCTCTATTTCTATCTTCGAATATAGCTACGGCCCACAAACATTATCTTCCAAATTTTTCTACTTACAATTTTTAGCAAGTCCTCATTCTGTCTGTTTGTCAGTCCGCCTGCTCCCCCCCCCCCTCTCTCTCTCTGGCCCCACATCTACGCCATCGCCAGTCAATATTGGTGCTCTTCAGTTTGTTTACCTTCTCGACAGACTCCCACTCGGGGATACTCTCTGCTCTCCAAAGGCGTTTTTGGCTCGCCCTGGCTGTGTGATATTGTTCTCCAGCCTTCCTAGTGCCACAGTGCTGTTTATATTGGGAAAAATAAAATGGAACTTGTGGAGGGATACACGCATGCTATTCAAGCGACTGAAAATTATGTAATCAGCACTAAATTGCCAAAGTGTTATTTTTCTCAGCAGCAATATATATATATATATATATATATATATATATATATATATATATATATATATATATATATATATATATATATATATATATATATATATATATATATATATATAAGCAGAAACACAGTAAACAATATATTTGCTCATTCAATCTATCTATCTACCTACCTACCTATGTACCTACCTACCTATTTACCTATCTATCTATACTCTATATGTATATATGTATATACAAATAAAAGTAAAGAGAGAGAGAGAGAGAGAGAGAGAGAGAGAGAGAGAGAGATCCGCACTAATACCTCGTAGTTCTTCTGTTTGACCGTAAAGAACATTGTCTCGAAGGTAGTTCATTCTTTCACTGTTTATGTCAGATCTTTTCCCATCCCAGTCTGAATTTCTGAAACTTCTAGTCATGTAGTGAAGACATTTAATAGAACTGTCCCTCCTTGTCAAACACCTTTGTTCAAAAGTATTTTCCTCCCACCAGATCTTTTCTACATTTTGTCCCTGGATATCACAACTGTGGTCCAATCTTATTGCTTCGTCTATAAGTAACCATCAGACAGTCCTATTGATGTCTCGCCTGTTCTTCTGACTTCCTTAAGACCTATGATATCGCAGTTTACGAATCTCAGTTTTTTCAAGAACCTTTGAGCCTACCTCAGTAACCTTAGTGAGCACGTTATGTGTCCCCAGCTTTTATTTTAAAAAACAACCAGTGTGCAGGCTACCCTAATATTCCTAGCATCCCTTCCTCTGGAGGAGCTCCAACCTTCACCATAGCCAAATATTCGTACTCCATCACAGTTGCGATCTATGGGACGTGCTTTGAAGGATCTTGTTGCTGTGGCTAAATGAGAAGGAATACTTTACTCTTCACGGGACTGGCTCAAATATTGTTACAAGGTAAGCACTTTCATAGTTTCACTTGGCTGATGTAGTTCCATCGATCACTGGGATACACAAGCCTTCGTTGCTGCATGGCAGTGTCCCTTTATCCTGACATCATCGCATATATATCTCCCCACCACCACCACCACCACCACCACCTTCCGATTCCACAGACCAACAGTCTCAACGGCCACTTATACCATCAACTGCAACACCATGTAAGTAGCCACTAGAGCGCTGCTGGCTCTAGGAATGGTGATGGCTGGATCCTGCTGTATTAATAGTTCACACTCACCCTCCTTCCTTAATGGTCAGGCCTATCTATACCCGTGCCTGTCTCGTGCATATTGGTACCACCTGCGTATTTGTGTCATTCTCATCCTCATTTATAACTAACTGCGTCCAGTCGGTCAGTGGTGCTTTGACCCGTCCCCAAGTGGAGCCTTGGACTCCTTAATGGAGTCCGTACCATAAAACTGACATTTTTCTCGCCCTACTGAAACTTCACCATTTAGTTTTCCTGGATACCATCTCCTGAGGAATCTTGTAACATGGGTGGCACCTGTTGTTATATCAAACCTGAATATGCAGCTGACACTAACATTACTTCTACTAACTTTGATTACTAATTTTACAAAGTGGATAGTGTGATGAGTAAGGAGGAAATGTTGGGGGATGAAGAGTGTGAAAGGGTACAGCAGGGAAGGAAGGTTGTTGGTTCACTGAAAGCAGTGATGAGAAATAGGGAGGTGAGTATGGAAGTTAAGAAGTCACTGCATGATAGTACTGTGATCCCTACCCTGACGTATGGAAGCAAGGCGTGGACCTTGCAAGAGGGAAACAAGTCAAGAGTGAGAGTAGTGGAAATGAGTTACTTGAAAGGAGCATGTGGAGTGACGTGGAGGGACAGGTTGACGAATGAAGAAGTGAAGGAACGTTGTTGGGTGGATGTGGATGTGGTTGAGAAGATTAGGAGAAATACACTGAGGCGGTCTGGACATGTGGGGAGAATGGAGAATGAAAGACTGACTAAGAAAGTGTATGAGGTGAAGTGGAGGGAGGGAGAGGGATAGGTAGACCGAGGATGAGGTGGAGGGATGGAGTTGAGAGGTATATGAGTGAGGGGGGGAGTGAGCTGGGGGGAGGGTAGTCAAATGGTGCTTGACAGAGCAACTTGGAGGCGTTTTGTCTGCGGCCACCCTTTGTGGGATTAGGGCGTCGGGCTATAGGTAGATAGTGATAGATTATCTAAATTTAACCAAAAATGTCTGTATACTTTATTGCTACCCCATTGCCTAACCAGTAACCAGCGTATCTTACTTCATATCCAGACAGTTGACTCTTACTATTCCATGTTGGATGATTCTAATGTACCAGATAATCCTGACCATAGTGCCAATCTCTTGAACCTGTTCCTGACAATAAACCCTGATCAATACACGATAGAAATACTGTCACCACTTGGATCCTCTGGCCACAACCAAAGCCTCATTAGCATAAGAATAAGCAACCAGATATTTTGTGCTGACCCACCTGTGAGTCAGGCTGAGAACAGCAGACCTTCTGGAAACAGTATAGGGGTGACACTGGGTAGTACATTGGAAACTCTCTACTTGTGCCCTGAAAGATTGTATGAAAGTCAGGAGGTAGCTACACTCCTTGGGTGTAACATCTAAGCTCCTCAATGAACCATACAGTGGGAATACAGTGTTTCTAAGATCACCTGAAATACTGATGGCAAATCTATGGGCCCACATCTCATATTTTGGTGGCAGCAAGGTCAGGAACACATCTTAATTCTAGTCTGTCTACCTTCAAATCCAGAAGCCTATAATCCGACTGTCTGCCATGTATCACCAACTAAGTCTGACATCAATAAGCCTGCCTGTCATCCAGATCAGTCTGTCAATAAGTCCGTCTGCTATCAAGCTCTTCAATAAGACTGTCTGCTGCTCAAACTGTCTGCCACCGCCATCCCTGCTGTCTGCCACAAGCCGCCTGTCATCAGATCATCCCAGCCAACGATCCTGCTGACTGTCAAACCTCCAGCGACCCGGTGACCTGTAACCGGCGTTCTTCAACCCCCACCAGCTATCAGTAGCAACCCACACCACTCCCTGCAGTAGATGTTATTTATCAGTGGAGTAGGCTGTAGCATCAGTCGAGTAGGGCAGTACTCCCAAGGTGGATGGAAAGCTGATGACAGGGAAAGCTGGAGCTCCCATTTCATCAGCCTTCGGGACTTGTTCCTGACCATCCCCTTTTGCTGAACTTTTTCAGTGTCTCACTAACACATAGAGTAGGCCAGTATGCTCTCCAATACAAGTTCCTCTAACTATCAACACCAAAGTACATGCACAGTACACACTACACTTCCTTTTCCAAAATTCAAAAACAAATCATGGCTTCACAACACGTAGCCTCGGAGTTCCCGGGGGCGGGGGGGGACATAAATGTCCCCACCTTCCGCCTCTCTCCCAGTGACGACTCGAGCTGCCTGAAACCACTGTCTGACTCACTTCTCCATTTCTGCAACATTCGCAGCCTTTCCTCTAACTTTTGCTCTGTTGAGCACCACCTCTCCTCCTCTAAACCTCATCTTCTTCTAACTTAGACTCAGTTGTCTTAGGCAATGACAGCAAACACTTTTCTGTATCCTCCTACTTTCTCTATATTCATTTGAAACCCAAAGGTGGCTGTTAAACAACAACTTATCTTGCTCTTGTGTTCCTAAACTCGATTCTTCTGAATTCTCTACACTCTGGCTTCAGCTTTCCTGTCATTCTCTGACTAAATATATCTGCGCTGTTTGCTTAACCCCTAATTCTACTATCAAAAATTTTTCAACTATCTTACTTCTACTATGGAACACATTCTATCCATTTCTCCTTTCTCTGAAATATCAATTCTAGGAGATTTCAATGTTCACCACCACCTTTGGCTCTCCTCTCCTTTCACTGATCCACCTGGTGAACAAGCCTACATTTTTTCTATCCTTAATGACCTAGAGCAGCTTGTACAGCATCCTACCTGTATCCCTGACCGCATTGGAGAGAGCTCCAACATACTTGACCTCTTCCTTACAACTAATCCTTCTGTTTACACTGTTAATCTTTCCTCTCCGTTGGGCTCCTCTGATCACAACCTTACTACCTTAACCTGTCCTATCACTCTGGTACGGCCTGTGGACCCTCCAAAGAAACGTCGACTGTGGCACTTTGGAGCTGCGGATTGGGAGGCCCTCAGGCAGTACTTCTTTGATGGAATGATTAATGCTTCCATGGCTGGGAGCCATCTGAGTGTGCCTTGCACATTACGGAAATTATTCTCTCAGGCATGGAAACATACATTCCCTTTTCATATCCTTTTACTAATGCAAGAAAGCCTTGGTTTAATCATGCTTGTTCTGAGTGTGCCTTGCGCATTACGGAAATTATTCTCTCGGGCATGAAAACATACATTCCCTTTTCATATCCCTTTACTAATGCAAGAAAGCCTTGGTTTAATCATGCTTGTTCTGATGCTGTCCACAACAAGGAGAGGGCCTATAAAAGACAAAAGAGCCAACCCATACCTAAATCATATCTTTTTTACGTTTCTGCCCGGAATCGTGCTAATTCTATTCTTTGCTCTGCAAAAACTAATTTCATCCGTACTAAATGCTTTCAACTCTCCACCTCAAATTCTTCCCGCTCCTTCTGGAACCTTGCCAAAAACCTTTCTAACAACTTTACTCATCATCCTTCCCCTCTCTTTTCTACTTTGATGATTCTGTAGGTATTTCTTCTACTGATAAAGAAGATCTCTTCGCTCGGACTTTTCCCTCCAATTCCACCTTAGCTGATTCCGGTGCTGTTCCTCCATCACTTTCCCCCTCTGACTTCCTCATGGCTGACATTAAAATTTCTTCAGCTGATGTATTTTCTGCCATCACAGCTCAGTACTAACAATGCATATGGGCCTGATGGAGTCCCTCCTGTTGTCCTCAAGAACTGTGCTTTTGTGCTTACACCCTGCCTAGGGAAAATCTTTCGCCTTTGTCTATCAACTGATATTTTTCCTTCTTCCTGGAAGTTTCCTCTCATTCAGCCAGTCCCAAAGAAGGGTGACCATTCCCAACCCTCTAACTATCGTCCAATTGCTTTAACATCCTGTGTCTCAAAAGTTTTCGAGTCCATTCTTAATAGAAAAATTTTAAAGCATCTTTCCTATCACAACCTTCTTTCTGATCGTCAGCATGGGTTCTGTCAGGAACGTTCCACTGGGGATCTTCTCACCTACGTTTCAGACTCCTGGTCATCCTCCTTTCGGGACTTTGGCAAAAGCTTTGCCATTGCATTTCACATCTCAAAGGCTTTCGATCGAGTCTGACATAAGTCTTTAATTTCCAAAATGCCCTCTTATGGTTTCTATCCTTCTATCTGTGCCATCATCTATAGCTTCCTTTCTGGTCGTTCTATAGCCACTGTTGTAGACGGCCATCATTCTTCTCCTAGATCTGTCAGCAGTGTTCCTCAGGGCTCTGTCCTATCACCAACTCTTTTCCTTTTATTCATCAATGACCTTCTAAGCTCTACATCTAACCTTATCCACTCATACGCTGATGACTCCATCCATCACCTTTCCATTCAGTTCCTGCAACGTCCATCTCAGCAGTTACTTCAAAAAACAAGGGATGAGGGTATGGCATACCCAATGTCTGACTTGGCTTGTATCTCTGACTAGGGTAAAAATAACCTTGTTGTTTTAAACGCATCAAAGACTCAGTTCTTACACCTATCAACCTGACAAAATCTTCCACAGGTGTACCCATTAATGATTAATAATATTCAGCCTAATTCTGCATCATCCTTGAACATGCTTGGGGTTTCATTCGCTCGGGACCTATCTTGGAAAGATCATATTACATCTTTTGTAAAATCTGCTTCCAAGAGATTAGGTGTGCTAAGCCGACTCCATTTCTTCTTTACTCCTGCACAATTGTTGACTCTATACACGGGTTTTATCTGCCCCTGTGTAGAGTACAACTCTCGTGTGTGGGGAGGCTCCCTACATACAGCTCTTCTCAGTAGGATGGCGTCAAAGGCTTTTTGTGTCATCAATTCTCCTCCTCTTACTGGCTCCCTTCAACCTCTCTTTCTCTTTGCTGCACTGTTGCATCTTTATCTCTTTTCTATCGCTACTTCAATGGTCATTGTTCCTCTGAACTGTCTGCTTGCATCGCTTCACCTCCACGATGGGCGTGTAGCACCCATCTAGCAGCAAACTCTCATCCCTTTTCTGTCCAGCTCTCTAATACAAGAATTAACCGTTACTCCCAGTCCTTCATTTATGAAACAGGTCAAATCTGGAACTGTCTCCCTCTGTCTGTATTTCCTGCTAGCTATGATATCCAGGCTTTCAAACTCAGTGTGTCCAGGCATCTCAAAATGATCTGATCTTGAATTTGGCTCTCTGGTATTTTGTTTTTCTCTTGGGAGGATCAGCTATTGCTGGTTCATGGCCTTTGGTTCCTTCATCCTAGCAACAACAAAAAAAGTAGGTGCAATTTAGAGTCATTTAGTAAAAAAAATTCCTTCTATTATCTCGGGAGCAATAAGCTTAATACATTATTTTTTTTCTTCTCTTACAAGATAAACTCATGGCGTCCAGGTGACATGTATATCTGATGGCTTGGGGACATCTGGGCAGCATGTATACATGATCTAGTATTTTGCGGTATTGTTTGAATATTCCATGGGTTATTTTCACCACACGCACGCATCTGAGTCACTCTCCAGTTACCTGGTTGCCTCTGTAACTGATAGACCTAAGCACAAAGGTTTCCCTGTGTCCAGACCCTCGGCTGAGTGCCGATAACCACCGACTTCAACACCAATGAAGTCCAAATGCTGGAAAAGAAAAGGCCTTAGTGATAGTGCGATAGGGAGAGAACTTGGGGTGACATTATCACCAATTGTGAGTGAAGAAAGTGACTCTTCCTCTGAGGAAAGTGATCACCATGATGAGTGTTGATATTTATGCTTTGGATGAGGAGTATGGATCACGTGAGTCCCCCCACTGTGCACCCATCATTTTTCCCTGTATGCTCATCTGCTATTTCTAATAATGGGAATTGTTCAGAGGATATTGTCCATTCTGGAGAGGGCAATATTGGCACGGATGAGGAGACGGAAGAGGAGGTAGGGAGTGAAGAAAGGGAGGGGGTGGAGAAGAAAGGGGCGAGGATGCTTGGTAGGGCAAGCCCTCACACTAGCGCCCTGTATATCTATGTGAATAATGGAAGCAGAAAGTTTGTTTCTTAATTAACTCAGTTCCTAATTTTTTATTGAAAGTTTTCATCTGTGTAAATATTTGTTATGATGAAAAAATACAAATCATGGAAAAAAAGAAAAAAAATCTGTTGTAGTGGAAAATATAGTGGAGTGGAGAAAAGGAGGTGGAGGAGGCAGGGAGGAGGTAGAGCAGTATGGCAAGCCTCGCACCAGCGCTGTGTATATCTGTATGAATAATGAAAGCAGAAAGTTTGTTTCATGATGAAATCAGTGCCATATTTTTTACTGAAAGTTTTCGTGTGTACATATTTGTTATGTTGAAAAAGTACAGATCACAGGAAAAAATTCTGTTATAGTGGAAAATCTAGTGGATTATGGATAGTATATACTGTAGATAACTATTTTGTTCACAGTATTATTATTTAGGTTTTATGCAGTAGTAGTAATACTAGTAATAGTAGTAGCTTTGTTAGGGTACTAGTAGTAGTAGTAGTAGTAGTAGTAATAGTAGTGGTAGTAGTACTGATAGTAGCAATAGTAGTAGTAAGTAGTAGCAGCAGCAGCAGCAGCAGCAGCAGCAGCAGCAGTAGTAGTAGTAGTAGTAGTAGTAGTGGTACTTGAAGCCCTTTCACGTGACTTTAGAAACGGACTCCCGTGGGAGTTGTTGTATGCTGATGATTTGGTTTTGATTGCAGAGAATGAAAGGGAGGCGGAGGAAAGATTTAGGAAATGGAGAGATGGTATGGGGCACAAGGGCTTAAGGGTAAATGCAGATAAAACAAAAGTGATGATATCTAGGGTTGGTGGCGGTACTGTCAAAGACGAGGGAGAGTGGCCATGTGCAGTTTGCCACAAGGGCGTGGGAAGTAATTCCATCTTGTGCGGTGTTTGTGATAAATGGGTGCATAAGAGATGTAGTGGTATCAGAGGTAGACTGCGAGATAATGCTGATTTTATGTGTATGGTGTGTTGGGGAGAGCAGGTGGAGATTGTCAGATGTGAAAGAATTGAATTTGCTGGTGAATCGCTTGAGTGTGTGGAAGAGTTTTGTTATTTGGGAGACATGTTGTGTGCTGGAGGTGGGGCTGGAGCTAGTTCTGTGGCTAGGGTGAGAAGTGGTTGCAAGAAGTTCAGGGAGCTCTTGCCTCTCCTGACATTGAGAGGACGCTCCCTACGTGCTAAGGGGTCTTTGTATGCAGCATGTGTTAAGAGTGTAATGCTGTATGGTAGTGAGACCTGGGCAGTGAAGGAGGAGGATATTCGCCGGCTCAGACGTACAAAAATGACAATGATAAGGTGGATGTGTAGTGCGTCCCTGTGTCCAAGGTCTGGGGGGGCTGGGTTCACGATGGAAGAGTTGAGAGGTAGGATGGGACTGGAGTGTATTGGTATTATGATGAGGAGAGGTAGATTGAGATGGTTTGGACATGTGGAGAGGATGGGGGATGATAATTGGGTGAGGAAGGTGAGAAGTGTTAATACTGGGGGTGGGGTTATGAGGGGTAGACCGAGAAAGACATGGGACGAGGTCATTAAGTGTGACCTCATGGTTAAGGGACTGAACAGGGAGGCTGCAATGGATTGTGCAGCTTGGAGAGCCGCCATTAGGTGACCAAGGCCAACGCATGCAAGCATGCTGGGGCCTTTAAAAACGAAACGATATATATATATATATATATATATATATATATATATATATATACATATATATATATATATATATATATATATATATATATATATACATATATATATATATATATATATATATATATATATATATATATATATATATATATATTGTTACATAGCCTATGATTTCATCATCCTTTGTGTAATTTTAACGCACAGTATGCTGTATGTTTGATAACGAGCGTGTTCTGCCTCAGTCCCCCCCTTCTACCGTTATAGTAGAGTAAGTCGTCCTTTCTGTTATTCAGTGCGGGATTGTCGACCGTTTGTCCCCATCACTTCATTTGCGCGTCCTTATTACAAGTTGTATCAAGCTCTGCTGGCCCCTATATAATGAGCTCAGTCTCTGCATCATGGCCACTTAGATCTGCTCCTCATTTTGTTCACATCTCTGTCCTCCCCTGTACAGTTATTATTATTGTGAATTTCTCAGGAAGTCTCCAACCATCTAGCAGCTGTGTGATTTGAGTGTACGTGTTATTGCATTTTGTTCTTGTACTGTATAGCATAAGTTTAATTTGTAGGCCTAGTGAAGTTTGTAATTTATGTAGGGTTCTTTGTCAGTCATTTTTGATAATAGTTTGTATCTGTAATAATTTATCTGGCATTCACTGAGTTATATCTGGTATCTCATTTTATCAGGGCTGACTTAGATAAATTTACTCTTGCTAATTTCGTGTTAATAGAGGCTATTGCAGTTAACCATATATTTAACATGTTTATTTGCCATTACATTATCCTTATGAGTCCTGAATGTTTTGTTGTAAGTTTGAGCATTAAACTTTAACTTGTAATTTTACCTAACTCTTTTGTTTTGAACCTGGAACTTTACGGGACAGTAGTGATTTTTAGCATTCTCACTTAAAGTGTACATTATCTTTCTCTGTTCCGTAACATAAATTTGGCGACCTCTTATCAGGATATTCAGGATATTATCATAAGGATATTGTTTGATATTTTGTGACTGTGATATATTCATGATGGCTACTATTTCTACACTTGATGAAGCCAATGATTTTTTGTCAAATGTGCAAACAGTGTGTGATATAGAAAACAGAACAAAGAATGAACTTAAGCTTGTTCCTCAACAATTGGGAATTGCAGTTCACTCTCATCATTCTAAAGATCAAATTGTTGGCATGATTAATAAAAGCTTGTTTAATGTAACTCCTCCAAATGAGCAAACGCAGATTGAATTAGCTAAGTTACAGCTAGCCCTGCAGGAGGCTCGTGCTAAGGAGGCGGAGTCTCGTGTTAAGGAGGCTGAATTTCAAGCACGTGCTAAGGAGGCTGAGTCTCAGGCTAAGGAGGCGGAATCTCAGGGTCGGATTAAGGAGGGACAGATACAGGCTCAGGCACAAGTTGAACTTGCCAGGATTCAGGCAGACCATGAGTATCGCATGAAACAAGGTGGAACTGGATCATCTAGCTCTGATGATTTTGATGTGGCTAAAAATGTTAAACTTGTCCCTCCTTTTAATGAATCTGATTTAACAAAGTATTTTCAGTTGTTTGAGAGGGTAGCTACAGGTTTTAATTGGCCTAAGGAGTATTGGACAGTACTCCTTCAAACTGTTCTCACCGGTAAAGCTCAAGTAACTTATGCATCTTTGCCTCAGGATCAGTCTGATAATTATGATGTAGTTAAGAGCTTGATTCTTAAGGCCTATGAGCTTGTTCCTGAAGCCTATAGAGTAAAATTTAGGACAACTTACAAGCAAGATAAGCAATCCCATGTTGAGTATGCAAAAATCAAAGAAGATCTGTTGGAGCAGTGGTTAAATTCTAAGAATGTGGATTCTGATTTTGACAAATTTAAGCAGATGATTTTGCTGGAGGACTTCAAAAGGTGTATTAGTAAAGATGTAAGCCTATATCTTGATGAGAGAAGAATAGATAATTTGTCTGATGCTGCAGTTTTAGCTGATGAATATGTTCTCACTCACAAGAGATATTCTAAAGAAAAAGGGAAAGCTGAGAGTAAGTACGTTGCCTCTACTCAGAGTACAGGTAACAGGAAAGAGAATAAGGATGATGTTTCTCAGGAAGTAAATACCAGCTTCACCTCTAGATTTAAGAAAAGTAAATGTACTTATTGTAGTAAGCTTGGTCATACTACGGAGAGATGTTTCAGGAGACAGCGTGATGTGAACAAAAAGGAGTCTTTAAATATTCAGTCAATTGGTCTAGTGTCCACTCTTGAGAGTTCCCAGAATTCTTTAACTGAGTTAGCTGAACCTGCTTTGAGGGGTAACTTAAATTCTCATGATGGAGCTCCTCTTTTGAGCAGTAACGTGGGTGACACTCTCAAGAGTTCATGTGCTAATTTCCTGTCTGATGGTTTTGTCAGTCCTCTGGACAGTAATGACAGGAAAACAGTTAAAATATATCGTGATACAGGTGCTTGCCAATCCCTTATGCTGACCAGTGTTCTAGGCTCTAATGTTAATTCCTCTGATGAAACTGTAATCTTACAAGGTGTAGGGAATAATTACTTCTCTGTCCCTCTGTGCAGAGTGAATTTAGAGTCTGGTTTTGTTAATGGTTCCGTTATGGTTGGGTTGGTTGAGACACTCCCAATGTCAGGTGTAACTTTCTTACTTGGAAATGATATTGGTGGAAGTCAAGTGTGTCCAGCTCCTCAGTTGTCTAGTGAGCCAGTGGCTGCGGGCCAGGATTGTGATGTCCCTGATGTGTTCCCTGCATGTGCTGTCACTAGGGCTAAGTCTAAAGTTACTGGTGATTTAGAGGATAATGATGATGATGATGTTATCCTAGCTGACACTTTTCTTGCTAATTTGGACCATTCACCAGATGAGGCAGTACCCCGTAGTGTTGATAATTTGTCTCGTCAAGAGTTGGTTGAGTTGCAGGTTGCTGACCCTGAGTTGAAAGGTCTAGCTAACTCTGCTTACAGTGAAGAAGAGTCAGCCGGTGCTTCTACTTGTTATTATGTAAAGTCAGGAGTACTTATGAGGAAGTGGAGACCCCCAGCAGCATCAGCCGACTGTGAATGGGAGGTTGTACATCAAGTTGTCATCCCTCATGTTTGTAGGCAGGATATCATTAGAGTGGCTCATAATTCCAGTTTGGCAGGACACCTTGGAGTGAGGAAGACTGTGGCACGCATTTTAAAACACTTCTACTGGCCAGGTATCTTCAGGGATGTTTCCTGGTATTGTAAGTCTTGTCACACCTGTCAAGTTGTGGGGAAGTGTAATCAGACCGAAAAGGTTGCACCTCTAGTTCCCATTCCTCCTTTTGAGGCGCCTTTCACCCGTGTGTTGGTGGATATTGTGGGCCCTCTTCCTAAGACTTCTTCAGGATTTTCTTATGTGTTGACCATGATTGATATGGCTACTCGTTATCCTGAAGCCATTCCACTTAGAAACATCTCAGCAAAGAACGTGGTTAAGGAAATGCTAGGGTTCTTCACAAAGTTTGGTCTGCCCAAGGAGGTACAGTCAGACCGAGGAAGTAATTTCATGTCAAATGTTTTCAAGCAGTCTCTGAAAGAGTTGGGCATCACCCAGATCACGTCTTCAGCTTACCATCCCCAGACCCAAGGAGCGTTGGAGAGATATCATCAAACACTCAAATCGATGCTCAAGAAATACTGTTTGGAACATCAGAAAGACTGGGATAAATGTCTTCCATTCGTTGTGTTTGCCGTAAGAGAATCTCCAAATGAATCACTGGGCTTCTCACCTTTTGAACTACTGTTTGGCCATGAAGTAAGAGGACCCCTTAAGTTACTCAAGGAATGCTGGCTGTCGGAGGAAGATGACGTCAACCTGCTGGAGTATGTGATGAAGTTCAAAGAACGGCTGTCCACTGCTTTACAGCTGGCGAGAGAGAATTTAGGAGCTGCTCAGGAGAAAATGAAGACTTGGTATGATAAGAAGTCCAGGTTACGCCACTTTCAGCCAGGAGATCAGGTTTTGATTCTGCTACCAGTTCATGGGCAACCTCTTCAAGCCAAGTTTAGTGGTCCTTATTTCGTGGAGAAGAAACTCAGTGATGTCAACTATGTCATCGCCACACCAGATCGTAGAAAGAGCAAGCAACTATGTCACATCAACATGCTAAAGTTATATCACAGGCGGGACGAAAATAATCCAGTCTGCACTGTAGCTGTTCCACCCGAGTCTACAAGTGAAGTTCTCCCATGCAGTATGAGCCTGAGTGATAGTTTGGGGAAGAATCCTGATATCATGAATGATCTCCAGACTAAGCTTTCTCATCTACCTCCCAAGGAAAGGCAGGAGTTTTCGGCATTACTGCAGGAGTACCCGCAAGTGTTCCGTGCCACTCCAGGAAGAACCACTGTGTTGATGCATGATGTCGATGTTGGAGACGCAAAGCCAATTAAATTGCCTCCTTACCGTGTGAACCCAGTGAAAGTTCCTCTCATCCAGAAGGAGCTTGGCTACCTGTTGGACCACAAGATGATTGAGCCCTGTCAGAGCGAGTGGAGTTCTCCTGTCACTCTGGTCCCTAAGCCAGGTGGGTCACAGCGGCTTTGCATCGACTACAGACGTGTTAATCAGATAACTAAAACAGACACTTACCCTCTCCCTCGTGTAGAAGATTGCATAGACAAGATCGGAAAGGCTAGGTACATAAGTAAGTTTGATTTGTTAAAGGGATACTGGCAAGTACCTATGACTGAACGTGCTAGGGAGATCTCGTTTTGTAACATTAGGAAAGACATTTGCATGTTCTGTAATGCCATGTACAGATTGTTTTAGAGTAATAAGAAATTTCCTTTGTAAATTTCTTTTTCTTTGTGGGGAGGTGTTACATAGCCTATGATTTCATCATCCTTTGTGTAATTTTAACGCACAGTATGCTGCATGTTTGATCACGAGCGTGTTCTGCCTCAGTCCCCCCCTTCTACCGTTATAGTAGAGTAAGTCGTCCTTTCTGTTATTCAGTGCGGGATTGTCGACCGTTTGTCCCCATCGCTTCATTTGCGCGTCCTTATTACAAGTTGTATCAAGCTCTGCTGGCCCCTATATAATGAGCTCAGTCTCTGCATCATGGCCACTTAGATCTGCTCCTCATTTTGTTCACATCTCTGTCCTCGCCTGTACAGTTATTATTATTGTGAATTTCTCAGGAAGTCTCCAACCATCTAGCAGCTGTGTGATTTGAGTATACGTGTTATTGCATTTTGTTCTTGTACTGTATAGCATAAGTTTAATTTGTAGGCCTAGTGAAGTTTGTAATTTATGTAGGGTTCTTTGTCAGTCATTTTTGATAATAGTTTGTATCTGTAATAATTTATCTGGCATTCACTGAGTATTATCTGGTATCTCATTTTATCAGGGCTGACTTAGATAAATTTACTCTTGCTAATTTCGTGTTAATAGAGGCTATTGCAGTTAACCATATATTTAACCTGTTTATTTGCCATTACATTATCCTTATGAGTCCTGAATGTTTTGTTGTTAGTTTGAGCATTAAACTTTAACTTGTAATTTTACCTAACTCTTTTGTTTTGAACCTGGAACTTTACGGGACAGTAGTGATTTTTAGCATTCTCACTTAAAGTGTACATTATCTTTCTCTGTTCCGTAACAATATATATATATATATATATATATATATATATATATATATATATATATATATATATATATATACTTATTTTTTTTTTTCCATATGACTTTTACATCATTAATTCTTTCTTGATGCTGAGGTAGTGAACTAAAGGCATTATTAAGGCCACCAAAAGCAGCGGTTTTTATAGTCAGGACATATATGAACTAACTGAGACTAAATGGTGTGGCGAGAGTGTGAGAAAGTGGGAGTATGGATGGGGTTTATGAGCGGAAGTAGCTGAGAATAAGACGGCAAAAGAGGGTGTATGAAGTGCTGTGTGCAAGAGATGGGAGGAGAATATAAGAGAGCATGGATCAGTTGGTTCAAGGATTGTGTGGGTGAGATGGAAAGTGGGAATACAAACGTCGGCGATTGTGTGTGTGTATTCGCCAACACAAGTTCGTACAAGCAGAGTGAAAGAAGAGTTCTGGGCAAATGTGGAAGTGTGCATGGAAAAGTTTGGGATGAATGATAGTGTTTTTTTACTGGGGAATGGACAAGTTCGAAATATGAAGGTGGAAAGATTAGTTGGTCAGTGGGGTGTGCCTGCAGAATTGGATGAGAATGGCAGTGCTCTGGTTGACATCTGTGTGGGGAGGAGGTTGGTGATAGCCAATACCCTCTTTAGGCAAAAAATTATCCACAGGTATACATGGCAAGTGATCAGAAGGGTCGGTGGTGAACTGAATGAACAACAGACAATGACTGATTATGTGTGTGTGGATGACAGAATGAGAAGGTATGTTCAGTAATGGATGCAAGAGCATACAGAGGTTTCGGGAGTGGACTTTCTGATCACCAGTTGATGGTGGTGAAAGTCAAGGTTCAAATGCAATGGAGAAATAGAAGGATGGAAGGACTGGATGAAACAGTCCATACATGAAGGATAGAAAGTTTGCAAGAGGATGGGAGAAAGGCAGAATATAAAAGAGTGGAGGAACGATTGAGTAAATATGATTTGAAGCAGATGGAAGAGGTGGAAGGTGTGTGTAAGACATTCACAGAAGAAATCTGTGCAGCATGTGGGGTGGTGATTGGGGTGAAGAGAAGACGAAAGAGGGTGCAAGGAACAGCATGGTGGAATGAAGAGGTGAGACAGGCTGTGGTGCAAATGAAGAAAGCATGCAGTGAGTGGATGGGAAGCAGTGCCATGGAGGAAGCTGAGACGCAAGAGAGAGAGTAATATGTAGAGAGGAAGAGAGAAGTGGAAAGATTAGTAAGAGAGAGAGCAAGAAGGGAATGGATGATAAACTTGGAAGGAATTTGAGTGTAAAGTGGAGAGAATGTAAGAAAATATTCATTAAGGAGGTAAAGAGAGTGAGACAGGGCGATAAAGAAGTAAATCGGGGAGTGAAAAGTAAAAATGGTAGATTGGTTGTGGAGAAGGGATAAAATGTGAGCAGATGGAGAAAACATTTTAAGGAATTGTTGAACATACAGAATGAAAGTAAGGCGAGTATAAGTGGCTGGTGAATGATTGGGAAAAGAAGGGAGATGAGAAGAGAGGAAGAAATCAGTAGGATGAAAGTAGTGGAAGTAATGAAGAAAGTCAACATGGGGAAAGACCCCGGAATTGGTGGAGTGTGTGGTGAAATGCTGAAGCATGGGGGAGAAATAGTAGTAGAATGGTTGTGAAAGATGTGCAGATTGGCCTGGGAGGAAGGTAGAGTCCCGGAGAATAGTAAGGCAGGTATAATTATTCCCCTGTACAAAGGAAAAGGGGAAAACGAAGTGTGTGGCAATCATAGGGACATCTGTCTTCTTAGCGTAACAGGGAAAGTATATGGTAGGATACTTATTGACAGGGTTAGGGAAGTAACAGAGGAATTAGTTGGAGAAGAACAGGCAGGTTTTAGGAAGGTAAGAGGTTGTGTAGATCAGATATTCATTTTTTGGTCTTTTGTGGAAAAGTTTCTAGAGAAGGGAAACAAGTTGTATGCGGCCTGCAGGAATTTGGAGCATACATACTTCGTATGACAGGGAGGATATACAAGGATTGTGGAATGTGTTAAGAATATATGGAGTAAACGAGAAGTTGTTGAATAACCTGAAAAGTATGCATGAGGGTGCTAAGGCTGCAGTGCGTGTGGATACTGAACTGAGTGAATTTTTCTGTTTGAATGTTGGACTGAAACAGTGATATGTCATATCCCCATGATTGTTCAATCTGTATATGGATGGGACTATAAATGAGATACAAGGTAGGGCAGTGGATATTGGAGTGACCCTAATGAAAGAGTGCAGTGTTTGGAAACTCCCTGTACTGTTGTTTGCAGATGATACTGTGTTGTTAAGTGAAGACGAAGGGGAGCTACAAGGCTTGGTGGATGAGTTTGGAAGAGCGTGTAAGAAACGGAATCTAAAGGTGAATGTAGGGAAGAGTAAAGTAGTCTTCGAGAGAATTAAAGCCACTGAATGTACAATGAGGCTCAACAAGGAGGAAATGGAAAATGTGAGTGCGTTTAAGTACTTGGGTAGCGTGATAAATATGGATGGAAATTTAAAGGGTGAAGTGCTTGAAAGGGTGCAACAGGGCAGAAAGGTTGCTGGTTCTTTGAAAGCAGTGATAAGTAACAAGGATGTGAGCATGATAGCAAAAAAGGCGCTGTATGACAGTATTGTGACACCAACTCTAACGCATAGAAGTGAAGCTTGGACCTTGTTGGAAGGACACAAGACAAGAGTGTGAGCAGTGGGAATGAGTTATTTGAGAGGAGCCTGTGGAGTTACATGGAGAAACAGACTGACAAATGAGGAAGTGAAGGAGCGTTCTGGTGTGGATAGGGATGTGACAGACAGCCTTGGGTGAAATACACTGAGGAGGTTTGGCGATGTAGAGAGGATGGAGAGCGAGAGACTGACGAGGAGAGTGTTTGTGAGTGAAGTGGAGGGCGGGAGAGGGAGGAAGAGACCAAGGATGAGATGGAGGGATGGGGAGGAGAGGTATATTCGGAAAAGGTGTGTGAGCTGGGAGCAGGGCAGTGAAATGGCGGGGGACGGGGCGACATGGAGGCGATTTGTATGTGTGGTCACCCCTTAAGGGATTAAGGCGTCTGGCAATATATATATATATATATATATATATATATATATATATATATATATATATATATTGTCCTGTGTCAGGTATCATCCTGCAGTCCCTCACTGGCAGCAAAGCAGATCGGAGACGCTGTTGGTGTTGTCTGGCAGCATTGTAGTTACAGCTAAAGGATATGTTGCTAGTTCAAAGTGGATTGAGAGATTTGGTGCTGTAGACAGATATGGTATAAGTTTAACAAGCATATTAAATGACTAAATGCTCTTTCATATTGCATTACGAATTTATTTTAAAAAAGGTTCTAGAGAGACGATAAGATTCTTACATTACTAGCACAGAAGTAGCTGCTGGTATCCGTCTTGGCTCTTGTGGACATTAATAGTGCAGAAGTCAGTCACAGTCGTTTCGGCCGTGATGAGATTTGCGTCATTTATGCTGGAACACATATTCCAGTATACCGCTGCCAAATGAAAGATAACGGCATTAAGGGTGGTTCGGTGGTCTTGATTGTAGAATGCTTACAGTGAAATAATAGTTGAAATGGAACCATTAGATTCAACTGCGTCCAGGTTCACATCCAGGTGATGTGGTTTGGCGTCAGGGGCCAGGATTCATAAACAAACTCACCATCAGTCCCTGTTGAATGTGCTGGTATCTCTGATTTGTTTACGCAAGAAGGACAATCACAGTGTGGAACCTTACCATGCCCCTTGGTCTGGCAAATTCTTGTTTAACAACAGGAAAGACAAATCCATGTTAGAATAGTGAACTGATCCTTTGTATACGTGAATAAGAACCCTGTGTTACATCACCAGCCACCACTTACTTCTAACCTACTGACAATTCTTCGATGTTTAGCAAATACTAAACTACAGCAGTGAAATAACCCGATCTAGCATGCCGGAGATACTCTAAATGTAAGTCAATAACAAAGGTAATCAGGGAAAGTTCCTCATTAACTAGCTCTCGAAGCACTGGTATGAGACGGGTGAATGTGAAGCAGCAGCCAGACCTCATGTGTCTGGTAACTGTGAATGTGAAGGAGAGGGAGGCGGGGGAATGGGGGCAGAGGAGGGTTTGGTGATAGGTTGGGAATCACATGTAAGTCTGCAATGTATGACTTGGACGGTGTGTTGGAGTTAATTTAGTAAGGATAGATGACAATATGATGTTATCATTTTACTTTAAAAAGATAGCGTACATGTCTGTAGAATTAGTGTCGTCAGGAAAGTTATGGAAGTTGCTGGGTTCGGACAGAGGTTTGAATGTTTTCATTCCCTCTCGCCTTTAACATGAGACATTTCCCCGGGAGATATTCGTAACGATATAACATATATTAACATTTTGTGTTGACTCGAAAACAATTCCAATATTCCAATATATATATATATATATATATATATATATATATATATATATATATATATATATTTTGTTACATAGCCTATGATTTCATCACCCTTTGTGTAATTCTAACGTACAGTATGCTGCATGTTTGATCACGAGCATGTTCTACCTCACTCCCCCCTTCTACCCTTATAGTAAAGTAAGTCGTTCTTTCTGTTGTTCAGAGCAGGAGTGTCAACTCTTTGTCCCCTCTGGCTTCATTTGCGCGTCCTTCTTACAAGTTGTATCAAGCTCTGCCGGCCGCTATATAATGCTGTCTCTGCATTATTGCCACTTAGATCTACTCCTCATTTTGTTCACATCTCTGTCCTCCCCTGTACAGTTGTTATTATTGTGAGTGCTCAGGAAGTCTCCAACCATCTAGCAGCTGTGTAATTTGAGTATGAGTGTTGTTGCATTTTTTCTTGTGCTGTGTAGCGTAGGGTGTTGATTCTTAGGCCTAGTAAGGTTTTTGTGATTCATGTGTTTTGGGTGTTAGCCCTTATTATTAATATTTTGTATCTGTAATTATATATCTTGCATTCACTGAGTATTATCTGGTATTCTCATTTTATCAGGGCTGACTTAGATAAATTTACTCTTGCTAATTTCGTGTTAATAGAGGCTATTGCAGTTAACCATATATTTAACCTGTTTTTTGCCATTACATTATCCTTATGAGTCCTGAATGTTTTGTTGTTAGTTTGAGCATTAAACTTTAACTTGTAATTTTACCTAACTCGTTTGTTTTGAACCTGGAACTTTACGGGACAGTTGTGATTTTTAGTTTCTCACTTAAAGTGTACATTATCTTTCTCTGTTCCGTAACATAAATTTGGTGACCTCACCAGGATATTCAGG
Source organism: Coenobita brevimanus (assembly GCF_032717465.1). Classification (NCBI taxonomy): domain Eukaryota; kingdom Metazoa; phylum Arthropoda; class Malacostraca; order Decapoda; family Coenobitidae; genus Coenobita; species Coenobita brevimanus. The sequence continues at coordinate 4,404,804 of NC_137062.1, read as the reverse complement.
ATATTATCATAAGGATATTACTTGATATTTTGTGACTGTGATTTAATCATGATGTCTACTATTACTACGCTTGATGAAGCCAAAGATTTTTTGTCAAATGTGCAAACAGTGTGTGATGTAGAAAACAGAACAAAGAATGAACTTAAGCTTGTTGCTCAACAATTGGGAATTGCTGTTCGCTCTCATCATTCTAAAGATCAAATTGTTGACATGATTAATGAAAGCTTGTTTAATGTAACTCCTCCAAATGAGCAAACGCAGATTGAATTAGCTAAGTTACAGCTAGCCCTGCAGGAGGCTCGTGCTAAGGAGGCTGAATTTCAGGCAAAAGCTCGTATCCAGGAGGCTGAGATTCAGGCAAATGCTAAGGAGGCTGAGTTTCAGGCACAAGTTGAACTTGTTAGGATTCAAGCAGACCATGAGTATCGCATGAAACAAGGTGGAACTGGATCATCTAGCTCTGATGATTTTGATGTGGCTAAAAATGTTAAATTTGTCCCTCCTTTTAATGAATCTGATTTAACAAAGTATTTTCAGTTGTTTGAGAGGGTAGCTACAGGTTTTAATTGGCCCAAAGAGTATTGGCCAGTACTCCTTCAAACTGTTCTCACCGGTAAAGCTCAAGTAACTTATGCATCTTTGCCTCAGGATCAATCTGATAATTATGATGTAGTTAAGAGCTTGATTCTTAAGGCCTATGAGCTTGTTCCTGAAGCCTATAGAGTAAAATTTAGGACAACTTATAAGCAAGATAAGCAATCCCATGTTGAGTATGCAAAAATCAAAGAAGATCTGTTAGAGCCGTGGTTAAATTCTAAGCATGTGGATTTTGATTTTGACAAATTTAAGCAGATGATTTTGCTGGAGGACTTCAAAAGGTGTATTAATAAAGATGTAAGCCTATATCTTGATGGGAGAAGAAGAGATAATTTGTCTGATGCTGCAGTTTTAGCTGATGAATATGTTCTCACTCACAAGAGATATTCTAAAGAAAAAAGGAAAGCTGAGAGTAACTACGTTGCCTCTACTCAGAGTACAGGTAACAGGAAAGAGAATAGAGATGATGTTCCTCAGGAAGTAAATACCAGCTTCACCTCTAGATTTTAGAAAAGTAAATGTACTTATTGTAGTAAGCTTGGTCATACTACGGAGAAATGTTTCAGGAGACAGCGTGATGTGAACAAAAAGGAGTCTTTAAATATTCAGTCAATTGGTCTAGTGTCCACCCTTGAGAGTTCCCAGAATTCTTTAACTGAGTTAACTGAACCTGCTTTGAGGGGTAAATTAAATCCTCATGATGAAGCTCCTCTTTTGAGCAGTAACGTGGGTGACACTCTCAAGAGTTCATGTGCTAATTTCCTGTCTGATGGTTTTGTCAGTCCTCTGGACAGTAATGACAGGAAATCAGTTAAAATATATCGTGATACAGGTGCTTGCCAATCCCTTATGCTGACCAGTGTTCTAGGCTCTAATGTTAATTCTTCTGATGAAACTGTAATCTTACAAGGTGTAGGGAATAATTACTTCTCTGTCCCTCTGTGCAGAGTGAATTTAGAGTCTGGTTTTGTTAATGGTTCCGTTATGGTTGGGTTCGTTGAGACACTCCCAATGTCAGGTGTAACTTTCTTACTTGGAAATGATATTGGTGGAAGTCAAGTGTGTCCAGCTCCTCAGTTGTCTAGTGAGCCAGTGGCTGTGTCCCAGGATTGTGATGTCCCTGATGTGTTCCCTGCATGTGCTGTCACTAGGGCTAAGTCTAAAGTTACTGGTGATTTAGAGGATAATGATGATGATGTTGTTATCCTAGCTGACACTTTTCTTGCTAATTTGGACCACTCACCAGATGAGGCAGTACCCCGTAGTGTTGATAATTTGTCTCGTCAAGAGTTGGTTGAGTTGCAGGTTGCTGACCCTGAGTTGAAAGGTCTAGCTAACTCTGCTTGCAGTGAGGAAGAGTCAGCTGGTGCTTCTACTTGTTATTATATAAAGTCAGGAGTACTTATGAGGAAGTGGAGACCCCCAACAGCATCAGCCGACTGTGAATGGGAGGTTGTACATCAAGTTGTCATCCCTCGTGTTTGTAGGCAGGATATCATTAGAGTGGCTCATGATTCCAGTTTGGCAGGACACCTTGGAGTGAGGAACTCTGTGGCACGCATTTTGAAACACTTCTACTGGCCAGGTATCTTCAGGGATGTTTCCTGGTATTGTAAGTCTTGTCACACCTGTCAAGTTGTGGGGAAGTGTAATCAGACCGAAAAGGTTGCACCTCTAGTTCCCATTCCTCCTTTTGAGGCGCCATTCACCTGTGTGTTGGTGGATATTGTGGGCCCTCTTCCTAAGACTTCTTTAGGATTTTCTTATATGTTGACCCTGATTGATATGGCTACTCGTTATCCTGAAGCCATTCCACTTAGAAATATCTCAGCAAAGAACGTGGTTAAGGAAATGCTAGGGTTCTTCACAAAGTTTGGTCTGCCCAAGGAGGTATAGTCAGACTGGGGAAGTAATTTCATGTCAAATGTTTTCAAGCAGTCTCTGAAAGAGTTGGGCATCACCCAGATCACGTCTTCAGCTTACCATCCCCTAACTCAAGGAGCGTTGGAGAGATATCATCAAACACTCAAATCGATGCTCAAGAAATACTGTTTGGAACATCAGAAAGACTGGGATAAAGGTCTTCCATTCGTTGTGTTTGCCGCAAGAGAATCTCCAAATGAATCACTGGACTTCTCACCTTTTGAACTACTGTTTGGCCATGAAGTAAGAGGACCCCTTAAGCTACTCAAGGAATGCTGGCTGTCGGAGGAAGATGACGTCAACCTGCTGGAGTATGTGATGAAGTTCAAAGAACGGCTGTCCGCTGCTTTACAGCTGGCGAGAGAGAATTTCGGAGCTGCTCAGGAGAAGATGAAGACTTGATATGATAAGAAGTCCAGGTTACGCCACTTTCAGCCAGGAGATCAGGTTTTGATTCTGCTACAAGTGCATGGGCAACCTCTTCAAGCCAAGTTTAGTGGTCCTTATTTCGTGAAGAAGAAACTCAGTGATGTCAACTATGTCATCGCCACACCAGATCGTAGAAAGAACAAGCAACTTTGTCACATCAACATGCTAAAGTTATATCACAGGCGGGACGAAAATAACCCAGTCTGCACTGTAGCTGTTCCACCCGAGTCTGCAAGTGAAGTTCTCCCACGCAGCATGAGCCTGAGTGATAGTTTGGGGAAGAATCCTGATATCATGAATGATCTCCAGACTAAGCTTTCTCATCTACCTCCCGAGGAAAGGCAGGAGTTTTCGGCATTACTGCAGGAGTACCCGCAAGTGTTCCGTGCCGCTCCAGGAAGAACCACTGTGTTGATGCATGATGTCGATGTTGGAGACGCAAAGCCAATTAAATTGCCTCCTTACCGTGTGAACCCAGTGAAAGTTCCTCTCATCGAGAAGGAGCTTGGCTTCCTGATGGACCACAAGATGATTGAGCCCTGTCAGAGTGAGTGGAGTTCTCCTGTCACTCTGGTCCCTAAGCCAGGGGGGTCACAGCGGCTTTGCATTGACTACAGACGTGTTAATCAGATAACTAAAACAGACACTTACCCTCTCCCTCGTGTGGAAGATTGCATAGACAAGATCGGAAAGGCTAGGTACATAAGTAAGTTTGATTTGTTAAAGGGATACTGGCAAGTACCTATGACTGAACGTGCTAGGGAGATCTCATGTTTTGTAACACTAGGAAAGACTTTTGCATGTTCTGTAATGCCATATGATATGAAGAATGCACCAGCCACATTTCAGAAGCTCATGAATGTTGTAACAGAGGGTTTGGCAGGGTGTGTTGTTTATATTGATGATGTATTAATCTTCAGTGATAACTGGAAAGATCACCTATGCCATGTCAGTAAATTTCTTGAGCGTTTGGTTCAGGCTAATCTTGTAGCTAATTTATCAAAGTGTGAGTTTGGTCAAGCTAAAGTTCAGTACCTTGGGTACGTAATTGGTGATGGACATGTTGCACCACCAGCAGCTAAGGTTCAGGTTATAAGTGATCTTCCCAGACCTAAAAGTAGGGAAGAGCTACAAAGATTTTTGGGAATGGTAGGTTATTACAGGAGATTTGTTCTTAACTTTTCAATTCTTGTATCACCACTTACAGACCTACTGAAAAAGGGAGTTAAATTTGTCTGGACCGATAACTGTGAATCCTCTTTCAGCAAACTTAAAGCTATCCTATTAAGTCAGCCAGTGCTCGCTACTCCAAATTTTGCTAAGCCTTTTAAGATGGCTGTTGATGCAAGTGATACAGGAGCTGGGGCTGTTTTGCTGCAAGAGGATGATCAGGGTATTGAATACCCTGTATCTTATTACAGTAAGAAGTTCACTCCACCTCAAAAGAACTACTCAACTATTGAGAAAGAGCTTTTGGCCTTGATTTTGGGTTTACAGCATTTTTCATTTTATTTGTGTTCTGGTTTTGACCCCATAGTCATTTATACCGATCATAACCCACTGAAATTCCTTAGTAAGTATAAAGATAAAAATCAGAGATTGACAAGATGGAGTCTACTTCTTCAGGAGTATTCATTAGACATACAACATGTCAAGGGGAAAGAAAATGTTATTGCAGATTGCTTATCTAGAATTTAGACAGATTGTTTTAGAGTAATAAGAAATTTCCTTTGTAAATTTCTTTTTCTTTGTGGGGAGGTGTTACATAGCCTATGATTTCATCATACTTTGTGTAATTCTAACGTACAGTATGCTGCATGTTTGATCACGAGTGTGTTCTACCTCACTCCCCCCTTCTACCCTTATAGTAAAGTAAGTCGTTCTTTCTGTTGTTCAGAGCAGGAGTGTCAACTCTTTGTCCCCTCTGGCTTCATTTGCGCGTTCTTCTTACAAGTTGTATCAAGCTCTGCCGGCCCTTATATAATGAGCTCTGTCTCTACATTATTGCCACTTAGATCTACTCCTCATTTTGTTCACATCTCTGTCCTCCCCTGTACAGTTGTTATTATTGTGAGTGCTCAGGAAGTCTCCAACCATCTAGCAGATGTGTAATTTGAGTATGAGTGTTATTACATTTTTTCTTGTGCTGTGTAGCGTAGGGTGTTGATTCTTAGGCCTAGTAAGGTTTTTGTGATTCATGTGTTTTGGGTGTCAGCCCTTATTAATAATATTTTGTATCTGTAATAATATATCTTCCATTCACTGAGTATTATCTGGTATTCTCATTTTATCAGGGCTGACTTAGATAAATTTACTCTTGCTAATTTCGTGTTAATAAAGGCTATTGCAGTTATTCATATATTTAACCTGTTTTTTGCCATTACATTATCCTTATGAGTCCTGAATGTTTTGTTGTTAGTTTGAGCATTAAACTTTAACTTGTAATTTTACCTAACTCTTTTGTTTTGAACCTGGAACTTTACGGGACAGTGGTGATTTTTAGTTTCTCACTTAAAGTGTACATTATCTTTCTCTGTTCCGTAACAATATATATATATATATATATATATATATATATATATATATATATATATATATATATATATATATATATATATAAAATACAGTATGTGTATTCTTACAGATTTGTTTAATTATATATTTATCTTCTGTCTTCCGACTACAAACAATTTAAACATTTGCCTGCAAATATTTCCAGAGTTATTCTGGTAATTATTCATCTCGAACTTAGAGCCTAGGGTTGTGTGTAATAATAATAATAATTAAAAAATATATGAGCTATTAACAAACTTTTCGTTTTCCTTTAGTCAAAATGAGGTGGGAAGTCCTAATTACAAGATCAGAGTCTGTAACTATCATTCCTATCGAACATTACAAAACGAAGGCAAAGAAGCATACCTTTGACAGTAAACTTGTATTATATATGCATTATTGTAGACAGACTCAGAGAACAATGTGATACCATACAAACAACATACAGCTCTTGCACTTTGAGAATACGTCGGACGCATTATCATCCGCTATTGATACTGTGACGTGAGCACCTCTCCAAACCCTCCCACTCCCGGCCACCCTCCCTCCCACCCACAGTTACCAGACATATGGGGTCTGGCTGCTGCTTCGTAACTATTCGTCGACCACAAATACTCCGAACAGTGGGTAATAGGGAACTTTCCCTGACTGTACATTCGATCAAAAAAGAATCGGTGCATAGGGGGTGCGATGCCTACCGAAAAGGTTCGGACAACTGCTGACATTACCAACGTCTCATTGTGTATCATCAGTGTCTGTCTATATAAACATTACATTTGCTATATGTTTGCAAGAGGATCAGGGCTACCAACATCAGGGCTACCAACGTGTAGTAGGTCGGATACTAATATTTCAGTGACCTTCGTTCTGTGGTAGCAAATGTTTCACGGATGTTGAGCACCGATACTTTTGTGACCCAGTGTACATCTACTGGAGAAATGAAAGAGGCAACCATAATAAAATATAGGATCTGCAAGAATACTAATTTTACCACACTTTACTTGTGACAATGAACACAACAAAAACACCACCGCCTCTGGTGACAATACAACACTGAAATTCTTACCATCTGTTGTCTAGTCTGGAAACATTGCTATATTTCGTCTAAGCTATTCCAAACATTCCAGGAAACTAAGTTTCCCAGTTAAAACCGGAATACTACACTGCATCTTGCATCAACACTACAGAATTATGTATATAAGAAATCACTAACCACACAACCACAAACCATGCGTTCTCATAACGCACACACACACACACACACACACACACACACACACACATCAGGTGTTAGTGAAGTCATGTCCTCTAAATCACTGGAGTTAAGAGTTTACACCGGCTTGGCGGGAGGCAGACCCACTAGTGACGGAAGGTGCCATATCTCTGTTTATCTAATGGTCTGTTTCCCTGACCACTGGTTCAAGCAACTACATGTAGTGCGATGCAAGGGGACGACAATGTGTGTGTGTGTGTGTGTGTGTGTGTGTGTGTGTGTGTAAGAGAGAGAGAGAGAGAGAGAGAGAGAGAGAGAGAGAGAGAGAGAGAGAGAGAGCATAAAATATTAAAATCGTAACATCCAGTTTCGTCTGCTATACACTTTCTTTCATATATGGTGCTTTACACAATATCCTGCGTTTTTTACCCCTAATGAAAATGGGCATTATGGTAAAGTTATAGAAATAACGTTTCCATAACGCCTGTCGACTTCGCGGATATCATAATAATATCATTTTTTTGCTAAGACATACTTCATTTACAGAAAACAACCCACAGCGGTAAACTTTACATACAGATCTCCAGTCATACTGTTGAGTGAAGAGATCTATCATGATACTGCAGCTTTACATCATGCCAGCTGCTGAACAGGGGCTAATATAACCTTGAGGCTTTGATGTCTGGTTTTATAAACGTCCCTCAGATCTTTCCCCATATTCCGATACAACTACAGTAAACCACAGGCAAAGGACAGCATCAGCCTGTCATCCACTGAGTTCATGCCCAGATGAACCTGTTGCCGCGATTCAAAATCAGTATCATGCCAGGCGGGACAGAAGTACGGTAAAGGGAGGGGAAGGGGGGCAAAAAGTTAGCAGGGGTGGATATGGCGGAATGGAAGGGAGACAAAATGCTAGTTAATGAACTGGAGTTCAGTTTTGGTGGGTAAAAAATGGTGATCATTTTGTGGCTCCATACTTGTTGTCAGTGGAGGTCGCCTCTCGGTGGCCTAGTCAATAAAAGACAAGTCGTGTGTGTGTGTGTGTTATTAATAATTATTCAAAGTAATTAGGTAAATATACGATACAGCTAACGGACGGGTCGATACAACACAGCAGTGCCAACAGTCATAGGCCTACCTTATTTATTTTCACTTTACCACTTTCATGATAACATGTTTTACTGTGTTTACTTTGATCTGAAGCAGGTTTCCTAGCTCAGTGGTGGCGAGACAACCAAGACTACATCCTTTCCCTAGCACTTCTTCGTTACTATCATCATATTCTAATTCTGTGCTTCTGTTACAACTCAACATTCACGATGGAGACATGGGAATTCATGGCCAAAAGATGAGATGGGTATAGGAATGCCACTGACACCTCAAATGTGGACAATTATCAATGCATTTTAGGAACGTCTTCACGTCGGCCGGGGATGTTCCTTAACACATCTTCCTTAGTTGTTTGTCTTAAAAGTAGGCCTTACAGTTATTTATTCTTCATCTCCTTCAATGATCTCTCGTTCGTGCCATTTCCATATTATTTGATCTAGTAATTCTATCTAAAGCAACTACTTTCCCCCAGACTTTCGAAGCAACGACCCTTCTTTCATTGTCCTGCTGCCACCAACCAATTTTACTCAAGTTAAGAGCATTTTTGTCTAGCCACACTCCCCTTCTCGAAAATTCACCATTAAACTGAAGTAAACCATGTATAGATATAAAAAATAAAGCAGCACGTCACTGTACTAGAATAGTGAATAGAGCAGCCAGCAAGTTAGAGAAGAATCACAAATAAAATTTGCAACACCTTACCTTAAAACACCACATTTTACATACTTCCAAATGCCAAATTTCACATCTTAATGCCATATTTTATTTACCTCCAAACACCACATTTGTCTTCAAAAGCCAGATTTTGACTTACTAACACCACATTTTACCTTAAAACGCAACATTTTATTCACTTCCTAACACCACATTTCACGTTTTAACACCACATTTCACTTCTCTGCACAGTTTTACTACTTCCTAACACCCCATTTTACCCACCTTCTAGCACCTCTTGTCACTTATTACCACCACATTTCACTCACTAACACCACATATTATTTCTTAGCAGTAATCGTCTCCTTCCACGATATGTAATTTTTCAACAATTTTCACCTCCTAACGCTACACTTAATTTCTTAGCAGCATACATCAATTTCTGTCACATTTCACTTTCTAACATGACATTCACTCTCTAACACAAATTACGCTTCTTAACACTACCTTTTACTTCCTAAAACATTATCTTTCCAACGCCAAGTTTCCTCCTGACACATTTCACTTCTGAATAACACGTTTCTTTCGAACACCATGGTTCACTTCTTAAGAGAAAGTTTTACTTCCAAATATCACACTGACTTACACCTTTCAGGTTCTAACACCATATTTCACTTCTAAACGCCACATTTCACTTCTTGACACCACATATCACTTCCCAACACGGCATTTCACATCGCACGTCATTCCACATCCTAACATCGATTTTCACTTCCAGACACCATACCTCACTTCCTGACACAGGATATTACTTTCTGACACCGATTTCACTTCCTGGCACGGGAGTCCACTTTCCAGCCCCATACTTTACTTCCTGGCGCCAAATGTAGCATTCTAATGCCATATTGTCAGGACACTAAAATATCATAACACACCACATAATACCTAGTAACATATATAGTGTATGTAATATAGAGGTTAGAAGAAAGTCGTGTCTACGCAAGAGGGCTAAAGGAAATAACGTCTGCACATTCTCTGGTTACGAATTTCACACACAGTAAAGTGTGACGCCGTAGGAAGGTTCCTTCCTACGTGCCCTCACGCGTGACACAACCAGTCATATACAGGGGAAATGGCAGAGACAGGGCAGAAGGGGTTAGGAGAGAGAGAGAGAGAGAGAGAGAGAGAGAGAGAGAGAGAGAGAGAGAGAGAGAGAGAGAGAGAGACAGAGAGAGAGAGAGAGAGAGAGAGACAGACAGACAGACAGACAGACAGAGAAAGAGAGAGAGAGACGATGCATGAGGAAAGTGCACGGGTTAGCAAGCATAAAACCGCTCTCACCTCAGTACTGCTCTTGTGAGATACTTTGAAGAAATAAACTCACCTCAGTACTGCCCTTGTGCAATACTCCCTTTGAAGAAATAAACACCACTCCAATCCCAGACTCATCTTTGTCTTTCTCCTGCCATCTACGACAAGTACAACGCACATTCTCTTCTTCTTAAAATCCCTACAATTCAACACACTGTTGCCAAAGCTCAGCGACGACTAATTATACAGCATTATATTTGGTGGTGGAAAGCGAACGAACCACGTCTACAAGTCCACAGTTGAGCCATCATTATCAAGACAGAAAACAAAAACCACTACAAGCTCGAGCCATACGACGCCTCACAACTTTATACTGGCAGTGCTTTGACGATCTGCAATTACAACCAACCTCCCAGCGTCTCTCTCTCTCTCTCTCTCTCTCTCCTTTTCTTCTTCCATCTCTCCTCCTCCTTTTATTTCTCTTTTTTTTTTCTTCTTCTTCTTCTTCTTCCTCCTCCTTCCCACACTATCACATCCTACACACCATTCTTCCCCACTCTCACATCCTCCATCATCCCCTACTTTGTCAGTTCTCTTTATGATCCTCACTCAGCAGACTGTGAGGAGAATATTCATGAGATCACATTGGATCACAGTAGCTGGGTGGCGGCCAGGAGGGAGGCAGGGAAGAAAAGAGGAAGAAAACTGAATGCCAGAAAGTCTCTCTGTTCTCGTCGAATTATTTTAACACTGATACACAAAAACCAGATTGTGTAATTTCAGTCCTTGGCTGCAACAGACACATTAACCTCTTCACTTAGATGAGGTATTTATATTTCACTTTTTGTACATCCTTGCGATTTTATTCAGTTTGAGGGCAATAATTTTGAGGGAGGGGTTAGCTTTAGCCTTCATTAATTATTTCAGTAAGAGCGGTCTTTACCCACTTGCATAAAATCGAGTGAAGCTGCAATGAAAAATTTGAAAAATACTTCATCTGATGGAAGGGGATAGGCTAAATATTCTGAAACCAGCCACAGTACTGAGTGATTTGACACTGATTATTAAACCCCACACATAGGAAGAATATGGACTAATGCGATGTAATAATAAGAAAAAACAGTTTACGGTAAACTATTTATAACTTATATTATACTATGTGTGGCAAGACAAAATTATACACTGAGCATTTTGCCTTGACACTCTTATGTTGAAATTGTCAATCCCAGTACAGTTACTGAAGACTCACACACGAATGAAGATATATCTATTATACTTAGTGCTTCTCTTAGTCTCCCAAACCAAACACACGAATATTTCAAAAGAAGGGTATCAGAAGTACATATATAAATACGTAAACATGTATAAAATATCTCTACAATTGCACGTAAAATATACTTGTGCATTCATTTGTTTTCTTAACAATATCTTGAGCGAGAATGAAAACATTGAGTCTAATCATCGCTTACTAAGGAATAAAACAGGGGCATGTGCCAAACATGCGAGATCTGTGGCAGAGCAGCTCCAGTCACCTGTCTCTGACACTAACCAGACTCCTGCAGTCGATGAAACAGAGACATGTACCGACCATGTGAGATCCGTGACAATCCAGGCCCATCACCCGTCCCTGAGAGGAACCAGACTAACGCAGGCTGAGCAAATCATTTACAAATGATGAACTAAAACATTATACCCTGTAATCATTAAAATGATATTGTGCTGGTATTATTATTATTATTATTATTATTATTAATGTTATTACCCCCAAGGACAAATTATAAATACTGTAAGTTCAAAAGGAATTACTCTCTTTACAAGACAAATAAAAACTCAGATTCTCTATACCTAATCATACACTAGTACTTACATGGCTCGCCAGACCCCCTTAAAACTTTGCCATGGTCTCCAGTTTGAAAAACACTGAACTAGACCTATAATACACCCTTGTAGGTGTCAGGGTCCAGAGTCTTCCTACCGAAGATCAGATCATTTATGGAAGGGAGACTGCTCTGCTTGCCCAGTAAACCACACACACACACACACACACACACACACACACACATGATGGTGGACAGTTTCAGCAAGTGTTCTCCTCTTGGTCATCTCGGTTGATTGTCTGTTATTGCCATACCTTGCTAGTAGTTCTTGTACTAGGTTTAGTTCTCTCTCTCTCTCTCTCTCTCTCTCTCTCTCTCTCTCTCTCTCTCTCATTTCCACTTAATCTCCTTTTTCTTCTTCCCGTTCTCTCTCATCCTCGACGCTTCTCCTCCCTTCCTTTCTTTTCTTTCAGACTTTTTTTGTCTTTTGTAATCCAGTCCACCATCCTTACCCAATTGTATTATCTTTATTGCTGCTATCGTCTTTCCGCCCACTTAAGTTTCTAGTGTGTTTGGTTCCCCCATCTCCATCTATCCACTAGGTCTTTTGGCCAGCTCCATGCTGCCCTTACTGTTAGTCGTGTTTTCTTTCTTGTATTCTTTCTTTCTTGTTTAATTGTGGCAGGCTCCTCTACCCTTCAGAATTAACCAATTCCAACCAAACCTGAACACAATGATCAGCCTGTTACCTAGCTGTGTCCGCAAGGATTTGTTTGCTAGGCAATGAATACTAGCAATGCCCCCCCCAAAAAAAAAAATAAAAATAAAAAGCTTTTTCGCGTTTTGAGCTGTAGAAGCATTAGTACTGAACGTAGAAAGCTTTGACTTCTTTAGGCATAGTCTTGAGGTTTTTCCCTATGGGAAGTGTACCATCCACTATTCCCCTCTCTCCTCTAGTATTCGAGTAGTAACCCTGCGAAGAATAGCCTCAGTGTCCCTATCAGTCTTGTTCAGTCGTGGTAGGCATTTCTACCCTTCAGAATTAACCGATACTGACCAAGCCTGGACAAAATGACCAGCATATGATCTAGGTGTGTTCGCAAGGTTTTGGTTGCTAGGCAACTACTCTTTGCCTAGCGATGGCCTGCTTAGCGCCTCCTTGGCAGGGGGTTCAGAAATTGTCGGGGCCCAGTGGCTGGACCCAGCACCATTTTTTCAACTTTGAACATCGATTTTTATCTCACCAACTTGAAGAGAAACGTCTGGCGAACCTGACAATGCTAATTTTAGCATCCTAAACCCATCCTGTGGTTCGCACTGAAGCGTGAACAATTTCACAAAATGACCGTGTACACCCTGGTGAAAAGTGAGGAGTGAAAAAAACATCACATTAAGAAATGTCTATATTTTCACCTCCAAAAAGATTTCAGTGGTGCTGAAATGGTTTCAGATGACTAGATATATGTATTACAAACAAAATCATTACTGTACAACCAAAGACACAACTATCTTCCCAAAGTTTGACGATATAGCGGAAAAATCAAACCATTTGCAACATGCACTAGTAGAGATGGGGTTTTCATTGTATTTTTCCATGTGTACATTATCTTTGGACGGAACTGGGAAGATAGTTGTGTCATTCACTCTACATAACATGGGAGGTTTCATAAAAATAAATACCGTATTTTTTCATAGTTTTTCTGTGTTTATAATGCTCAGGCAAGTAACGAGTTGTTTTTGGTATGTGAGTGATTTAGTTTGTGTCCATAATGAGACGAGAGATGGTATTCTATAACCAGATAAGGGTCCTCCTTAGTGTGTACAGAACAGGCTGAAATGCAATGGCCCACTTTGAGCTGGCCCTCGTCGCCTGCCGGCTTGTTTATCTTTATAATCATATATTACTCTACAATCCTGGCTCATTTTATATATATATCATCATCATCACCATCATCAGCCATATATATATATATATATATATATATATAGAGAGAGAGAGAGAGAGAGAGAGAGAGAGAGAGAGAGAGAGAGAGAGATGTATATGTATATCATCATCATCATCATCACCATCATCTGCCATTACAAGTCCACTGCAGAGCAAAGGCCTCCCCCAACCTTCTTCATGAATTCCTTGACTGAGCCAACCTTTGCCACGTTTTCCCTGCAAATTTCTCTATCTCATCTCTCTGCCTCCTGTCTGGCCTTTTCTGCTAGGCTTACAATCTCTTGGTGTCCACTCAGTTAGCCTCTTGCTCCATCGGTTATCCTTTATTCTTGTTACATGGCCTTCTTACCTCCATTTCTGTTCTTTTATAACTTCTATAATATCTTTGACTTTAGTGTGCTCTCCCACCCAAACTTATCTTTTCCTGTCTCTTAAAGATATTCCCAACATTGACCTTTCCACTGCTCTCTGAGAACCGGTTAATTTATTTTCCATTGATTTTGTCAGTTTCCAGGTCTCACAACCATACGTCATAGCTGGAATTATACATTCGTTATATATTTTTCGTTTCATACAAACTGGCAAGCAACGTTTCGTAATGTCTCTATGTTTACCAAAAGCTTTCCATCCAATTGTAATGCGTCCTTTTATTATGCCATCATGATCTTTCGTTAATTTTAGTATTTGACCCAAGTAATTGTACTCCTCTACTTCTTGAAAAATGTCCTCACTTATTCTGATGACGCTGTTTGGTGATTGTGGATTAAACATATGTTTTATTCCGGCTCACTTTAGCCCTACTTTGAGACTTTCTTTGTTCAGGTCATATAACATTTCTTGCAGTGTCTCTACTGTTTCTGAGATTAGGACAATGTCATCTGGATATCTTAAATGGTTTAGCTTTTCTCTATGTTCACTTATTTGTTTTCCCAATCTAGCTTTCTGGAAATACTTTCTAGGCATGCTCTAAATGATTTTGGTGAAATTGTATTTTCCTGATGCACGCCCCTCTCAATCTAAACATTTTCCAAATCCTTATGTAATTCAGCTGTAGCAGTTCCCTCTTAATATATGTTTTCATGCAGTTTAACAATGTTCTCATTCACTCCTTGTTCTCCCAGTGAATTTGTAATTATGTGCTCCACTGAGTCGAAAGCCTTTTCGTAATCAACAAATCCTAAGCACAGTGGTTTATTTTATCTGTAGTTTTCTCAGTTAGCTGATTCATCGTGTGTAGATGATCAGTAGTCGAATACCTGCTTGTTCACGAGGTTGGAGTTCCTCTTTTCCTCCAAATTTGTTGTTATTCTGTTCGTAAGGACTTTAGTGAAGAATTTGTAATTGACTGATAATATGCTAATGGGTCGATAGTTACTAAGATCTTTTGAGTCACTGCATCCAACAGTAAATCTGTTACTATTCCATCTTTTCCCGGAACCTTCCCTCTTTTCATATCTTTAAGAGAAATATTTACTTCGTCTGGTGTTACCTCAGGTATTTCACTTGTGTCAACTGAAAACTTAGCTATTGGTACTAATGTCTTTGATGCATACAATTCTTTATAAAATTCTTCAACTCTTCACCATCTTATCTCTGCAGTTAATAACTTCACCATGTTTGTCTCTCAATGATGTAGTTTGTTGCTTTCCTAGAGTCATTTTACTTCGGACCTGTTTCAGACTTTTTCCTTTTTTGATGGTTTCTTTGATCTTATCCATGTTTCTCTTTCTTTTTTTCTTCTCTTTCTCTTTTGTTGATAAGCTTATTTAATTCCACGATTTCATCTCCCTTTGTTTTTACTTTCCTTTCCTTTCTTCTTTTCATGAGCTAGAGTGTCTTTTCAGAATACATCTTGGCTTTGGTTGTATTAGGTTTCCCTCCTACCTCCGCTGATTCTTTTAGCACTTTTGTTAGTCTGTCATTCAACTCATCAATGTCACATTCAACATTACTTCGAGACTGAAATCAGTTTGTTATTTCCAACTGAAAGGCTGCTTTGTTTTTGCTTACCTTTATTGGGCATAACTTTTCATTTTGATCAATCTTTCTTTCACTTCTGAAATTGAATCTGGCTGTGCTTCTCACCAATATATGGCCAATTCCTATATTTACTTTGTCGATAACCGTTACATTTATGATCGTGTTATTCTTATCTGCTATAATGATTAATGAGTCGATTTCATACTTTGTTTCTCATTTGGACTTCTCCAGGTCCATTTTCTCCATGTTCGTTCGTGATAGAATGTGTTCATTATTCTCAAGTTATCTATTTCAGCAATTTTTATCACCATTTCTCTTTTATTCCTTTCTCCCACTCCAAATATTCCCATACATGCTTCTCCATTTTCTTTATTTCCCAACTTTTTCATTGAAGTCTCCCATAAGTATAGTATATGTGGTCTTATCTTCTTCCATAATTAGGAAGATGTCGTCATAGAATGTTTATACTTCTTTATCTGAGCTTTGAAAGTCGGTGCATGTACTAGTATTATTTTCAGGGTGTATCTTTAGCCTAGTCTAATTACAATCCATGTTGCTCTGTCAGATACAGTGCTGAATCTGACAATGTCGTCTGCAAGATTTCTGTTAATTAGACATCCTACACCACTAACACTTTCATCTTACCCTCCTGTGTAGTAAAATATGTGGTTGCTGTCTGGAAGCTGAATTAATTTTTCTTCTTTTCTGTGGATCTCACTCAGACCTACAATATCCCAACTAATGTTTCCTAATTCAGTCATGAAAGTGTAAAATTAGCAGTTTTCTACGAGGCTTCTTACATTGTATGTACAAATGTAACATCCGATAATTTGTTTATCCCACCGGTGGTTGTCACCAGTGTAATGATTGTGATTTTATCCCCACCGTTATTCTTCATCCAGTGTAATGCTCGATATTTATATTCTTACCTGTTGTTGGTACTGATCAACTCATCCATGGATAATACAGGTGGTACTCGACTTAGTATAGTAGATGGTAAATATTTAAGAAAAGAAAGAATTGTGGTAGCGTTTGTAGTTTTTGGCCGAGCTTAGATTTAGTCAGTACCACGGGTGGTCGTCGTTCCCTCAGCTAAGGAATCTTGAATTGGAAGGGGAGTGAATTTGGCTTGAGGACATAATTTCCTTGATTAGGTACACCAATAAAGAAAAGAAAATGATATATACTTTACTCTACTTTAATAACTTGATGCTAGTTACCACAAAACATTTTTAATTACATGGCCCTTTTTAGTATGCGAGAAGATTGTACATTAAAACATGGTTTGGATGATCATTCCTCTAACATTATTACCAGACGAAACAATTTGATACATACCAACGATTTATGAGGTTATTGTACTTTACTTTCTTTTTGTCAGTTACTCTTGGGCTCAACAATAGCCTCAAGCCAGGGACCTTTTTACGAGCATGAGTTATCTGTTCGGGCTGGCATAGCCTCGAACCAATAAGAATGATTACTCGTGTTCATTTACATCCATATAATATACTCTCATCAGGCAATTCTCCAGAATCCAATATCATTCCAGTACTATTTACAGTTCATAAGCATCATTGCTATAATCACTAAAAATGCATAATCACTCGGGCTTGTCTAGCCTCGAGGAATAATTCAGAAAAGAAACATAATCACTAAGAATTCGTAATCACTTGGGCTTGTTTAGCCTCGAGGTACTATTCAAACATTGTATAATCACTAAGAATACATAATCACTCGGGCTTGTTTAGCCTCGAGGTTCATTTCAAAATTACATCATTGCTCACAGTCACTAAGTTCCTTTCCACGCTCCTAACTTCCTTAGTTACAAGAAAGAAAACGGTTAATGGTTTGAATTACGCTCTTCCGTTACCAGATTACATCACTTTCAAATTTCTATTTCTTATTTAGAAAATAAAATTCACTTGATAGGTCAATAATACTAATACATTTGGTTTATATAATAATTCATGGCTAGTGTAATGTGTGCATGCTCAAGTCTTTGGACAATACTATGGGAGAGCCTCTTGCGCTCACTGACATCGCCGGTGTCTGTGGGCTGAACAAACGTCCATCAGATACGACGTCTGGGACTCGAGTCAGCTCGCTGGGCAGCGCAGCGACGCCACTGCCAAATCAAATGAGGCGGTGTTTTTGAAATATGGTGGGTTTCAATTCTCTTTACAATTTATTTAGCAGTGTACTCATGACGCCAGGACTTTTGATTGAATTGGGGAAAATTTGGGATTTATTCCTTACTCAATTTAGATACTGATTCTATCACTATCTCACTTTGAATCTGAGAGCAGCTCATGCCATCTAGTGACGGCCAAGACAAACGGGACTTTTAAATCCTCACAAATGACATTATTTAGGCCTTTTGGACTGTTAATCTTACATATTTGGGTTCTAGCAGCTTCATTAGCAAACATTTCACAACTAGGTTACGGAAAGAATTGTATATTCATCATTATTCTGTTTAAGGTTTAAACTCGGCACCCAACAACGATGCACAAAGGAAGGGGACCAGCTGCGCGCATCTGTTATCCATTACTTGACTTGACTGAGGAATTCCCATAGCTCAACATCCACAATTACATCACCCACTGCATAGATACAGAGATACATACATATAAAAAATAAAGTTAGCCCTACATTAATCATTAACATATGAATTACTACTTAGGATAGGAACTTATAAACTAATATTCAGGTTACACCCTAACTTAAAATTACAGTACTACTAGACACATACATGAATATCAAATGTTTGGCACTACACAAATTTTCATGGATTTCAGTTTAATATCCTGCTCTCCGATTGGCTGAGACAGTGCCTTCTCACTTTCGGTGGAACACTGCCCGCAAGCACAGGAGGCAGTGCGGTTGGACCTTTAGTAGACGATGATCCAGCAGGAAAACCTGTAAAATCATTAACACTAAAATTCATGATTGGTTGCAGGGGTTGTGGCAAATAATCTCATCTCCCTGCCACACAATTTCTGGTGAGATGTAATATTACCAGGACAATACATGAGTCATATCATTAAACAACAGTTACATCATTGCCATGTTGTTATGCCTTTACATTAAAGTTATATCATTGCACTGTTCTTGTGTCTTTACACTAAAGCTATCACACTGCTCTGTTGTTATGTGGATACATTAAATTTATCTTATTGCACTTTGCCATGTAATTACACTTCAGTTATATTACACTGGGGTCATGTCATTTCGACGGAGTTACATCATCATATTGCAATCATGCAAATGCACTGTAATCAGTGCCGTCATTACACTTGTCATATCATTACTTCCCACTCTGTACTTACATCAGGTCATCACATTACTCTTCCCAGCGTAAACTGGTGTATCAGTACCATGAACAGAGACAGGAAAGACAATGACGACGAACGACGGAGAGAGACCCTTAGGAAACAATGACGCTTGCTAATGTACTGCTCCAATCTTCCCGTTACTTCCTTCCCAGATATCGTCCCTTTTTCCATCCTCAGAGTTTAATCTCTTCAGTGAAATGACATATTTTTTTTTTTTTTTTTTTTTTTTTTTTTGTAGGTGCATTTGTTGAACCTTTTGACAGGCTTTTCTAAATATTGTTGTTAGATACAATCTTCTTTAACCCCTTCAATTGGCGGAACTTGTCATAAGTTGCAAATATAGTCTGAAAGTAGGAGGGACAAACTGAGAAAGACAACACTGCATTCAAAGGGTTAACAACGAACCCAGTTTACAAGTTCCCTTGCCCTGTCGGCTTGGGTATTTTATTCTAACCAACATCAGACGATGTTACTCACCACAGACACAGTTACCTTCATCTCAGGTTTTAGCCCTGCACCACAAGACGTCCTTTTCATTATAATCATCCGGCCATCAGAGGAACATTTGTTGTGAAGGAGTTTATGAAGCTAGTATCCAACCACTCCGCTTCAACAGCTTTCTTTTAGGGTGAGGTTTTATTCCATTTCTGATAAGAAACAACCAAGCACAATTTTTTATTGTTTTTATTTGGAATAGGAAGATCAGATGACGATGGTCCTCACGACGATGATGGAAGTGGTAGTGATGGTGATGGTGGTGGTGACTATTATTATAGCCAAATTATGATGATGATGATGAATTACTTCTTTGATAGGACTGTCACCATATTATTTTGTTCAACTGTGAAGGGGTTAAACATTGCTGTATATAACCCTTCCAGAGAGGTCTCTGCTTAGGATACTGGAATCGTCTGCTGATCAAGTAAACAAAAAATCATCGTAGTGAAGAAGTTACGGCTATAGTTCTTTTTCCTTAACTTGTGCCAGATTTTTTTCATTGCCATCTTACTGCACGCAGCTCATTGACAGAAAAGGACAGTAAGATAGCTCTTAACCTTTCCAATGCATGTGTTCGCGATTAGCAGAGTATCCTAGCGTTTATCTCTTGCTGCATCCAAGTAATCTCTCTCTCTCTCTCTCTCTCTCTCTCTAATATATACAGAAAATATATATATATATATATATATATATATATATATATATATATATATATATATATATATATATATATATATATATATATATATATATATATATATATATATATATATATATATATATATATATATATATGTGTGTGTGTGTGTGTGTGTGTGTGTGTGTGTGTAATTCCTCCAGTTTTTGTCAACTAACTGTGCCGCATCCGACAGTTTCAATGACGCCACAAAGCCTACTCTTATAAAGATGTTCCATTCTTTTCCTCTTCAAACCCAGGGCACTTTTTCCCGTCCCACAACTCGCTGGTGTTGTGCAAGATGCAGCCTGTATCCACGAGGACAATTATGAGGTAGAAGTTTTAAGACAATGCGTTGTCATATAAACTCGAGGCATTGCTGAAAATTATTTTGATCATAGCTATGGTATTAATACTTTTTTTTTTTTTTTCAGGAATAACTATGATACAAGCTGCGTCTGGTGTAAGGCTGTGGGCTCGTTAGTCTCCTGCTGTGCAGTGGGGCTACATATTTTACTGTCATTATTCGTTATGTCCTAACAAACGTTTGACTGTTTTACGCATCTTAAGGGGGCCCTAGTAGTAGTGAACAAATATATGTGAGGGCTATATCCAACTTATACAGTTCCAGAAGTCTCTCCTGAGGTGAATAAAATAATCTAATAATGAAATGAAATATAAGAAGACGTCAACGTACAGGAGTTAGCCATTTATAATGCTTTTACTTTAACCTGACGAACAATCCTAACACCTTCCAGCTCATTTGTTGGTCAAGTTTAATCAGATCAGAGAAGCCTCTTTGTTACCTCACAGCTAAGGCAGATCCAATTTTATGAAAGTACGAGTTAGTATTCAAGATGTAGGTGTGGCCCATTTCCGTCACGTGAAAACAAACCAGCTATAACGCCATGGTACAGTAGACAGAAATGACGGTCAGGTAGGGACAGATAGGTCAGAGCGGTGTAGTGGGGATGATTGTGATGAAGGGGACAGGACAAGTAGGACACTGAGAGATGGGACGGAGAGGAACAGGCACAGAGAGGGGAAATTGCCCCATCTAAATTATCTGAGGGGAGTGAGGAATGTAGCACTGGTGTTTTCTGGTGAAGAATATAGGTGTGGTATATTCTAATGTGTGCGTGGAATGTCTGAAGTATTTTCCACTGAATGTTAAATAAAGTACTTCTGGCCTTTTCTAAGAGTTATGTGAAATGTTTTTGCCCTGTCATATATATTTTGGTATTTCTGAGATCTCTGAAAAATACTTTTGTGTCATAGTCCGAGAGGCTGAAAAATTTATCATTGGCGTTTTATTAGAAAGTGAACGATATGAGCGGTGTTTTTTAGTCGATTAAAAAATAATAGCGATGGTATCTGAGGTGAGAAAAAGTTGTTCATGATATTATCTACAAGGAGTGAGAAAATTCATGATATCATCTGGAAGGAGTGACAAAATTTTCGATATTTTCAGAAGGGAATAAGAAATTTGTGTAATTTGCTGGATGTAGTGGAATGCAAAGGGGTCCTAAGTGGGCAGTGATATGAGCGGGTATTGTGACGAGTGATAAATGTTGTAGTAATAATGAAAAGGTTTCATATGGTACAGTTATAAGAATAGAAATGAAAAGCAAATAGAACAGTTATTAGTGAACCCTGCTAGCAGTATTTCAATGCTTTCAATTCGATGACATATTATATAATTGCACTTTCTGCAAACGACCGTGTTCGCTCTTGAATAAACCTTTTGAAGTGGAGGGGTTGGATATTGCTTTCATTAACTCCTTTCGCTACGACGGTTCCTTGATAAGATAAATTAAGTCGTTTGGTGGCTGAATGATTATGGTATAACGAAAAATAGGTATTCGTGGTGCAGAAGTTAAACTAGGGACGAAGGTAACTGTGTCTGTGACAAAAAATGGAAATTACCGTATACAGCAGCTTTTGCTGTGAAAAAGAAAAGGACAGGAAAAGTGGATTAGAAACCTTCCCTTGAACGTCGATGCTGGTCATTCCTTGCGAGAAACGGGAACAGTAAAATGTGTCAGTAGGCAAATTAAGCCAGACAGCAGTTGTGGCAACATCCAAGTAGCTTACGTACATTAGTTGAAGTGATACCCGTGGAAAATAAGCGAGGTGCCTGACTGCTGTTCTTTCACTCCCATGATGGAGTTGATATACTTGCTGCCTTCAAACGGCTGTACTGTACTTGGTTTGTCAGAGTCTTTCTGAACTGGTGGGTAACATGGGTCCTTCATAGCCCCTGTTGCAAAAGTAATCGCGTAAATATACTAAAATATACAAAAAAAATGTATACACTAAATTTCTGTGTCCTTGTCCTTGTCTTGTATAACAAAATGTTAGTGCCTGTGGGCCGTGATTTTTATTAAAAATGAGGCTAAGAGTAAATTGATGATTGTTGAGAAAGATACTGACTCAGTGTAATGTGCTGGTGAATGAAAACTGAAAGTGGTGGAAGGATATAAAGTATCTTGGCAGTGAGAGAAATGAGTAGTAATTGTGAAAAACTGGAGATACAGCTGAGTTTTAGCTACATGGCGCAGAAAAATTAATAACAAACTAAAAAGAAATTGAGTGGTAACGAACCAATACCTTGAGGTGAGTGGTAATTATCCCACCGGCTGTACCATTCCCGGGAGGAACACCACACAGGTTATACCCTTGCTGTCTTCAAACGCTTGTATGTTGTCAGGGTGAGATGTGTTCATCATATATCCTGCCGCCATAAGGGACCCTGTTGACAGGAATAATCTCCACCGAGCATAGAATAAACTAAGAAAAGACGCCTTCCACTCAGGTAATTCGCACCATCAACGGGTGTTGGATAAAGACTATTTCGTTGCGTACCAGCTGTTAAAATGGCTGTAACTTCTGTGACATGCAAAATAAGATAAACAAAAGAATAATAACGTAGTTAAGGGGAAATATGAAGGACTGTATAAAACGATACAAATGATGTACACGAACGCAGAGAGTGAGTTGCTTGGTAGGTCAGCCTTGCCGTCCAACCATGGGAGTGAGAAAGTGAAAGGATGCAAGAAAATGGAGTGTAAGAATTAACATTTTCGCTACAGAAGAGCTACTTAATATCCAGTTCTGGCTGATGTCAGATGATTATATTTAAGAGATATCCACGGAATTAGAAATGTTCAAGGCAATCATGGTTAATGATCTGGCTGATATTAATAAACTTCGTACTTTGTTCCAGTCAGAGATCACATCAGTGTGAGAGGGACACAGTTCATCGCTGCAGCTCTAGACTCATCCCGTCCATGTAACTTTATACTGCATCATCCCTCACCACGCGCACACACACACACACACACACACACACACACACACACACACACATGATAAAGTATGCCTCAGTAATAACCCTACTCCTCGACCCAACATTACACTTCACAAACACATACCCGGTAAGTTACAAAAACACACAGCCACCACATCCATGGAAAACCTGCCGCCAAACTACCGTACATCTTTCCTGAACCACCATCAGACATCCACCCCTCAGATCCTACCCTACCCAGAGAGACACCAGGGCACTTAGACAGACTACGATGTGGCCCTCACCCTTCCCTGCTACAATACCAACCCAACATACAATCTACTATGCCCACACCGCAATGCAGCCACCCACACCACAACACACTAACTTCATACACGTCATTGTCACAACACAAATCGTCCTTCAACAAAAACTCACTGCACCCTCTCCCACCCTGCCAGACATTGATGTGTGGCGATTGCTTGAAATACATCACTCGTGGAAGCGACTTAATTTGTAGTCTTTTCTTAGGAAATACATGATATATAATGCTATTCACGTACTCTCAGCGTGATGGTAGCTGTGCGACGGACAAAAATTCCGTTGTCTTGAATAAAGTTGCTAGTATCACTGCAATATTTGACAACAGCATTGCTTACGTTGAATCTGCTTATGTCATAGTTGTGTTCAATGATCCTTTTGTTTATAGCCCTAATCATGTCACCAGTCCATGCAAGGAACACTGTACAACCCAGCCCTCCGTCTATTTACGTGTCTTTTTCACCAGGCTACTTGACGCCATCCACGTCCATATGGCCCAATCATGTCAGTCCCCGTGCATTCACACCAGGTTTACTCACGTCCTTTACATCCATTCAGGTCGACTCCAGTCTATTCAGGTCAACATGGAGATTTCAAGTCTTTTCAAGTGCAGCCAAAACTAATCAAGTCAGTTCAGGTTTATGTAAGTAATTTTAGAACCATTTAGATTGCTAGTTTATTTATACTATTTCAGTCCAATGCATTCATTCTAGTCCATTCAAGTCATTTTAGTCTAATCAGGCCACTTCAGTTCATGCCGGCCAAGGTAAACTTTTTCACCTTTGTCTGTCAACTTGAACCTTTCCTTCTTGCCGGAAGTTTGCTCTCATTCAGCCAGTCCCAGAGAAGGCTGACCATCCCCAATCCTCTAACTATTGTCCAATTGCTTTAACATCCTGTATCTCAAAAGTTTTCGAGTCAATTCTTAGTAGAGAAATTTTAAAGCATCTTTCCTATCACAACCTTCTTTCTGATCGTACGTATGGGTTCCGTCAGGGACTCTCCACTGGCGATCTTCTCACCTACCTTTCAGACTCCTGGTCATCCTCTTTTCGGGACTTTGGCGAAAGTTTTGCCATTGCACTTGACATCTCAAAGGCTTCCGATCGAGTCTGGCTTAAATCTTTAATATCCAAACTGCCCTCTTACGGTTTCTATCCTTCTATCTGTGCCTTCATCTCTAGCTTCCTTTCTGGTCGTTCTATAGCTGCTATTGCAGACAGCCATCGTTCTTCTCCTAGATCTATCAAGAGTGGTGTTCCTCAGGGCTCTGTCTTATCACCAACTCTCTGCCTTTTATTCATCAATAACCTTCTAAGCTGTACATCTAACCCTATCCACTCATACACTGATGACTCCACCCTTCACCTTTCAATTCAGTTCCCGCAACGCCCATAGTGGTTACTTCAACAACAAGGGATGAGGTTATGGCACACCTAATGTCTGACTTGGGTCGAATCTTTGACTGGGGTAAAAATAGTCTTGTTTTTAATGCATCAAAGACTCAGTTCTTATACCTATCAACCCGACAAAATCTTCCACAGGTATACCCACTAATGTTAAATAATATTCAGCTTAATCCTGCATCATCCTTGAACATGCTTGGGGTTTCATTTCATCATCTTGGAAAGATCATATTACATCTCCTGTATAATCTGCTCCCAAGAGATTAAGTGTGCTAAAGCGACTCCGTTCCTTCTTTACCCCTTCACAATTGTTTACTTTATACACTGGTTTTATCTGTCCCTGTGTGGAGTACAACTCTCATGTGTTGGGAGGTTCCCTACATACAGCTCTTCTCAATAGGGTGGAGTCAAAGGCTTTTCGTCTCACTAACTCTCCTCCTCTTACTGATTCTCTTCGACCTCTGTCTCTTGGTCGCACTGTTGTATCTTTATCTCTTTTCTATCGCTACTTCAATGGTCACTGCTCCTCTGAACTGTCTGCATGCATTCTTCCACTCTACGACGGGCGCGTAACACCCGTCTAGCAGCTAAGTCTCATCCCTTTTCTGTCCAACTCTCTAATGCCAGATTTAACCGTTACTCCCAGTCCTTCATTTATGCAACAGGTCAACTCTGGAACTGTCTCCCTCTGTCTGCATTTCCTGCTTCCTATGATCTCCAGTCTTTCAAACGCAGTGTTTCCAGGCATCTCGAAATGATCGGATCTTGAATTTGACTCTCTTTTGTATTTTGTTTTTCTCTTAGAAGGAACAGCTATTGCAGGCTCGTGGCCATTGGTTCTTTCTCGCTTAAAAAAAAAAAAAAAAAAAAAACTTCAGGACCATCACACCCATTGCCTCACCGACCACCACCATCTCAGCCCATTGCCTTCACCCACTTCTCGCCCCTTTGATTGTCACGGGGAGAGGCAGAGATGCTGGTGGATGATGGGGCAGGGTGGCAGCAGTGGTGGGTGATATGGCTGTGGCAACAACAATGCCACGCTTATGAGGAAATAATAATTTCATTAATAAAATGAGTTATGACCCAAGTGGTAAAGTATGGTGGTGTGTAAGGTATATCAATGGGTGCAGAATAATTAGCGGATTTTGTCTTTGTTCTAGTTTCCCATCTCGAGAACCCAGTGGACTATAGGATATCGGAGACTTGGAACGGTCGCTGCCAGTGGTCTTTTGTTAAGGTTATGTTGAAGGTCTGGCTGTTGTGATATTGTGGTGCACGTGGTGAGTGTGTGGTGTTTTGTGGTGTGGTGGTGTGCATTGCAGTGTAAGTTGTATTTATTGCTGGTACTGTAGCAGTGAAGGGTGGTGGCCGAATCACAGTCTGGCTGGGTGTACTCGTGTCTCTCAGGGTAGGGAATATTCTGAGGGGAGTCTATCTACTGGTGGTTCTTGAAGGATGCTGTTTGGCTGCAGGGTTTGGATGGCTGTGGTGGCCAGGGCTGGGGTCAATTCATTTTTGTCATTTCAATGTAATCCCAATTCAGAATAAGATTTGAATTAATCAATTCCAATTCAATTCAGTCCATTCGTAAAAAAAAAGAAATCTTCAATTCCAGTTCATTTCAATTCATTTTGGTCGATATTTAATTCAATTAAAATATTTTCAGTTCAAAATTAATTTTAATCTACCAAGTTATATTAATCTAACGGTTACTACACTTGATATAGTATTAACTTCTTTTGTGATAGCAAATTGTAACCTACATTTTACTGTTTATTTGAGTATACTGTAAGTTAATTATTGTACAATAATGAATTCGTATAATACAGTATAAAATATTATTTTTATCAATTCGGTCATCAATTCACTGATATCAAATCCAATTCATTTCAATTAATATTATTTCTATATTTTTCTCAATTCCAATTCAGTTCCAATTCATAGTTTTTTAAATCAGTTCCAATTCAATTCCAGTTCAATTCATCACTGACCCCAGCCCTGGCGGTGTCTGTGTGTTTATGTTTGTGAATTATAGTGGTCAGAGACCAGACACAGGTCAGCAACGTCCCACCCAGACGGTCAGAGACCAGTCACAGGTCAGCAAGTCCCACCCAGACGGTCATAGACCAGTCACAGGTCAGCAAGTTCCACCCAGACGGTCATAGACCAGTCACAGGTCAGCAAGTCCCACCCAGACGGTCACAGACCAGTCACAGGTCAGCAACGTCCCACCCAGACGGTCATAGACCAGTCACAGGTCAGCAAGTCCCACCCAGACGGTCACAGACCAGTCACAGGTCAGCAAGTCCCACCCGCACAGCCAGATGGCCAATGACGGGTCAGCAAGTGCCACTCTGGCACCAAAATTTAATACAACGGAAGGTATATTTAAGCGTCTAGTTCTGCAACATTTTTATTTAAAAATTAGAAACTGTGAGGATTCGAACCAGCGCTGGTAAGTACGTGGATACAGCAGCTTACCGACTGAGCTATCCAGCCACCCAAAATTTAATACAACAGAAGCTGTATTTAAGCGTCTAATTAAATACAACGGAAGCAATATTTAAGAGTCTAATTCCACAAGATTTCTATTGATAAAGATAATCACAAGTCTGGGATTCGATCCTGGGACTATACATTTGGCGTCCCGCACCTCACTCACCATGCCACTGGGCTGATGTAAAGAAACAGGTAATTCAGAACTGCATATAATGCAACTATTTAGGGTCTTCTTTTTACAAATATTATGTGTAATATCATTGATACATAACTAATGAAATGCCAGTGTCTGTGTGCGGCGAGGTGTACTAAATGTACTGGACAATAAAGCGATGATTGTTTTGGCTGACGATGTGATGTGCTCGTTAATGAAATGTTGGAAGAATTTTCAGAACCTGGGTCCAGTGAAAGAAACGAGAGGTAATTGTGATTAGAGTGTGAAGAGTACAGTTTTACTCACGGTTTTAAGTAACGAAAAATAAATGTTATTGTCTAGGAAGGTCCAGGTTGGCTTGCGTGGCAGGTCATTGCTGGCGGCCTGCCATGGGTGCGGGAAAAAGGAAGGATGGAAATGTGTCCGTGTGTAAATTAAGACAGACGACAGTTGTGAGAATATCCAAGTATGTAAAGTACTTGGAGTAACATTCATAAAAAGTATACTGAGGAGCCTCACCGCCCTACTTTTATTCAACCACTTCACTCCCATGACGGAATTTATATTCTGGCTTGGTGAGTGTAGCCTATACACTGTATATACACTGTATATGGCTAGTGAGGGAGTGATCGCCCTCTACCTACACAGATCAAAAGCCCTCGGGAGCAGGGGGGTGGTTGCTTTCAGGCAGAGGAACTCCTTGAGAGTGAAATGGCTGGGAAGCATGCCGGCACGTGACTGGCTACAGCATAGCTCGGTCTTTCGGGTGTGGGCAATCAGGCAAGTTAGCTGCCTACTGCGACTGCAACACAATGGCGAGGTGTTCAGGAAGTTAGCCAAAGAAACCTTGATGGACTCTGAAAGAACAATAATGGCCCCCAGTCCCGTGCAGCCCTTAAATGGGCAGGGGGTGCTAAGAATCTCACGGTTGCCTCAATTACAATCTAATTCCTTTGTCAATGCAAAAAATACAATTAAAATTGGTAACTGGAATGTGAGAACGCTAAATCATGACGGTAAAATCGATGAGTTAGTGAAGGTTTTTCAAAATTACGGACTTGATATTTGTGCTCTGACAGAAACTAGATTAACTGGAGTCGATAAGTTGGATTTGGAGGATGGTATACGTTTATTGATATCTGGTCGACAGGACGGAATGCATTATCAGGGAGTAGGATTGTTGCTGGGTTGTAAGGCAAATAAGGCTTTATGTGAGTGGGATCCTATAGATGAGCGATTGTTATACGCACGGTTTAAATCAAATCATGGCAACATCAGTCTGTTTGTGTGTTATGCACCTACTAATGATGCACTCGATGAAAGGAAAGACACATTTTATGAAAAGTTGCAAGAAGCAGTAGGAAGGGTACCTAGACATGATGTTTTGATCTGCGTTGGAGACTTTAATGCAGTAATGGGCTGTTCTAATGAGGGATTTGAGGCATGTATGGGTAAGATGGGAGTTGGTAGTAGGATGAGTGAAAACGGAGTGAGGTTTGGAAGCTTCTGTCTAGCAAATGACTTAGTCATCGGGGGCACACTCTTTCAGCATTGCAATATACACAAGACAACTTGGGTGTCGCCGTGTGGAAAATATAAAAATCAGATTGATCACATCGCTATCAGTAGGAGGCATAGAAGTTCTCTGCTAGATGTTCATGTTAAACGGGGAGCGGATATTGGTAGTGACCATCTACTCAGCATTGCAAAAATAAGGTTTAAACTTAAAAATCAGAAGAAGGAAAAAATCTGGTGTTGGTAGATACGATATTGTTAAGCTTAGAAGGGAAGGAGAAGAAAAGGAGGAATTCAGATTAGAATGCAGAAATAGGTTTTTGGTGTTGGAAACGTTGGAAGAGGGGGAGAGAAGTGTAGATGAGATGTGGGAGGATGTGAACAAAGTTTTGCATGAGACTGCTGAATGTACGATTGGAAGGAGACATAGATTCAGGAGAAAGAAATGGATATCAGAGGAAACGTGGGATATGATAAAAAAGAGAGGTGAGGCTAAATTGAGGAGTGAGATGCAATGCGTTGATGAACAAGAGATTGAATTAGCAAGAGCTGCGTACTGGAGTTTGAATTCAGAAGTAAGAAGGTTAGTTAGGAGAGATAAAAGAAGATGTGTGGATGAAAAGGTTGCAGAGACTGAAATCTTAATAAACAAAAATGATGGACAGAGTCAAAGAATAGCATATGAATCGATTAGAGAACTGAGTGGTAATGCAGGTAAGCGCAAGGAAATACCAGTTAGAGACAGGAAGGAAATTTATTGACCAAAGATGGAGATATTAAAAATAGATGGAAAGAGCATTTTGAGACAGTTCTTAATAGACCAATACCACCAGAAGAGGATATACCGTCTGCTCAGGAAGATTTAAATATAGAAACAGGAGAGTTCAGGCTTGCAGAAGTGGAGAAAGCAGTAAAACAGTTAAAGAATAATAAGGCACCAGGGGAGGATGGTTTATTTCCGGAAATGTTTAAAGTGGAGGGAGATAGATTAATAATGATCTTGACCAAGCTATTCAATAAGATATGGGTGACGGGGTTACTACCATCAGTTTGGAAGAATGGTGTAATTGTTAAAGTTCCGAAGAAGGGAGACCTGAGTGAATGTGGTAATTGGAGGGGAATCTCTTTGTCACCGATAGCTTTGAAAGTTTTCAGTAGAGTGTTGTTAAATAGGTTGGAGCCAGTGGTTGAGGGTATTCTGAGGGATGAACAGGCTGGTTTTAGAAAGGGACGTGGTTGCAATGATCAGATCTTTATAGTTAGGCATTTGATGCAGCAAGTTAATGAAATGAGAGTACCGTTAAGTCTTTGTTTTGTTGATTTTGAAAAGGCTTTTGATAGTGTTTCGAGAGAGACTATGGGGAAGATCATGAGACATTATGGAATACCAGAGGAGTTTGTGAGGGTCATTATGAACATGCATGAGGACACATTTTGTAAAGTGATGGTTGATGGTTGTCTGAGTGATTCGTTTGAAGTCAAGTCCGGAGTAATTCAAGGTGGTGTTCTATCGCCTTTACTATTTATATTGGTCATTGATTACATTATGAAACGCGTTGGAACAGAAACCGGTGCAGGTATACTTTGGGGAGAGAACAGGAAACTTTTGGATTTAGATTATGCAGATGATATAGTTTTGATTTGTGATGGGCCAGAAGAGATGCAGAGAGTGTTGGACTGTTTGGTGAGTGAAGGTCGCAAGGTGGGTTTGGTTATTAATTGTGGAAAAACTGAAATAATCAATATGAATATGGAAAATGCACAGGAATGTGTAATTGGAGGTATGGTTGTAAAGCAAGTTGATAGGTTTAAATATTTAGGTACTTATTTAGCCAAGGATGGTTCTTTGAACTTTGAATTCGAGGAAAGGTTAAAGAAGGCTAATCAGGCAATGGGAATGCTTAAAAATATTTGGAATAATAACAATTTCTCTGTGCATACAAAAATCAAACTTTATAAGGTAATGGTTAGGAGTATCTTAATTTATGGACACGAGTCTTGGTACAGCACAGTGACTATGGAAAATAAATTCTTGGTGTTTGAAAATAAAGCACTTAGAAGAATATTAGGAGTTAAGTGGTGGGAAAGGATACCAAATAGTAGAATTAGAGAAATAACGGGAGTGCAGCCGATCGATGAATATGTTAGATTCTCACGATGGAAGTGGCTAGGACATGTGTATAGGAGACAGGGAATAGTACGAGGTACACCAGGGTGGGTGGCACTTGGTAGGAGAGGTAGAGGAAGGCCAAAAGAGACGTGGGTGAGGACAATGAGACGGGAAGCTGGAGATGAATGTTGGGGAGATCTTGAGGAGTTAGCACAAGATAGGATGTGGTGGTGTGAGTTCATCGAGGCCCTATGCATCCCCGAGGGTGCCACAGGAAATGATTGATTGATTGATTCTTCAAACAGTTGTACGCAGCTTTCACATTGTCGGGGTGACATGTGTCCTCCACAACGCCTTTACTATGACACGTCCACCTTAAGCTGAATAAACTTGGCTTGACATAGTAAGATTAAACTAAGAACACATGTGTTCCTATCAAGTAATTCTGCCTCGGAACGCTTGTAAGGTGGTGACTATTACGTCGACTGTCAGGTTAAATAATGGGTGTAAAGACCAGTTTAAGAGCACAGTAAAACTTCCTGTTAAAAATATTGGAATGTAAATTTAATGTCACCAGCAAATCGAGGAACGTTATTTTTAAAACAAATATCATCAAAAATTGCTAGTGAGACTGAGGCAAAAGTTAGGTTGCCTTGCCAGGACGAATTCAGTACAATTCCGAAAAAATAAGTTAGTTAATAACTCTCTCTCTCTCTCTCTCTCTCTCTCTCTCTCTCTCTCTCTCTCTCTCTCTCTCTCTCTCTCTCTCTCTCTCTCTCGTGTATGTAACTGCACCAGCAATGGGTCTTATATCCTACACTGTGTTCCTCTCCGTTCACGCACTCCTTCATCCATATTCCACCACGCAACTATCACAGTATTAATACTGTTACCACTAACCCTCTCACGGTAGCCACAACTCTACTACTCTATTACAACTAAAGCCATATCATTTTATTTATATGAGAGTGAGTTACAGGAACTTGACCGTTAATAAAAACATAATTAACCCTCTCAAGGTAGGGACAACTCTGGTATTGTATTATAACTACCACCAGACGGTTTTATGCATCTGAGAGTGAGTCATAGGATCCCGATGTTAAGACACGAGAAATAATACCCACCCGGGATAAAATAATGCCACCCGAGATTAACTCTGACACTTATACATATACACAGATACACACACACATATACACTGCTGGATGGAAGGAGGGAGAAAATGAAATGGATGGATTGATCAATTGTTTGCCAAACGATGGACAAATTAGTAGAGATACAAATAAGCAAATATATATCGGCTGACCAAAAGACAGATAAATAAGAATAATATCGAAGAAGATAAACAGAAACCACTACAGCCTGTCCAGGTAGATTCCCTGGTCTGATTAGCCAAGCCCGGGATCGAACCATGAAAGTGACATGGGTTTCTTTTTTTATTTATTCCAAACCACACATCGTCGCTCGGACCCACTATATTTCTCCCCTGTTTATAAGATTTGTAAAATTTTCTGTATATGGATAAGGTAAATGAGAGAGCCGTCGTAAGCCCAAATAAAATTAAGATTGAAATA
Source organism: Coenobita brevimanus (assembly GCF_032717465.1). Lineage (NCBI taxonomy): Eukaryota > Metazoa > Arthropoda > Malacostraca > Decapoda > Coenobitidae > Coenobita > Coenobita brevimanus. Next base: position 4,371,889 of record NC_137062.1, on the reverse strand, counting down.
TCGTCTAGCAAAAAGCTAAATGAAACAGTGTTAACATTTTTGTTGGTCAGATTTCTCTCTCCACCATAATAAAATCGTGTGACGTCAGCGGAAATAAACTGCAAGTAGGTAACTGGCAGGCAAAGGGTTAAAGGCGTTATGTTTTGGCCACCCTGGATGTACTGTGGCACTGGGTGTTGAGTGAGAGCTGGCGAGAGAGACGGACAGGTAGGTAAAGAGATAGGGAGACAGGAAAATACACACATTGATACTGTAGGTTAATGAATGGATAAAGACAAAATGGGTGATAGATAACAGACAGATAGATAATAGATAGATAGGCAAATAGATACACAAATACAAATACAGAGACATGAAGATAGGTAGATAAATAGATAGATAGGTAGACTGAGAGAGAGAGAGAGAGAGAGAGAGAGAGAGAGACGGGAGGGAAGAGTGTATCATTATGACAGACTGGGAGACTGATTAACTGCGTTATTGATTCGTATGTAAGTGGACAGACAGGAAGGTAAACAGACAGATATGCACATAAATATTTAAACCATGGTTATATATATGGGACAGAAGCCACTAGAGTCAGCACAGGTAGATAACTGGGTCTGATCAGTGAGGCCTGGAATCCACCTAAGACACCTCGTGAGGCTTCTTTTTCCTGCTATTGTTATCCCACTTTGGTTTGATACTGTGGTTTGGTGTTGCTTTAATCTTTCCTTTTAGTCTCTCTCTCTCTCTCTCTCTCTCGTGTATGTAATTGCACTAGCGATGGTTTGGGTTTCTTACACTGTCTTACTCTCCGTTCAAGCACTCATTCATCCATATTCCAGCACGCACACACAATCCTTCTCACGGTAGGGACAACTCTAGTACTGCATGCCGGCTAACGACAGGTGATTTTATTCATCTTAGGGTGAGTCATAAGAGCCTGATGTTAAGACGCGAGAAATAATACCAACCCAGGATAATCTCTGACACATAAGTGGGTAAACAAATAGACAGATGGATAGACAGACAGATATTTTTGACAGTGATCCGTGGACAAATACAAGGGTGCATAAATTTACTAACCAATAGTTTATTAAAAAGTAGGGAGACACTGTATATAAACTGGCAAAGAGATAAATTTATATGCTGAAAAAAGGACAGATAAATGGATACCTAAACAGACGGCTAGACAGAAACCACTACAGCCAACACAGGTACTAACTGGGTCTGGTGAGTGAGGCCCGGGATCGAACCCCTGCTTTCGATGGTTTGTTTCCTGCAAGACTTTTATTTTTTATATATTTGTTCATTTATTTTCCCTCCATATATCCTATTCTTCTCCAAAGACGGACAGTAACATCCTTCGCATCCTCGTTCCTTGACTGCTTCATATTGTTGTCACATAACAGTTCATATAACACCTTGCACTGGCACAGGCGGCGGGAGAAGTGTCAGCGAACTATTACTTATGACGGAAGTTTATATACGCTGTCTTCAGCAATATTGACCCCTGCACTACAAGGAACCTTTTAAAAGCTGAATAAAACAGTTTGACGGAATGAAACAAGAAATGAGGAAAAGCATTGAGAGTGTAAAACGAGATTTTTCCAACCACTCCAGTACAAAAGATATTTCCGGAGTTGAAAGAAATCGTCTATTGGCAGCAAGTAATAAATGGAAATAAAAATTCCATAGTACTTACAGATTTTATCAATATTTCTCCAAATTGTCGCCGTGCCTTTACAAGAAACCCTCACAGTTGACTTGGAGAGAAACAGGACCTGTGGCTGAGAACCAGTTTTCCATCCCCTGTGCTAATGTGGGTTTCTTTTCAAGCGGCCAATTACTGTACATATTGTTATTAATTCTCTCAGGCTTCTATCACTCGCTCTCAGCCGAATAAAATCGTGTGCAGTTTGCTGGAATCGGCCACGTATACATTTGTACAAATTCTCTCACGCTTTAATGACTCGCTCTCAGGTGAATAATATGGTCTGGGGTCTGCTGGAATATACGAGTAACGCCAGAGTTGTGCTGACCATGAGCGTGCCAATGGTTACAGTATTATCTCTCACAGGTTCCCTATGATGCACTCTCAGATCAACCAATCTCCTGGCGTTAGCTGGAAGGGAGTGCTAGAGTTGTTCCTACCATGAGAGGGTTAATGGTAACCGTATTATCTCTCTCAGGCTGCTATGACGCACTCTCACCTCAATAAAATCTACTGGCGTTACCTGGAATAGAAAACAGTACCAGAGTTGTCCTGACCAGGAGACGGATAATTAGTTGTTATTCTCTCTCTCTCGCTCCTTAACTGTTCCTTTACATATTCTTTCTGTCACTACATTCCCATCTCTCGCCATTTTCTCCATTCCATAGATTCTGCAATTGTCACGTTTGCTTCTCACAGTCTTAAGCTAAAGCTCTTATGACTCACTGCAAACTAATGAAAATCATCTAGCGTTACTCTCAGTTATATAGCTGAGCTGTTCTGGCTGCTGATGTTTATTGTATTTCTCAGCTTGAGTTGTGGACACCGTCGCTGAGGTGAAAAGTAAAGAAAAGATTAGATTCTTAAACATACAGACAGATAGATATATAGACAGATAAATAGGTAGGTAAGTACGTAGGTCTGTAGGTAGGTAGGAAGGTAGGTAGGTAAGAGGGTAGGTAGGTAGGTAAGTAGGTAGATAGAAATAATTAGATAGGGAGATAGGTAGATAGGCAGATTTTGATACAGACTCAATAACTATAAGTAGACATGTAGGATAATAGACAAATAGATAGATTCACAAAAAAGCAGACAGTGACAGGCATACTGGTAAACAGCACCAAAAAAAAAAAAAACAATGCATAGTTATATCCAGAAGACAGACCGACAGACGTGTAAACAGCCAACGATGGTAGATAACTAGGTCTATTTAACTAGGTCTATTTACTAACAGCCCGGGTTCCAGCCCACAGTAGAAGTTCCGTCTCTGTTAATTTCTTGCACAGTTCAACAACTGAGTTTTATTTTTTACATTTATTATTTTGAAGAAGTGAAGGAACGTTGTGGGGTGGATGTGGATGTGGTTGGGAAGATTAGGAGAAATACACTGAGGTGGTTTGGACATGTGGAGAGAATGGAGAATGAAAGACTGACTAAGAGGGTGTATGTAGGTGAAGTGGAGGGAGGGAGAGGGAGGGGGAGACCGAGGATGAGATGAAGGGATGGAGATGAGATGTATATGAGGGAGAGGGGAGTGATTGGGGGGGACTGCAGTCAAATGGTAGATGACAGCGACTTGGAGGCGTTTTGTCTGCGGCCACCCTTTGCTGGATTAGGGCGTCGGGCTATAGATATAGATTTCTCTCTCTCTCTCTCTCTCTCTCTCTCTCTCTCTCTCGTGTATGTAACTGCACCAGCAATGGGTCTTATATCCTACACTGTGTTCCTCTCCGTTCACGCACTCCTTCATCCATATTCCACCACACACCCATCACAGTGTTAATACTGTTACCATTAACCCTCTCACGGTAACCACAACTCTACTACTCTATTACAACTAAAGCCATATCATTTTATTTATATGAGAGTGAATTACAGGAACTTGACTGTTAATAAAAACATAATTAACCCTCTCAAGGTAGGGACAACTCTGGTATTGTATTATTACTACCACCAGACTGTTTTATGCATCTGAGAGTGAGTCATAGGAGCCCGATGTTAAGACACGAGAAATAATACCCACCCGGGATAAAATAATGTCACCCGAGATTACCTCTGACACTTATACATATACACAGATACACAGACACATAGACACACTGCTGGATGGAAGGAGGGACATTACCTCTGACACTTATACATATGCACAGATACACACACACATAGACACACTGCTGGATGGATGGAGGGACATTACCTCTGACACTTATACATATACACAGATACACAGACACATAGATACACTGCTGGATGGAAGGAGGGACATTACCTCTGACACTTATACATATACACAGATACACAGACACATAGACACACTGCTGGATGGAAGGAGGGACATTACCTCTGACACTTATACATATACACAGATACACACACACATAGATACACTGCTGGATGGAAGGAGGGACATTACCTCTGACACTTATACATATACACAGATACACACACACATAGACACACTGCTGGATGGAAGGAGGGACATTACCTCTGACACTTATACATATACACAGATACACACACACATAGATACACTGCTGGATGGAAGGAGGGACATTACCTCTGACACTTATACATATACACAGATACACACACACATAGACACACTGCTGGATGGAAGGAGGGACATTACCTCTGACACTTATACATATACACAGATACACACACACATAGACACACTGCTGGATGGAAGGAGGGACATTACCTCTGACACTTATACATATACACAGATACACACACACATAGACACACTGCTGGATGGAAGGAGGGACATTACCTCTGACACTTATACATATACACAGATACACACACACATAGACACATTGCTGGATGGAAGGAGGGACAAATATAAATAATGGTGGGTGAACAGATGAATGGATCAGTGGAAGGATAAACACATACACAAATACAATTGGGCAAAGAAATAGTCTGACAAGTAAATCGGATAAAACAGATAAATAACTAAAAAAATAAAAACCAGGACAGCCTACATAGGTAGACGAGTGGGTTATATTAGTGAGGCCCGGGATCGCACCAACGTAGGGAACTGGTGTTTTTTGGCATTTATTTCAAGTCACAGTTCTGCACTTGAACATATTTTTTTTTCTTCTCGTATTTTTTTTCTTTTTATCTATGTGCGATGTGTATTAAATCGGCCGTCGTAAGCCTGAAAAAAACTCAGGCATTCATCCTCGGTCAGTGTTCAGTGCGTAAGTGTTAACAATTTTTTCTCTCTCCACCATAGTAAACTTGTGTGGCGTCAGCGGAAATAAACTGTAAGTAGGTAATTGGCAGGTAAAGGGTCTTTGTCGTGCCTAATTTCTCTATTTCCCTTACGTAAAATAAATGAAATTTCACCCAGTCCAGCAGCAACGCAGAGGACGGAAATTGTATACTGTGTACACAGTAAAGGCGGGAAATATGTGAAACAGACTGACGGGACGTGAGGCTGAAAACCACTGCGAAAACTGCACCGCATCAGCAATGAAAATTACACTCCAGTTTATGTGCGGATGACTATGTTTGTGAGGTGAAGTCAGATCTCCTGGAGCTTGAACGGTAAGTGAGAATGTGTGGGAGAGACCAGCTGTACCCAACCCAACTAAGCCGAAATAAAGTCGTTTTAACCTAACCATTACTAACCCTACATTAATTTTCCAAACTCAGCATAACCCAAACTAACCTAACATAAACTACTCTAACCAACCCTTAACCAGCCTTTCTTGCTTAAACATTTCTACTTGTAACGAATCTTTATGTGGCATAGGATGGCCAACATGGGGTTCAATAGCCAGTGCAATGAAACAAGGGCCTGATACATTATAGCAAGACAGTCATATTAAATCCAACACGACCACTAATCTGTCAGCAACGCTTTGATACTCCGACATAACAATGCCATTAAGTGGATGAGTCTCTGGTGATGCTGATGCGATGTTGATGGTGGTGGTAACTGGATGGAAAGGGAAATTGCCTTGGTGATACCTGGTTGGAAGAAATTATTATGGAGAGAGAGAGAGAGAGAGAGAGAGAGAGAGAGAGAGAGAGAGAGAGAGAGAGAGAGAGAGAGAGAATCACTGTGTGTGTGTGTGTGTGTGTGTGTGTGTGTGTGTGTGTGTGTGTTTTAGCTTGCTCCTCCGCCGCAACACTTCATCTCTGTCAGCCAGCCATCAATGGTCACTGCTTTTCTCAGTTCTATGCATGTATCGTTTCCCATTACAGCTGGTGTGCAGCAACCGTCTACTTACACACTCTCATCTCTGTTCTTTCCATTTCTCCAAAGCATGAACCGGAGCTCTTACTCTTTCATATACATAGCTAGTCAACTCTAGAAGTGTTCTCCTCAGCCTGTCTTTCCCAGTGGCTCTGACCCTTTGTCTTTTAAGCGCAATGTGTATAGGTATCTCTGAGTGAACGGATATTTATATAGGATTAGTTTAGGCTTCATCTTAAAGACACAAGTTTTGCAGACTCAGCCTTCAATTCTTCCTCTTCCTTCATAATGCATAAAAAAAGTTTTTGAGTACGTCATTCCAAAATCGTTTATGATGTTTTACGATGGTTAGAATTACAACAACAACAACAACAACAACCACAACCAGAACCACAACCACAGCAACCACAACAACCACAACCACAGCAACCACAACAACCACTACCACAACCACAATCACCACAGCCACAACAACCACAACCACAATCACAACCACAACCACAACAATTATTATCATCATTATTATTATTGTTATTATTATTACCAATAATAATAATAATAATAATAATAATAACAGTAATTTTATACTTGTTTTTTATTGCCCTGAGGAGCCTTTGTCGCGCTGCTAAAACAAGAATGACAAAAAAAATCTCCCTTCCCTCATCATTACCAACTTTTCCCCCCGGGTTATCTCTCCTCTGGCTGTGTTGTCCTTGTGTGCAGCGCAGCACTTCAGGCAGAGAGGGGAAAACTAGTGCCCCACACTCACTCAGCCAGCCCCGTATTGCCTGGGCTTGCTATAACTTTCATGCAATAATGACCCCTTTCACTGCGATGACATATTCCAGTATTATTTTTTTAACCGCCAGCAATGGAAAAGTGAGTTACACACATGAAAACAATTTGATTGTGGTCACCCGCTCGGGGTCTGGGGCGTCTAACATCAGAGATTTTGACTAATAGGCAGAAGAATGAACAGTAAAGTCGTCATGTTAGTAATCTAGCTTATGTCACCATCATTACCGGTCAAACACTAGGGGCTCCATTTACCACACTTGCAAGTTTTACCCCCTACTAATTAAAGCCGGAATAATAACCTGTTTTGTGTGTGTGTGTGTGTGTGTGTGTGAGAGAGAGAGAGAGAGAGAGAGAGAGAGGAGGGGGGGAGGGAAACAGACCGCGTCCTGCTTTTTCTTAAACACCTAAAAACAGTAAATGAAGGAAACTCCAAAAAGGAACAACCGCCAAAGTCTATTAACGAAGAGTAATTATCTAAGGTTAATAAGGTAAAAACACTTTTAACAATCGTTTTTTCATTAACCTAGACTGGGTGGCGCTAATTACAATTTTCAGATAAGGTGTTTCGTGGGGAAAATGTTGATTTCTATCATAGGGTAGTGTTCTTTTATACAGCACAATTTAAAATTCACTTTTGTTCTGTCCTTCCCTCGTATATTTCTCTCTTTTATCACTGTCAGGTTGGTATGTCTTACTCTTAACTGAATAATATAATTAAATACTGTAGCTGTGCCAACTATGATGGGGTTATAGTGACGGTATTAACACCCTCAGGCTGCTGTGCATACTCTCCTGAATAAAGGTTCTGGTATTAGCTCATAAATAATACAAGAGTTGCTCCGATCATGAGAGGGTATTAGAATGAGGTGCCATTCTAGTTTTTCTCTTGACTTTTATCAGTTTTACGTCCTCCATTTATGTCGACGTGATTTATGCTCATTACCCAAAGCTTTAACTGCCCTTCTCATTTTGTACTCTGCTGTCATGGGGAAGGGCCAATTCTAGAAATAATTCTTCCTCCGAGATAGGCCGGTGCTGCTGTGGACATAATATAGACTTATACAGACACAGTTACGCACTGTACTGTGTTGTCTTAGTCTACGTTTCACATTGTTTTATCCAGTCTACCCTTCCCCACACAAACAAGTGGCCGATCGCTGGCCATTTGCCAAAAAGGACGCGAGCTCAGTTCCAGGCTTGTGCAGGGTCCAGTTTTGAAATTTCAGTAATGTGAAAACAGACTTTATCGTACACAAAGTTTTCCGACATGCCATAAAACCACCACAGCTAATACCATGCACCAGTCCTGAATGTGTATTTGCATACAAAGGTGACATGTGGTAGTGTGTGTTACGTAGGAGGAATGTTGGGCCTTAGGAACTGAGTGTCTAATTTATGTCTAATATAAAAAACATATGATATTATGCCTCAACTTTTATTTATCATTTTTATATGTCGTAACCATTCGCACCATCATAACTGTTTTATGTCATAATACTGCTCACACATTTCGCTTCATTTATGTGTCAAAATACTGCTCACACATTTCTCTTCATATCATTTTTCTTTCTGTTCACCAACCAATTAACCTTTTTTTTTAGGCATAGTGTTGCTATTGAACATCATAGTGACGAAAGAAAGAAACGTTTCACTCCATTGACGTGGTTTTATAATACTTGTCATCATCAGATTTTATGCAACTTATGGCAGAGTTGTAGCAGTGAAGGAACTGATGAATACAATACCTACACCCCTCCAATTCATAAAATGTCTCCTTAGCTAAATAAAGTCGTCTGCAGATACCAGATTACACTAATAAATACGTCACCGAACTGAATTGATTAACTGTTTTATTCCTGCCATCGTCAAACAGTTTTATTTTGTACTGTATATAATTTACTTTATATTCAGTACAAGCCTTAACACTCTGGGCAATGATGTCTGTAAAGACCAAGCAGGAATGAGTAGAACACGGGAAGTATATATAAAATGGCAAATCTAAATAATAATGTCAGGCTGTGTATGTGTGTGTCTCTCTGTACGATTGTTCGTTTCTTTCACGAGAACAGTCATAGATATCGACCTAATTCTCTTTTCATCAAGTCGGGATGAGTCCAGGGTGTGTCAGAAAAGTACAAATAATAATAATAATAATAATAATAATAATGTCGATCACGCGCAACAAGACGGTGCGAAATTGAATGAAACCGCGACACGCAAAAGTCTGTCTGTATCTTTGTTCGTTTCTTTCGCGAGAATGGTTACGAGCGCCCTCGCAAGTCTCTCAAGTAGTGGCATTTTCTCACATATGAGAGGCCCAATCTGGCCCGGCCCGACCCGGCCCGACCGTAACGCTTTTGAGAAGCTTCTATCTCAGCCACCTCAGGGCCGATCACTGCGTGGTTTGTACCATATGATAGCCCAATTCTTTAAGATTTGTTTTTGACAGGTTTCATCACACCCAGGCAGTGCAATTGGCACCTGACACGCGCTAAGTGCAGCATGTCGAAAATCTTCAGAAGAGGGCCACAGGCCAGACAGTTTGTCGTGAAGGCATGAAACTTGGTAGGTAGATAGCCATCAATAATATACTTTAGGCATCCTCGGGGTGTAAGGTGACATTTCAGTGCTTTCGGATTTAAATGGCCTCACTCGTACCTCGCCGACAGGGGCATTTTACTGATACTAGATATTGATTTAATTCTTACTGCATTACATCAGAGTAAGTCTAGTGAGTAACAAAATATACCAAACTAAAATTTGGCGATCGCTCGTGATGCAATGATGCGAAATTGCCAGAAATTACAACATGGAAAAATGTGAAACATTTTTTTTCAACTTTTTGGTCAGAATTGGTCGTTGTGGGCTCAATAAAGGTATGGGAAAAAAGAAAGTGGTATTAGCAAATATAATTTGATGGAAAGGCTATTATTTAGTCCCACAAATTTTTGCGGACAAGCACTAGTTTATAACAGTAACTATCAAGGTGCAGTGCATACTATTGTCTACATGTACTCCTTGACCACGCCTGAGCAGAGTTCCTTTTTACCCGTCGGGGCAGGGTATTATTTTCACTCGGTTTGTCTGTTTGTCTGTCTGTCTGTTTGTTAACAACTTTACGCGAAAACTACTGGTGCGATTTTGATCAAAATTACAGGGATTATGGGCTATGACCCTCTGATCACCTGGTTTAATTTTTGCCCAAATCGGGCCCAGGCCCAGGCTGTAGGCCCTAAACATGAAAAAAATAAATCGTTTTTTTCGTCATAACTCCTTTCAAATTCGTCATATCGACATGAAACCAAAACCAAAGGTGCATCTTTCAAATCTGCATGCTATAACATGCTCCATTACATCAAAGGGGAATCGCCCCCTAGTTAGAGGTAGGGGGGTCTATGTCAGGTGGGTCGGGTCATAAAATTTCTAATGGGCATGAAAACGTCAATTTTCACCTGATTTTCTCCAAATTTGTTATGTGACATCATTGACTAGATATCCTACTGTTTCTGTACATCAGCACTAAAATGACTGTCGGTGACGGGTTTGCTGTGTCTTGGCAACACCTTTTGTTTCCGCCTTGAAATAGCACGGACATGACAAGATTAGCAAACGTTCGTTATGAGTTCCTATATTTTAAGGTGTTTCAAAAAATTTACTTATGATTCTTGAATTGACTTCCCCTCTACAACTCAAGAACCCTCCTGAATGCAAGTAACGTCCTGTTTTATTTATTTATTTATTTTTTTAGTCTATCAATTGATCATTCCATCTCAATCTTTATATCAGTCTGTCTGTTTGTCTGTCTCCTTATTTGTATGTCTATCTCTCTCCTCGAGTGTATCCTTGTTCACATGTATGTTTGTTTAGCTGCTTGTGCCTGCGTGGTGGTAGCTGTGATGGTGAAGTGTTGGAGGTATAGTGGTGATGCTGAGGCTGCTGTGATGATACTTGGGTTGAGTGATGTTGCAAAGGAAGTTTTGGTGGTAATATGCTGTTGTGGTGTAGCGATAGAGTAGGTAGTGTTTGTGTTGTGGTGTGGTATTTGTGTTGGTATGGTAATGTAGTGGTATGGTAATGTGGTACTGTGCTGGTATGGTAATTTGGTAGTGGTGTTATGTTAATGTGGTAGTGTGGTGGTATGGTAATGTGGTAGTGTGATGGTATGTAATTTGGTAATGTGTTGGTATGGTAATGTGGTAGTGTGGTGGTATTCTAATGTTGTAGTGTTGTGGTATTCTAACGTTGTAGTGTGGTGGTATTGTGGTAATTGTGGTGGTATGTTAGTGTGGTAACTGTGTTGGTATGGTAATGTGGTAATGTGGTGGTACGGTAATGTGGTAATGTGGTGGTATTCTAATGTTGTAGTGTGGTGGTGTGGTTGTGGTAATTGTGATGGTATGGTAATGTGGTAGTGTGGTGGTATGGTAATGTGGTAGTGTGGTGGTATGGTAATGTGGTAGTGTGGTGGTATGATAATGTGGTAGTGTGGTGGTATGATAATGTGGTAGTGTGGTAATGCAGTAATATATAAATGTGGTGGTGTTTGAATGGTTTTAGCTGTGAAGTGGTACTTGTGTGAATGTGGTTGGGCGGTTGTATGGTAATTTGGTAGTGTGGAGGCGTAGTAATGTTGGGGCGGTAGTGTGGTGTGGTTGTGGTGAAGTGTGGTGGGAATTAAGCGAGTGATGACAACTGCCCGTTACTGCTACCAACACCATTACTCTTACCCCTCTCTCCTGTCCTCTTCTCCCCTCCATTCTCTCTCTCTCTCTCTCCTACGAATATTATTTTCCTCTGAGGTCTTGTCTCGTCGCTTTTTTGTTGCATGATTTTTCTGTTTATTGCACAACCTCTTTTTTCACATTTCCCATGCAACAAAGCAGCCAAGGCACAGTTCATTTTCACTGTTGATGACGTTGATGAGAGGAACATGGAGAAGGAGGAGGGGGAGGAGGAGAAATAAGTTCGAACCCAATGCGTTGGCTAGCAACCGTGACGAAGGTGACGTTAAAACTTGCCTTGGTCTTGACGCGAAATCTTCTGGGACAAACTGAGTTGCGAACCTCTACGTATGACAAAGCGTCATTTTGTGGTGTGGGCTACACAGTTTTGCTGTGGTGGTTTATTCTTACTACGGGAACACTTTTTTTATTTTTTTATTTAACTTAAAGGATAGCCCTAGCAGAAAATTATTTAATCAGTGGCTTGGGTTCCTGTATGCGTTTTCTTTTCTGTATGGGAACTTAGATTACTGCCCGCTGCTTATCGGCTCATAGTCTCCAAGCTCCCTTAATCTTTTTTATACATTTACCCTACTACTCAATTGTGTCTTGGTAATGAGTAGTGAAAGAAACTATAAATGACGTTATCTCATCAAACAGGATAAACGAAGGAAGGAAAAGGAAACGCTAATAAAAAGCAAAACAAACAGAATTTGAAAGGCCGTTGAATAAGATACAGTCTCGGACGTTCATCACCACATCGTCGCATCCTCCAAGATAATGTCACCAGCATATTAATTACCAAATTTAAAATGGTTTCAAAAGCAAATTATGGCTATAGCTTCCTATTATTCATAATGAGCAGGGCTAATGATACTTCTTTAATGACTTACTTATACCAATAACCGTTCATTACATGGAAGGACGTCCAGCCATTAAAGAATACCGATAAATTATGTACAACACACTTACTCCACACAAGAGTCCTCGTGTGGTGACGTTACTTTATTAACCCCTGCATGCAGTTATTATATCAGTGTTATAACGATTAGATTTCTGTATGTTTGTTGGTTTGTTAATTTGTCCGTTTTTGACCTTAGCACAGCAAAAACGGAGCATTGTAGCGCAATTTTTGTTCGAACAAGTTACTGCTAAAATGCTCTTCTTGAAGAATAAAACAATTTCCAGTCCAATCGGACCACCGGTTCCCAAGTTATGACATATTTCTGGCCCTTTACTCGACGGCCTTTAGGCAGATCACTTTCTTTGTGGGCACTGAAGTTACCATAACACTGCCGAAAGTACAGAACGTAGTGCATTGTTTTTTATATGTGTATGACTTCACAGCCTGCTCTCAAGGCCCAGTAGTCCTCCTACATACAATACACCTCTCTACATGTCACCACCTCGTCACTAACACCCATCGGCCATACTGAATACATGCTAGGGCTGTCTCATTCAGGACAGGTTTATTGGTTTTTGTGGGGGTACTTTTACGACATGTTGGTGGGTCGTCTGGTAGATCAGAAAAGTCTGATTTCATGAAATTCAAATCCTCAAACTGTTCTCTACCCCAGCGGGGATTTGAACCTGGGTAAGTAGGACTGCAGGATACCTCACTACCAATTGAGCCAAAGTTGAAGAATAAAGCAATTTCCTGTCCAATTAGGCCACCGGTTCCCGAGTTACGGTTCATCATTGGCCTTTTGACATCGAGTTTTTATGAACAAAGAAAGGGAATGGGGGAAATGCATAGACAGCCTGCAAACTTAGTCCCCCTCCAAAAAATGTTGAACAGAAGAAAACCGAGAGAGAGAGAGAGAGAGAGAGAGAGAGAGAGAGAGAGAGAGAGAGAGAGAGAGAGAGAGAGAGAGGGAATTTTGGGGCATGAGTCGAAGTAAAAGCAAAAATGCAAGACCCGAAGTCAGAGGAGAATGTACTATTGATAAGCGTAGTTTATCTATTTTTACAGTTGTTCACTGCAGCCGCCAGTATCGATGAGCGTCGCTGTAGATAGACGTAGAGAGATAGGGAGGTTGGTTGTATATCATCTAAACACCGTCAAGTCGTGAGGCGTCACATGGCTCGAACTTGACGCTGCTCAGTAAAATGGTGTGTCGTCAACTAGAGTGAATTGGTAGGTCTCCCTCTCTCTGTCGTTTTCACCTTCCCCTTTTGTGTATCACAAGCGAGGTGAGTTACAGAGCACTCTTGGGTTATGGAGTTTATTGTACACAGTTATATCGAAGTGTGTTTTACAGCGTAACGTAGCGTGACGGCAAAACCTCCTAGCTGACCCTATCTCCTGCCTTCTGCCCTGGATCGTATTCTCAGGGTCTCTCTCTATCCCCTTCTCCCTGGCTCTCTCTCTCTGGTTCTTTCTCTGGTTATCTAACCTCTCCTAACACTCCTACGTGTGATTTCGGACTTATATCCCCCTCTGGCTTCTGGCTAATGTATGTGTGTGTATGTATGTGCATGTGTATGTGTAGGTCATGTTTCCCGCACCTGATCAGAGGTGTTTGGCATTCTTGATTAGTTTAGGCTGGGGGATAGACTAGGAATATTTTCAAGAAAAGGGGTTAAAAATAGCATTAGGGGTAACAGCTTGTTACAAGTTATGACCCATGCTAGAACTGATGCATGACACTCCCTCAGCCATTTTAGCCTGGATGACACTTAATATTTTGATTTGGGACCCTGCCATGGGTCATTTGTTGAAGCATGTCATTCGAACTTTTTTTTTTTTCGAAAATACTAAAATGCCAATAATATAACTAATACTGCACCTACAAATTTGCTTTTGGTGTCAAAATGTAGGTAATAAGCAGATACACCATAAAACCATTGGTTTAATATAATATCAGTGATATTTTGCACAAGAAATTAGACAAATATATCATCCTCTGCGAAAAAATAGCTTTGGTTTCAACACAGACATGGAACAAAAATGAAAATTTCACAAATATATCAAATATTGACATGTTTCATGTGCCAAAATTATCTCCTCCTATTATCCCACATATCATTATCCAAGATTTAGCATACATGCAAATATAAAATTCATTAATATCAACAAACATGCACTACCCCCCTAATGAAAATAAGTTCCCTTTTGTTGTATTTCGAATAAAATAACTTTAATACTGCATAACCAATTGCAGATCTAGTTATCATCAACAAAGAAATTAATTGCAGGGTCATTTTAAACAATCAGAAACATAAACTGGTCATTTGCTCAATCCAAGTCTGAGTCAGAGTTTGAATCACAACCCCAACTGTGGGGATTGTAGCATACACCATCAGTACACGAACATGTGCCTGTACATTTCAAGTTCTTCACTCGACAAGAACACCTGGCTGTGGCACAGGTTTTGCACTTACAGTACACAATTTCTGCAAAGTCGATTGGAAACGGATCATCAACAACTATGCGTGGGTGAAGTTGGCCACTAATGGAGTCCTCGTACCAGCCATTTCCAGTTGGTGATTCCAGTTCAGGCATTGCAACATCTGCGAAGAGCCACAATTGTCTGGTAATATGCACGTTGGATGTGCTGTTCGAGGCACATGTGAGTGGGGGGGAGTCTCTCTTGATTCTTGGTACCCTTCTGAAACATGCGATAGTGCACATCACTGATGTTGGTTTCTTCAGTACCTGGTGAGTAAATTCTGCAAAAGAACTCCTCGGCGCTCCGTACAGTGGATTCGCTAAGAGAGCCATGTCCCCATCCATTCAGAAGTGCACTGTGTTCCTGAAACACTTTCCATGTCGTTTCTTTGCCATGTCCGCTGGGTTGATTGGCAGTCACATCCCGTGATCGTGTGATACGCCAGAATGTTAGCCCACATAGCAGGTGTGAGCTCAATATTGTGTACAGCCATAAAGCGCCTCTGCTGTTTAGTGCCCATTCTCAACCAAATTTCCTGATTTAGTTGTCCTGCGAAGTGGGTGAGAAGGACCAGTACATCAGTGTCCCTGCGTGATATGATGACACGTTCAAGTCCCTCTAAACAGGCTGCCTTGGGATGTAATATGACACGAGTATCAGCCTCCTCATGTGAGGATTGCAACAACTCTACATCAGAACCTTTTGAGGACTCAACCGCTGTTTCTTCATCAAAGCCACCAGCAGTGACCAACTCGCAAGTTGGGTGGTTCTGTTTTGCCTCCAGCATCATTTGTGTACAGTAGTCAGGAAGTTTGCAAGATTGGTCTTGTTTTCAGGTAAGTCCATGAACTGTTTCCAGTTGGCAGGTAGTGGGATGTCTCTACTATCAATCCTGCGACGGACTGAACGCAAACGTCCTTCTCTTCTTGTTCTGGCCCCTGTCTTGATTGATGCCAGCACCAATTCTTTCCAGTAATAGAAGAAATAGGCGATGGGATGTTCCGTCACCACTTGGTGAACGAAAGCTACATACTCGATGAATATTCTCTCCCACCACCAACGATTACCTGCAATAAACCAATAACTATAATCCAATGCTCATGCAGAAAACTTTTAATTCGTAATATGAAGTGATTTTTAAAAAAATAGGAGGGGAGGGTTAGGTTTGTTGTCAATAAATGCTGTATGCCCATGTGGTTTAGTTTTTGTCATTATTATGTAGGATAATTAGAGGAGATAATTTTGGCACATGAAACATGTCAATATTTGATATATTTGTGAAATTTTCATTTTTGTTCCATGTCTGTGATGAAACCAAAGCTATTTTTTTCGCAGAGGATGATATATTTTTCTAATTCCTTGTGGAAAATATCAGTTATTATATTAAATCAATATATTTATGGTGTATCTGGCTATTTCC
The DNA here is from genome assembly GCF_032717465.1 of Coenobita brevimanus. Classification (NCBI taxonomy): domain Eukaryota; kingdom Metazoa; phylum Arthropoda; class Malacostraca; order Decapoda; family Coenobitidae; genus Coenobita; species Coenobita brevimanus. The sequence goes on along the minus strand of NC_137062.1, from coordinate 4,355,655 downwards.
TACATTTTGACACCAAAAGCAAGTTTCTAAGTGTAGTATTAGTTATATTATTGGCATTTTAGTAACTTCGAAAATATCAAGTTAAATTTTGAATGGCATACTTCAACAAATGACCCATGGGAGGGTCCCAAATCAAAATATTAAGTGTTATACAGGCTAAAATGCCGGGGGGGGGGGGTCATGCATCAATTCTAGCATGGGTGACAACTTGTAACAAGCTGTTACCCCTGATGTGATTATTTCAAATAATATTCCCAGCCTACGATGTGTAGTTGTCTCTTCCGGGGAACTTCAGACATAACTAGCTGCTTTCATATAATTGCATAGTTACATATAATATTGTCATTGCATATTATGCCTACAGAGCCAGTTACATGTATTCAGTGCAGTTTGGTGCAGTTAAGTTCATCAATGCCACTTTGGGTCCAGTCAGGTGTTTCTCAAGCATTTGGCCTCGGTCAGTTTTTTTTTCATTTATATTCAGTAAAATTCTGGTCCAGTTAGATGCATTTAGGTCCGTTCAGGTCATTTGCGTCTGTTGGTGTCCTTCATATCCAGTCAGACAGTTGGGTCAGTTCAGACTTTTTTCAGGGCAACTTAGGCCCAGTTGTGTTCATTCAGGATGTTCACATTCAGTAGCGACAGACACTATGTTCAAGACAAACAAAACCCAACACATCCTTCTTCATACAGATCCATAACTCTTCTTAGCGCACCATCCAAGATAACCGAACGCCAGACTATTAATATCACACATAATTATTCCACTTGTTAAATCACAACTCGGATTTACACCATCACACTCCACGAACACCTTACTAATCAGTCTCACACGGCACACATATGACGACATCAATTCAGTGAAACCCACACAACCTATGCTTCTTACAAAAATAGACATTCATTAAGTTACTGACGCTATCCCCCGATGCAAACTAATCACAATAATCTACAAGACGATTTGATTTAGCTGAAATTTCCTACGTCTTTGTCATTTAACTTTGTTTGGACCATACAATGTCCCTTGCATAAAGAACATTTGTAATTGGATTTCTCTTGCAGCCTACCTTTCTCATCACTGCATTGCCTTTGATATCCACTCTCATGAAAAATATCCAAGACAATGTCACTACAGCACGCTTTTCTAACCTGACGAAAATTCCTAATCCCTTCTAGTTCAGTTGATGGCCGCATATAGTCTGATTTGTTGGTTTGATTTAATTAATGAAAAAGAACTCATTCCTGCCTCATATTTAAAGTTCATTAAATTTCGTTCAGCATTTCTCACTAATATTAGCTGAAGGAGTTGTCTAATATTGTCAGGTAAAATCAGTCCACAACCAAGGAAATTACTTCCTACCTCACATTTAAGGCTCACCAACCATTTAGTAGTCAAGTTGTGGGAGTTGTTTAATTTTGTCAGGTAAAAACAAACTGATGGTATTTTGAACATAAGTTAGTACGTCTTTAAACAGATGATGTATTCATCTCTGTCCCTAGATCATAGTAGCCACAGTGTCAAAACCTTTACGTCACACTTCACCTTCAAAACAAAACTGCTATTTATACCGTCGTCCACCCAGTACTTTACATGAACCATTATTCCAACCTAGAGAATTGTCAGTGGAATATTTTCGGAGCCGGGATGACATTTTTTGCGAAATGTTGTAAAAAATGAATTCTCGTTCCGGCCCGAATAACAAATAGCCGCCAGCTTCTCCCTGGGACGGAGGGTTTTACAATGCAAAGCTTTGGTGGACACTGCTGAGCTGGTGGTGATGTCGGTAGTTTGTTGTGGTGGTTGTGGTGGTGATGGTTATGTTGGTTGGTGATAATGATGAGATTGTTATTGTTATCGTTGTCTTTGTCCCTTTTCTCTTTCTTGGTGGTGGTGGTAATGTTTCTGTTATTATTATTGTTATTGTTGCTGTGGTGGTGGTGGTGATGGTGATGATGTTTTTGCTGATTTAAATGACTGAAACCTGAAGGACTTATGCACACACCCGAGCCTCACTCATATTCACGGTAATCCTCTCTCTCTCTCTCTCTCTCTCTCTCCGGGTGACTCTGCACTGAGTAACAAGTCAAATGATTTCCTGTAATCCAGAACACCATTATACCAGTACACTAGGTGGAAACAATATAACCATATGACTCCTGGTGGTGAAATGGGCTATGATATTGCAGCCAGATGGAGTCTAAAGGTTTCTAGCTGAGGATTTTTTTTTTTTTTTTTTTTTTTTTTATGGGAGGAAGAAGGAACCAAGGGTAATGAGCCCGCAAAACTATTCCTTCCAAGAGAAAAACAAAATACAAGAGAGAGCCAAATTCAAGATCCATTCATTTCGAGATGCCTGGACACACTGCGTTTGAAAGATTGGAGATCATAGGAAGCAGGAAATACAGACAGAGGGAGACAGTTCCAGAGTTGACCTGTTGCATAAATGAAGGACTGGGAATCAAGGTTAACTCTTGCATTAGAGAGTTGGACAGAAAAGGGGTGAGAGTTTGCTGCTAGACGGGTGCTACGCGCCCGTCGTATAAGTGGAGGAATGCATGCAGACAGTTCAGAGGAGCAGTGACCATTGAAGTAGCGATAGAAAAGAGATAAAGATACAACACTGCGGCGAAGAGACAGAGGTTGAAGGGAGTCAGTAAGAGGGGGAGAGTTAATGAGGCGAAAAGCCTTTGACTCCACCCTATTGAGAAGAGCTGTATGTGGGGAGCCTCCCCACACATGAGAATTGTACTCCACACACGAGCGGATAAAACCCCTGTATAGAGTCAACAATTGTGCAGGGACAAAGAAGGAACGGAGTCGGCTTAGCACACCCAATCGCTTGGAAGCAGATTTTACAGGAGATGTAATATGATCTTTCCAAGACAAGTCCCGAGCAAATGAAACCCCAAGCTTTTTCAACGATGATGCAGGATTAAGTTGAGTATTATTAAACATAAGTTCACGTAATGCCACTCAGGGGCAAATGAAGAGGGTCATTCTTGCCTTAATGTTTGGGACTGAGTAGCCTGGCCCTGGCTGCCTACGCTCCCGATTGCGCGCGAAAGGATAAAAGTATTTGTGGATATGTATTTTATAGTTTGTTTTCATTACATATTCAGTTTACTAATGTGGTTATTAGTTTACTTTCAGTAATTACGGCTTCATCAACGGTTGCTTTTGTTTCACACACACACACACACACACACACACACACACACACACACACACACACACACACACACACACACACACATCGTGTGTGGTTAATCATATAAAGGTATAGACTAGATGCTATTTTATAGTTGGCCAGTTGTGTGCATAGGAGTGCGAGAGTACCGGTTAAAATGCCTTATAAAGTTGGATACAGAAGAGATAAGAATGTGTAACTAGATGGATGGTCAGAATGGGGAAGGATGCGGGCAAAGTATTCAAGCGAGTATTAACCCAAACAGAAATAGATGCGGGCAAAGTATTCATAAGAGCATTAACCAAAACACAAATAAGTGAAAAATTATAAATACGATAAATTAGGTACAGAATGAATGAAACGCCGAGATCTGGGGCCCCGAGTGAAACGCAAAGAGTCGCTCGGTATGCCTCCGCCAAGCCTTGCGCACGGACTCGCCATACAATCTCCATGACAGAGTTCATTGTGGGTTCAAATGAAACTAAAAATAAATTAAGTCGACCCCATATGACCTTGCTCATTGATTCCTTGTCAGTTTATCGTCCTATCATACTCTATGATTGACAAACGTTTGCTGGAAATCCGTTGATGGGTTCAGGAGATATCGCTTCCACAAGATACGGACACACGGATCAACGCACGCACGAACGCACGTACGCACGAGTGGACAGATCCACAAATGGGCGGAGGCATACTAACCCTCTCCGTTCTACCCTCTTATCCTTTGTATAAATGAGTTAATAGGGATACAGGACAAAATATAACACACAACTTTCGAACAACCATTACAGTGTCCAGTGAAAAAGGCTACAACTCTTTCATGCCTGCAAAATTCTCTCCTTTCTATAAAATATAACCGTGTTTACAACATGACGCGGCTGATTCATTTTTACAAGCGGGTATTTGCATACAGAACGATGCTGGGACATATATCGCTTGGCGGTGTAGTGAAAATGGGGTTAGGCATAAACACGGTAATCAGTTCAAATCTTGAAAGTTGAAAAAGATTACAGGAATGAGTCTTGTACAAAGCATCTATTAGCGATTATATACAATAAATATATCATGTGGCTTAATGTTGACATTATGACATTTTTAGTACGTCCTCACAGATGCCAGTCTATGTTCACATCCTGCTGGTTCTTGCCAGTGACACACACACACACACACACACACACACACACACACACACACACACACAGCCACTACAACACTTCCAGTTTCACATGATCTTACCTGGCCAACATAGTATCGTGTTGATTCTGACTGTCTGAAAAGATTCATTCCCTCAATGGATCTCATACGAATTAATACAGATAGTGGCCAATGGTGTGCCTGCATAAAGTGTGGCAATGTTAGGCGGGGCAGTGTGTGGTGAGGTTGTCTTAAGTGGTGGTGTGTTGTGTGTGTGGTGTGGCAGCATGATGTGACTGAAGTGAGGCAGTATGGCGTGTGTTGGTGTGAGGTGATAATGAGTGACATGGTTATGTGTGATGTGGCAGTGCGAGGAGTGGTAGTGTGTGTGATATGGTAGTTGTAAGTGCAGCTCAGTGAGAAATGGTAGTGTAGTCTGGCTGTATGTGATGTGGTATTGGGAAGTGTAACAGTGTTAAGTGAGGCAGTGTGGAGTGAAACAGTCATTACTTTCGCAGTGTGTGATAACCTGGAAGGATTATCATCTGATAGCAGTTATTACGAACCGCAGAAATGTACAAGAGTTATTGAATGAACTGTACCAGTGTATCCCCCCTGGGGAATGGGCGGGGTGGGGTGGGGGGAGAATACTGCCCCAATATTCCTGCTTGTCGTAAGAGGCGACTAAAAGGAGCCTTTTTGCTTCATGTCTTTCCCTTCTTACTGTCATCTTTTGCGCTTCTGTCCCATCCCTCTTCTCTATATTTCCGTGTTTCTTCCGGCCTTTATTTCCCTTTTACTCCATCAGTGTCATAATGCCATATTATGGCTAGGTGCTAATACTTCATTATTTCTTCCTGTACCAGTGTGTCTTCCGTCCTCCGTATCTATTTAACCATTTGTCAGAGTCTCTCGCCATCTCTCACTCAACACCCAATGCCACAGTACATCCAGGATGGCCACAACAAAACGCCTTTAGCCCTTTGCCTTCCAATTGCCTACTCACAATTTACTTCCGCTGACGTTGAACGATTTTATTATGGTGAAGAGAGATAGATTTATGACCCAACCAGAATGTTCACATTATCACATTTAACGATTTGCCCGAGGATATATAAAACTTTGTATTTTGGTCTGGCTTATGGAGGAGGCGGACGATTTTTTCTCACATCGCACGTAGATTAATAATAAAAAAAAAAATCTTACACAGAGACAAAACCCAAAACTAGGCAACAAATATAATAAAAACAATAATAATAACATTCAGTAGGGTTGGTTCGATGCTAGGCTTCATTAATAAGACCCAGTTACCTAACCATGCATGCGGTAGTGGTTTCTATCGTCTTGGTTATTTATCTGTTTTCTCAGTCTTTTGGTCAGACTATATATTTGCCCATTTGCATCTGTGTAGGTGTTTATCCATCACTTTAACACTCTATTGATCCATCTACCCATTCACCAATTTTGTATGTCCCTCCTTCCATGCAGCAGTGTATCTATGTGTGTGTGTGTATCTGTGTATATGTATAAGTGTCAGAGGTAATGTCCCTCCTTCCATCCAGCAGTGTGTCTATGTGTCTGTGTATCTGTGTATATGTATAAGTGTCAGAGGTAATGTCCCTCCTTCCATCCAGCAGTGTGTCTATGTGTGTGTGTATCTGTGTATATGTATAAGTGTCAGAGGTAATGTCCCTCCATCCATCCAGCAGTGTATCTATGTGTGTGTGTATCTGTGTATATGTATAAGTGTCAGAGGTAATGTCCCTCCTTCCATCCAGCAGTGTGTCTATGTGTGTGTGTATCTGTGTATATGTATAAGTGTCAGAGTTAATGTCCCTCCTTCCATGCAGCAGTGTGTCTATGTGTGTGTGTATCTGTGTATATATATAAGTGTCAGAGGTAATGTCCCTCCTTCCATCCAGCAGTGTGTCTATGTGTGTGTGTATCTGTGTATATGTATAAGTGTCAGAGGTAATGTCCCTCCTTCCATCCAGCAGTGTGTCTATGTGTGTGTGTATATGTGTATATGTATAAGTGTCAGAGGTAATGTCCCTCCTTCCATCCAGCAGTGTATCTATGTGTCTGTGTATCTGTGTATATGTATAAGTGTCAGAGGTAATCTCGGGTGGCATTATTTTATCCCGGGTGGGTATTATTTCTCGTGTCTTAACATCGGGCTCCTATGACTCACTCTCAGATGCATAAAACCGTCTGGTGATAGTTATAATACAATACCAGAGTTGTCCCTACCTTGAGAGGGTTAATTATGTTTATATTAACGGTCAAGTTCCTGGAACTCACTCTCATATAAATAAAATGATATGGCTTTAGTTGTAATAGAGTAGTAGAGTTGTGGTTACCGTGAGAGGGTTAGTGGTAACAGTATTAACACTGTGATGGGTGCGTGGTGGAATATGGATGAAGGAGTGCGTGAACGGAGAGGAACACAGTGTAGGATATAAGACCCATTGCTGGTGCAGTTACATACACGAGAGAGAGAGAGAGAGAGAGAGAGAGAGAGAGAGAGAGAGGGGGGGGGGGCGGGGAGGAAATTGAAAAAAAATAAAAAACATAAAATAAAACAAAAATTTTGAAGTGTCCATGAAATAAAAAGAAGCTGGTCTCCTTCTTCGGGTAGTAGTAGTAGTAGTTGTTCCCTAGGCAGTCTGGCCGAACAGCCCCGAGTCCCTTAGGAAGGCCATGGTCGAGACCGGGCCTTCCCACAGAGCTCTCAAAGAGTGTATGTTGTGTTGTTGGCGTAGGTGATTGTGTGCAATGCAGTCTTCCATAATGTGCTTAATAGTATGGGATGCTGTGTTGCATCCTGGACAGGCATCAGCGACGGAGTCATCCAGCCTCTTCTGGTAGCTTGAGGGCTGGATGGTGCCCACATCTCAGGCTGGCCAGGTGGACCCTGTCCTCAAGAGGAAGATAGGATTCAGAAGGGTGGATGTCAGGAGGCCGTGCATGCAGCTGTGTGTTGTCTTTAAGTGACTGAATGGAGCGGCGAGTGATCTGAGTGTGGATATGCTTCTGGAAGCTGGTCTGAGGTGGACGAGGGGGGAGAGATGACAGTATTTGTGTATGGTATCGTGTGCTGGGTGTTGTTTTGATGTTCCTTGGTGTGGGTGGATGTGCTGCCATGTACTGTAGTGGATGTTGTGGGTTTGTGGAGGCTGCAGCAAGAAACTGGGTGCCTCTCATGTCTAGGTGATCCTTGACTTTGAGGACTTTGGTTTCTTGATGTAGGTGGTCTGTGGGTGTAGTAGCTGTGCAGCCTGGGATTATTTTTAGGGCCTTGTTCCGTATGGTCTGTAGAGTGTTGTAATGTGTTTTGGTGAGGTTAGAAGCCCAGGCAGGGCTTGCATAATTCATCACTGAACGTATGTATTGTTTGTATACTGTGGTGGTGGTTTCTTTGTTGTGCCCGAATGTTGCATACTCGAGCCCCGTGAGGGGCCGGGGGGGTTTGCGGTGGTTTGGCCCCCATGCTGTCCTCCTCTTCTCTTCGACAGCCTCCTGGGGGTAGACCCACGACGAAGACGCCACCGCTCCAGGTCCCCTTCTTCGGGTTCGATCCTGGGCTGTCAGTAACTAGACCCAGTTATCTACCATTGTTGACTGTTCCGCTTCTGTCTGTCTTCCTTCTAGGCATATCTATACTTTATTATTTTCTGCTGCTTATCTGTATGCCAATCACTGTCTGCCTTTCTGTTCATTTATCTTTTTGTTTGTCAGCCTGCATGTCTACTTATGGTCATTAAGTCTGTATCTAAATCTGTCTTCATATCTATCTATGTATAACGTTCTTAAAATCTGTCAACATATATGCCTACCTATTTGCCAACCAGCCTACGTATCTATCCATGTCTCCATGTATCTATCTGTCTATCTGTCTCTCCTTCATTATGTTCACGAGTCTTACCTTTTATTTTGTCTTTTCATCCCTACCAAGGAGTCCAGAAGGTAAGAAGTTCAATTAAATTCAATGATCAGAACAGCCCTGGTATTTAACTGAAGGTAAGGCCAAACGATTTTCATTACCTTATAGTGAGTCATAGGAACTTAAGATTGTGAGAACTAAACGTGAAAATTAATGAATGATTGGAATAAAGTATGTAGAAGGAGATGGGAATGTAGTGACAGACCGAGAATGCAAGGAAGGAGAGAGAGAGAGAGAGAGAGAGAGAGAGAGAGAGAGAGAGAGAGAGAGAGAGACAGACAGACAGACAGACAGAGACAGAGAGAATGCAGGAACAAGCAAAGCGCAAAATTTATTTCTATTTCCTCAGTCCTCCGGATTCAGAATACGTATCTTTTGCCTGATTATTCAGTTCGCTTATCAACAGTAGAGGGTCATCGACATTAATATCCAACCATTAGGTGTTTCCCTGCTGTAAATATGAATGAAGTGAAGGATGAGAGTTTTCAAAACCCGTTTCTTCGAAAGAAGAATTAACAGGTAAGAGCCAGTTTCTAGGTGTGTTTATTTGTTTTGCAGGGATATATTGCAGTTAAAATATAAGCTCATAAGCACTGGTAACGACAGAGGAAGGAAGACGGTTCGGTGTTGACCAGCTGTATCCACAACAGTCTGAGGGTATCAGTCGACTCCTGTGTGAAAATGTTAGATAAGGTGAGACACTTTAGACAGGTACTGTGTGACCACTACAATGGGAGGTAATGAAGAGTGCAAAACACTGGAATTCAAGGACGCTGATCAGATTCATTGCAGATCTGACCAGACTGCCAGACAGTGACTCAAGGCGATGGTATCTTTTTGCTATATACAGCGTTTGCAAAAAAATAACAAATAAAAAAAAAAAAAGCATAAAGCTGTTTTGACTGATTCGAAAGAAATTATCCATGTAATGCACAACAAAGCAAAAATAAGATTATGTTAGATTTGTTTACAATGTCAGTATCAAAGCCAAGTGGAGATAAAGTGAGAGTCAGGATACCTCTGTAGTTATCTTGTCTTTGATAAAAATCTCTTGATATTACTTCAGTTTATTTTTTTTTATTTACGCTTGAGCGGGTTTTATCAGTAATACGATTAAGTTAGTAAGATGACTTGCCATTAAGCCAGTATTTTTGTCAGCTTAGGAATCTATCAAACATCTCATTGTTAACATTATTACAGTTTGGTAATACTGTTGTCATTGTTGTAGTTACAACCTTAGGTTCATCTAGCTGTGAACCCAAGGGACCGAAGGAAATTAGCGACTTCGACCGGTTGCTCTCAGAGGTCTTTTGTTGAAGTTATAAAGGACCGTCTGTGCTGTGATAATGTGGTGCATGTGGTAAGTAAGCGTGTTGTAGTGTGGCAGACTGTACTGTAGTGCGGGCAGAGTGGAGTGTTGTGTGCTGTGTTTTAATGTTATTTAAGTAATATGTAAGCATTCAAGTATTTAGGTAGTGTGGTAAGCAAGGATGGAAGTTTTCAGGATAAACTGCATGAAAGGGTACAGCAGGTAAGACGAGTTGCTGATTCATTGGCAGCATTGATAACGAATGGAGAAGTGAAGATGAAAGTAAAGAAGTCGCTGCATGAGGATACTGTGATCCTCACTCTCACGTATGAAACTGAGTAATATGTGAGGAGCATGTAGCATTATGTGCAAATATACTGACAAACGATGATGTAAAGGAGCATTGTTGTGTGGATATGGATGTGACTGAGAGCACTTGGAGAAACAATCCATGAAATTTGGCCAGGTGGAGAGGATGGAGGTCACGTGAGTGTTTTGAGAAGACTGAGGATGAGATGGAAGGACAGAGTAAAGAGATATATGAGAGAAGAAAGTGGGGGTTGGAGGGAGGTCAGCCAGCTGGCACAGAACAATGTGGCATTTGAGCTGCATTTTATGTGACCTCCCCATCCGGATATGAGCATCTGACTCTATGACAGACAGAAGGATAGATAGTATTCTTCTGTATGCTGGCAATATTGTTTGAATACATGCACACATTGCATAAAAATCAGACAATAGAATAATTAACTTCAAAGAAGAATGTACGGTAAGTAACTAAGGAGAGTTACTTTGGAGCCTCGATGATCAACATATGAAAATAAAAATAAAAATAAAAACTATCAGGCCAGAACGTAAACAAATTACAGTAAAAAAGTGTATTCAGAAGCAATTATCACAGCTGTTACACAGTAACTGTGCCAGATTTGTTAAAAGATGAATCCTGAAGAAATAGATGTTAGTTTTGTAGCACTGTATAAAGCTAAATACATTACAGCAAACCTGATTCTTTATTGTCCATACATAATATAGACTCATACCAGTCATCTGCAGGACAATTACTGATGTCGATTCTTCCCACAAAACATTGATACGATAATACAGAGAGAGAGAGAGAGAGAGAGAGAGAGAGAGAGAGAGAGAGAGAGGAGTTACTAATTAACTTACCTTCATTCGTAATCATACTAAATTCGTACTGGCCAGACAACCTAACTTTCACCTCAGTCCTATCAGCAATTTCGCATAATATTTGTTTTAAAAATATCGTTCCTCGATTTGCTGGTGACATTATATTTACATTCCTCTACTGTTAACAGGAAGTTTTACTGTGCCCTTAAACTGGTCTTTACACTCATTTTTTAACCTGACAGTCGATGTAATAGTCTTTGCCTTACAAGCGTTCCGAGGCAGAATTACCTGATAGGAAGACATGTGTTCTTAGTTTAATCTTATATGTCCAGCCAAGTATTCAGCTTAAGGGGGACGTGTCATAGTAAAGGCGTTGTGAAGGACACATGTCACCCCGACAATATGAAAAGTTTGTGCTAAGCTGCGTACAACCGTTTGAAGAAAGCCAGAATATAAATTCCGTCATGGGAGTGAAGTGGTTGAATAAAAGTAGGGCGGTGAGGCTCCTCAGTATACTTTTTATGAATGTTACTCCAAGTACTTTACATACTTGGATATTCTCACAACTGTCGTCTGTCTTAATTTACACACGGACACATTTCCATCCTTCCTTTTTCCCGCTCCCATGGCAGGCCGCCAGCAATGACCTGCCACGCAAGCCTTCCTAGCCAATAACATTTTTTTTTTTCTTAAAACCGTGAGTAAAGCTGTACTCCTCACACTCTAATCACAATTATCTCTCATTTCTTTCACTGGACCCAAGTTCTGAAAATTCTTCCAACATTTCATTAACCCTTACACCGCGGGCTTGTTTTGCTCTGTTTTGCGTGTCCCGCAGGGTTATTCGGGCTCCGACAGACTCTCAAAAAATATTTGCTAAAAATCAGTTATTAGTCCTAGAATATTAAAAATGTATATGCTTATGGCACATACCTTCAGCTTTCTCCTGGGATGTTTGTTGAGCCTTCGTCTGTTACCGTAGGACTTGTGGAGACCTCTGAAGTTGGGTAACGAAGTCTCCACTTTACACTTCCCGACAACCCGTAATATGATTACCACAGCCAGATATTATCACTAGAAACACTATTCTATGATTATCAAGTAGTTTGGGATCCATACTCCAAAAAAAACCCACTGTGAAAGCAATGAAAATTACGAGCGCGTATGACCTTCCCACTTGCGCTAGTTCGCTGTTGGTATTCTGTCATTTATTATTCATAGAACCCCTCACACTTTATATTTCTATTACTATATCACACTTTATATTTCTATTACTATATCACACTTATATATATCTGCAGTCTTTATCCATAAGTTTCCTTCAGTCGTATTAGTTTATTGTCACTGAAGTCATTCAATTTTTCATTCAGTAAAATATGTAGAGAGCCACGGATTCACTTTCACTGTTATAACATCAAGTATTTGTACTCATATTCTTATATTACTAATTACTTACATTTCTACTTACATTTTCTATTATATTTTCAATATTTACACTTCTATTTTACTTACACTATGTTATTCACTGTCACTTGCAGTAACATAAACTATATTACACTGTTCAATCATATGTACTGCACATCCATTGCTTTCACTTGCTATTTACACATTATTTACACATTATTTTCACATTACTCTCCTTTCCCACTTGCACTTTTAGAACTGCTTCTGGCTTTGGTAATCAAAGAAGCAGGTAACGCAGAGGGGAACCTGGCACTCAGTGCACTGCCAAGAGGTGCGTTTGTGCTCAGGTGTGCGTCGGGTGGTATGTGCACACACCTGGCACCTGCAGATCGCAGCCTTCCTCTTGCTTGTGGCAGGCATTTGTACCAGTCTGTGCCGATCCATGTACGCCCTCTGCTCAAGTCTGTCGGGAAGTGTTACTGGATGGCGCCTTGGAGTTGCTGCTGTCACCCTACCACATCTTTCAAGCAGCTGCTGAACACAAGTCCTGGCGAACAATCTCAGGGAGAAGGACTTGGGTGGCTTGACCTTCATCTTGTACAGGATGAAGGCGTTCAGCATCGTCATGTCTATGAGATGCAGAAAAACTTTCCTGTACCACCTAGTACTCTTCCTGAGGCATTCGATCTCTCCAATCATCATGTCGGACTTGTGCACCAGCCGCATGTTGATATTGTAGTCTAACACAGCATCAGGTTTCCTCACAGGTTCGCCTGTCCTATGGTCGAACTTTCCACTGTCTGTCCTTTCCCCCTTATGTACGGTGGTGAGCATGTGCACGACCCTCTTGTCATGCCACCGTATTGCCAGCATCTTCTTCGACTTGCATAGGTGCACATCTCCTTGCTGCGAGGTTCCTGCCTCTGGGAATTTAGGGAAGTGGGCACGATTACTCTTCACAGTGCTGCAAGAGCCGATGCCGTGCTCTGAAAGGTATTTGGCAACTTTTGGTGCTGTATAATAGTTGTCTGTATACAGCACATGATTCCCACCAAAATACATTTCAAGGAGCACTTTCATTACACAGCCTGAGAAGCCAAGGGGGTGTGTTTTATCAAGATCGACAGTGCTGGCTGAATAAATGACGAAGTCAAGGATGTACCCCGTCTTACAGTCGCACAGTCTAAAGAACTTGATTCCAAAGTGATGGCGTTTGCTTGGAATGTACTGCACAAACCTAAGACGTCCTCTGAACAAAACCAAGGATTCGTCAATGACAACCTTCTGAAAGGGGTGGAAGAATGTCATAAACTTATCCTTCATTCTGCTCAGAATCTCCCGGATCTTCCAGAGTGGGTCGGTTTGGGAAGGTACATCGTTGTCGGCAAAGTGCATGTTTCCCATGATGTTCCGGAAGCGATCTCTGGCCATGTACTTATTGAAGGTGGGTGAGGGTAGTAAGAGGTCCATGGACCAGTATTCTTCCAACTCATGCTTCTTTGAGTGTGACATGAGAAGCATGAGGGCGAAGAACACATACAGCTCCTGCACTCCCAGCATGGACCACTGTTGCATCTTGGCTGCACTCTAGTATCACTTGCAGCACATTAAGTGATTCATACCTGTTGGTCTCATCACATATGTGCTGCATGACTTCGATCATTGAGGAAGGGCCTAAAGGAAGTCCACACACTCAGCATCCTCATCAAGAGTGAAGGGCAGGTATTGTACTCCTGAGGAACCTTCTCGTCAAAATCAAGATATTCAGGGACAAAAATCGGACCCTTCCGTCCACGTGAATGCGTCCAGGATTCCCTGTCGTGGGGGTTTAGGGTGGGGGAGGGGTGGAGGGGTGGCTGTGAGGCAGATTTATCACGTTCAAGGTCACTTACGCACTGACCCTGGGTTGCCGTACAGCACTATCAGCCCTTACTCTACTAGCAACTCTACTTTTACAGGTCAGGGATTTACCTCTTCCTCAACGGCCTGCCTTCACTGTTGATGCTGGTGGTGACTCCGATCGACGAAGACTCCAGAGATAATTCAGCAGAAGAAGAGTGAAGAAAATGAGTGAATTGGGACTTGGGGAATGGGGAGGTGAATCAACTCGGGACCTTGCCATGGTGGGCTGGGTCATGCGGGGCCATTGTTCTGTGGCTAAACCCACCGCCTTTTTCACTCCCTTCCCAAATTCTCTTCCCTCGCTTGCACTAAACGGCCTCTTTCCCTTGGAGCTAGGAATAACTTGGGACACTGAAGCACTCGTACTAGTAGTTTCTGGCACGGATTTCCCTTACCCACGGCTCATCACACGAACTCGATAGGGATCAAAATCACTATCCATCATCACCATTGATAATTCGGCTAGTTCAGCATTCCACTGCAGAGTCACTTAGTCCTTTTCTGCTTCCCCCACGAAGTTTTTCTGGGTGCAGAGGTCACGGGGCTCTTTGCAATGGGTGCAGAAGCGGCAGAAATGGAGGTGGCGTGAGTGCGACATGCTTTTTGACCATAGGGGAGGACAAGGAAACTAAAATGCCGCGGCTTATCTGAGAAAGGCAAGGGTTGACAGTGACAATGGGGCTGACAGCTGCTAACTTACATGCTAATAAATTACTGGTAGAAAATCTTGGCAATACATAAAGAAATAAGGTAGTTCCAGGTGAATGTAAATGTCACTTAGGCTTCTCCCTTCCTTTCTGATATATATTTTTTATTACAGAAATAGATTATAAAGGCATAATTCAAAGGGGAAATTTCCATGGAAATGTAGCGAATGAATGCAAAATGTTAGGGTGTTGTTGTCAGGGTGATAATTAGCCAATTCCTGGTGTATACCACTATCACTTACATATTTTTTTTTGGTACATATTATTTTGTATAAGTATAGGGCATAGAGGCTTATTTCAATGGATGAAATCTGTGGAAAAATCCGGGGAGATTTGCTTAGTAAGCAGCGCGACCGGGGAGGTGAGAGGACAGGGTAATGGAGGGGAGGTAGGGAGGGGGGTCAGGAATGGGGGAAAATGGCTAAAATGTCAACAATGGATGGGGGTACTGATGAGATTTGGAGTGCTGACTAGTGTTGGACATTGGCAGTACTGATAGATGATACAAGCCACCACTTGAAAGCCCAGGATAATTCAAAATAACACAGAATCACAAAAGTGACGCCCAGCAGTATGATCCATTGTGCCCAAGCGTCACGAAAGTGACGCCCTGCAGTTAAGGGGTTAATAATATTATCATTATTATTAATATTATAATTGGTGATAAAAATAAGGTTTTAAAAAATATTATTATTATTATTTTTAATATTTATAATTTTATTTTTAGTATTATTAATATTATTATTAATAAAATTAATATTGTTTTTAATATTATTACTTTTTGAGAGAGAGGTGGAAGTCAGTGAATGTACAGCGAGGTATTGGATGGCGAGGAATTGGAAAATGTGAGTACGTTTAAGTACTTGGGTAGTGTGATGAGTAAGGATGGAGGTTTGGAGGGTGAAGGGCGTGAAAGGGTACAGCAGGGAAGAAAGGTTGCTAGTTCTTTGAAAGCAGTGATTAGAAACAGGGAAGTGAGCATGGAAGTGAAAAAGTTACTACATGACAGTATTGTGATACCAACTCTAACTGTACGGAAGTGAAGCTTGGACATTGTTGGAAGGACACAAGCTTCAAGAATGAGAGCAGTGGAAATGAGTTATTTAAGAGGAGCCTGTGTGGAGTCACATGGGCATGGAAGTGAAAAAGTTACTACATGACAGTATTGTGATACCCAACTCTAATGTACCCAACGGGAAGTGAAGCTTGGACGTTGTTGGAAGGACACAAGTCAAGAATGAGAGCAGTGGAAATGGAGTTATTTAGAAGAGGAGCCTGTGGAGTCACATGGAGAGACAGGCTGACGAATGAAGATATAAAGGAGCGTTGTGGTGTGGATGTGGATGTGATAGGAAGCGTTAGGAGTGAACACACTACAAGGTGGTTTGGCCATGTGGAGAGGATGGTGGGGTGAAAGACTGACCCAGAAGAGAGTGTATGTGAGTGAGGTGGGAGGGGGAAGAGGGAGGGGGAGGCTGAGGATGAGATGGAGGGATGGGGTGGAGAGGGCATATATGAGAGAGGGGGTGTGAGTTGGGAGCAGGGCAGTGGAAATGGCGGGGGGATAGGGCGACTTGGAGGCGATTTGTTTGTGGCCACCCCAAACGGGATAGAGGCGTCTGGCAATAGATAGATAGATAGACATTAATAATATCATTAGTGTTATTATTAATATTATTGCTGATGTTATCAATATTATTAATATTGTTATTAATACTAATAATATTATTATTAAATATCATTCATAATATTATTATCATAATTAATATTATTAATATTAATAATACTATTATTAAATATTATTAATATCATTTTCATAATTAATATTATTAACATCATTATCATCATCATCATCGTCATCATCCGGACCTCCTTTTCCACCCAAGGTCAGGGTGATAAGTAGAAATATTACAGACAGCCCAAAGTTGCCCAATCCATTGGGCTACGCTTCCACTCACTCATTTTTCAAGCCCCCGGATTCCTGACTCTATCGGATAAGCAAAAAACATGCACCACTTTCTGTTGCATCACATAATCTTATCTGACAGAGTCAATCCAGACGATGCCACGTTAAAAAGGGGTGCCAAAAATCACTAACCATGCACTTCTCAGAAATTCATCCAGCCAGCTCGATCACCTGTCAGTTCCCTAGCCTCACCGACTTACAAACCTCTCATCCTTATACACTCATCCACCATATCTCTCCACCTTTCCCTTGGCCTACCCTGCCTCCTTACTCCTTCGAATTCACTCAGATATACCTTCTTCAACACTCTATTGATATCCATTCTCTCCACATGACCATACCATCTCAGTACACTCTCTTCAGTTCTGGTGTCCACAGACTTCCTCACTCCTCGCATACCTTTCACTTCAATCACATTATTTCGTATCCTATCCACCCCCTGTACTCTACATACTTTCCTCAGTAGTCCTATCTCCACTGCTCTTACTCTTGACTTTTCATTTTCATTTCACACCATAGTCATATTCATGGTAATAATATTAACATTAATGATATTAATATTAATAATGTTAATATTAAAACTTGTATATTAATAATAATAGTAATATTAATAATATTATTATTAATAATAATATTATTAATTAATAATATTATTATTATAATAATAAGTATTAATAATATTAATATTAACATTAATAGTATTAAAAATACTCATAATAATAATAATAATAATAATAATAATAATAATAATAAAATAATAAATTAATTAAAGTAATCAATAATAATATTAATAATAATAAATATTAGTATTAATAATATAAAATAATAGTATTAATACTATTACTACTACTACTACTACTACTAATAATAATAATAATCTAGAAATTAATAATAATATTTCTTTTGATAATAATATTATTAACAATAACATTAATATCAATTTTAAAAAACAATATTAATAATAAGACAAATACTAACATTATTAATAATATTAATAATAAAATTATTTGCATTATTTCTTAATAATAATATTATTGTAATATAAATGATGATATTATTATTAATATTAAAATAGTTAATAATATTGATAATAATAATATTACTAATAATATTAATAATATCATTAATATTAATAATAATATTGATAACAATAATAATAATAATGGTAATAATAATGGGTAATAAACAGCAACAATAATAATAATAATAATAATAATAATAATAATGATAATATTCGATAATAATAAGTTTATTATTATTATTATTATTATTATTATTATAAATATTATTATTATTACTCCTAGTGTTGTTATTATTATTATTATTATTATTATTATTATTATTATTATTTATCATATTATAAATAGTAATAAGAACAACATCAACAATAATAATAATAATAATAATAATAATAATAATATATGAATAATAATACTATTAATAATAGTAATATTAATAATAATATTAATAATAAAAATTAATAATAATATTTTTAAATAATAATATTAATAACAAAGTAACATTAATATCAATTTTAAAATAATATTAATAATAATAACAAATAATAACATTATTAATAATATTAATAATAAAATTAGTGTGCATTCTTAATGATAATATTATTTAATATAAATGATGAAATTATTATTAATATTAAAAAAATTAATAATATTTAACATTAATAATATTAATATAATAATATATAATAATAATATTCATTAAATATTAATAATAATTAATGATAACAATAATAATAATAATAATTATAATAATGGTAATAATTATGTTAATAACAGCAATAATAATAGTAATAATAATTATAATAATATTAATAATGATAATAATAATATTGTTATTATTATTATGATGTTGATGATGATTATTATTATTATTGTAACTATTATTATTAATACTCTTATTATTATTATTATTTTTTTTTATTAATAAATAATAACCATAACAACAACAACAACAACAATAATAATAATAATAATAATAATAATAATAGTATTAATAATAATAAAATAATAATAAAAATATTAATAATAATAATAATAATAAGACTAAATAAATAATAAAAAGAATAATAACAATAATAATAATAATAATATTTAATAATTTTAATATCAATAATAAAAATAATAATAATAATGATAATAATAATAATAATATAGATAATAATAATAATAAAAAAACAATAGTATAATTAAAAAACATAATCATTTAAAATTATATTAATATTAATAAAAATATGAAACTAGTATTAATAATATCAAAAAAATTATTAACAATATTAATAATAATATTAATAATAAAATTAATAATATTAATAATATTATTTGTAATATTAATAACAATATAAATATTATTATTGCTAATAATAATATAAATATAACATTAATTAAATATAATAATAATATTATTAATATGATAATAATAATAATAATAATAATAATATTATTATTATTATTATTATTATTAAGAGTAAATAATAATAATAATAAATATTAATAATTATAATAATAATAAAATTTTAATAATAATAATAATAATAATAATATTATTATTATTATTATTATTACCAAATGATAATAATAATAATAATATTAATAATAATAATAATAATTTTAATAATAATTTTAATAATAATAATAATAATAATAATAATATTTATTATTATTATTATTATTAGTTATTATCATTATTATTATTATAATAAATTTAATTTAAATTTTTTTTATATTAATAAAAATTGTAATATTAATTGTAATATTAATATTAATAATAATATTTTTGATTGATAATAATATTAATATTGATAATAATATTAATTTTGATAATAATATTAATATTGATAATAATATTAATATTAATATGAATATTAGTATTCATTCTAATATTAATATTGATAATGATATTAATATAAATAATAGTCATATTGATAATATTACTAATATTAATATTAATATTAATAATAATATTAATAGAGATAATAATAATAATATTAATAATAATTTTAATATTAATAATAATAATAATAATATTAATAATAATTTTAATAATAATAATAATAATAATAACACTAATAACAGAAGTAGCAGTACTAGTTGCCCAGTAGTAATAGTAGTAGTAGTAATAGTAATATCAGTAAGAGTAGTAGTAGTAGTAGTAATAGTAATATCAGTAAGAGTAGTAGTAGTAGTAGTAATAGTAGTAGTAGTTGTCGTAGTAGTAGTAGTAGTAGTAGTAGTAGTAGTTATAGTAGCAGTAGTAGTAGTAACAATAATACTAATAGTCACGATAACAGTAGTAATGATGATGGTAATTAGGCTGATCCCTATAAAAAGAAGTTGACGTTTCCCGCACAAAGAAGCCGACGTCACCTGTAGAGATAAGTTGACGTTACCTCTGCAGAGTAGTTGACGTCACCTGCAGAGAGTAGTAGACGTTACCTGCAGAGTGAAGTGTTTGTTACCTGCAAAGAGTAGTTGACGTCACCTGCAGAGAGTAGTTGACGTCACCTGCAGAGTGAAGTCTTTGTTACCTGTTGAGAGTAGTTGGTGTTACCTGCAGAGTGAAGTGTTTGTTACCTGTTGAGAGTAGTTGGTGTTACCTGCAGAGTGAAGTGTTTGTTACCTGCAAAGAGTAGTTGGTGTTACCTGCAAAGAGTAGTCGGTGTTACCTGTAGAGAGTAGTCGGTGTTACCTGTAGAGAGTAGTCGGTGTTACCTGCATAGAGTAGACGGTGTTACCTGCAAATAATAGTCTGCGTTACCTGCAGAACAAAGGCGGGTCCACTTGTAGAGAGAAGGCAGAGAAAAGTCCACTTCACATTGCTAGTAAATAATATGTCACCTAAAGAGAGAAGTCGACGTCACCTGCATTAAGAAGTCTTTAATGCTTTATCTGCAGAGACAACTCAACATCATTAGCAAAGAGCGTTCGATATCATCAGCAACCAGCAAAGAGAAGTCTATGGCCTTGCAGAAAGTACTCGACATCACCTGCACACACCAGCTGATTACATCTGCGATTAGAAGGCGATGCCACCTCAGAAGATTTAGACTTTGGCAACTGAAGACAAGAATTTGCCATCACTTGCAATGGAAGACAAGACGACGTGAGCGGTGAAGATCATGTCATCTGCAAAGAAACAAGTCAATATTGAGAGAGAGAGAGAGAGAGAG
Organism: Coenobita brevimanus; assembly: GCF_032717465.1. NCBI lineage: Eukaryota > Metazoa > Arthropoda > Malacostraca > Decapoda > Coenobitidae > Coenobita > Coenobita brevimanus. Next base: position 4,334,788 of record NC_137062.1, on the reverse strand, counting down.
AGAGAGAGAGAGAGAGAGAGACTAAATGTAAAAGAAATGAAGGAACGAACTCTTACCTGGATACTTTGTCGTCTGTTTCCCCTGCCGTGATATGTCCAGGTCACCTGCGAATAGATTTCCCGTCACTCGCAGAAAGAGGCCGACGTCACGTGTAGAGAGAGTCGACGTCCCATTCGCAATGAAATGGACATTACTTGCATCGGGAAATCAGTT
>NC_137062.1:4315750-4334475 GCF_032717465.1 Coenobita brevimanus | reverse complement strand
CTATCACCAAATGAATAATAAGACCAAAGCGACTAAATCTATTGTTTAAAATTTTTTTTATAGATTAACTTCGTATGAAAATCACTTCTATAACATATGGTAGCCAAATTATAATGCCATTATGTTCTCTTAGCTGTGAAAATATCACTTCTGTTACATTAGGAAATCCACTAAAGTTGCAATAGCATATGTCCTGTTAACTCTGCGTGGAAATCACTCTTGTTTGCTTGAGGGAATGCACCACTCTCACAACTTTGGTCATTAAGTTGGAGTTGTGTGAGAATTGTCGATAAGCCTTTGATTTGACTACTTTAGTCATTTTCGATTCTCGAGCCATGTGTAAATATGTCTAATATACACTTGGCCATCAACTGAGCTCAAAGGAGTTAGGGCTCGTCGTCAGGGTAGAAATATACCAGCTACTGGCAGTTCATTAGTTTAGTTAACACATGCTATAAAAATCTACCAGTCTAAACTCTCGTTGCAAACCCCATTTTTATGTGTTAGAATCCGGGCATAGAAGTTGACAGCCCTTTCACTTTCTGAAGCCCAGAAGTCCTGCTACATGCCCCACAACTGCGCATATCAAAATTTGGCACTGCATTAAAGTCACCGTCGATAATGAATAACGGCAAGTCCTGTCTTTTCCAGAACTGGTGTAATAGTATTAGCAGGGCTGTTCTTATAACATGTCGGTGTGTTTTGTGGAAGATCAACACAGGTCGGTTTAAACGAATTTCACTAAACTTTCCCCTGCCGCAGACTGGGATTGATGTGCGCATCCTTTCGAGCAAGCAGACAAGATTCCTAACTAACTGTGACAACGACCTCCGCCATTTATATCATTATTATATCATAAAAAATAAAAAATCTTTTCATATATTAGGGTGTACTCTCACTTGCACTTTGTGACAACACGCTGGGTACACGTCATTACGCATGAATAACTGATAGGCTTGGCAAAGGTGTCATGGGATAAGTGGATGGAGAAAAATGTATTCGCGACATTTGAAAAGAAAACTCGTACTGAAACTTGTTTTGTTTAATCACTCCCTTTCCCTGACACCTCCTGGTTAATCAGGTTGTCAGCTTAATTCGACAGGCAATGAAAATGATTAGCGAAATAAATGGTGCTCTGCCTCTGTCTCGTCTCTGTCTGCCTCTGTCTGTATGTATACTGTATGTAGGCATAATATGACATAATACTATATGTAATTACAGTTTGTAACTGTATATAGCTATAGAGTAACACTATGTAGTTAACGGTTTTCCTGCTGACTGCATGTACTATTTCTTCCTCTTTTCTTCATGCAGTTTCTAACAGCATCCAGCTAAACTATTCCCACTCTTACATCCTTCATTGTTTCTACTCTTAAACTAGGCTATGTGGAAACTCATCCACAGATCTCACAGTACTGTTTTTTTCCATTTCCACTTCCACCGCAGTCTATAACCACTATCCAATATTTTCAGCTCAACAATCGAACAGCTACCTTACCCATGCCAGACAACGCCCTCCTAACCATGAATTTTGTTCAGGTAATTGTTGTCTTTTCGGCCCAACTATGTTACACACATATTTACGAGTTTAAATACCACCCATCATGTTTTCTTCACCACCTGCCAGAAACTTAAGATTCCCCAACACAACTACTAAGCTCTTATAAACCACATAAAATTTTCTGGTAACACGTCAACAATAAGAACAAGCGGCGTTCGTCCTATTGTGTGACCTGTGGCGCCATGAAACCATCAAAGAGGTGAGGGGATGTTGCTAAGCGTGGTGAGTAAAGGAATGAGCGGCATAGGATTGACCCCTGGAAGCGGTGACACTGGGACAGGAATATTTTACCTCGCAAGATTGAGTATTGTCGAATTAGTAGTTTTGGTGCAGTGAAAGCTTACTTCAAAATGTACTCAAGAATGAAAGTGTCACAGAGGTAAAGAAATGACCGTGTGAGTCAAAGGAAATGACTAGATGATAAGCTGACAGTGTGAGTGGGAGGGTGGAGCTTAAGATTGCGACAATGGGAGCTGTGGTATTGATTATTCAACCCATTCTGTCTAGTTACCTGTAATACTCATATATCTACTTGCTACCTCCAGCAGAATTTTATTCAAGTGTGGGGAAACCTCATGCAATCCAGTGAGTAAATGAAAGCTGTATCTAAACTCTTCATTTAGAAAACTCTGTACAGATGTGAATAAAATTATTTAATCTGCCGACTCCTGTTGACGTATATATACGTCCACACGTTTATATGTCACTGTTACTCCCATTGATGTATATAAATGCACAGCAATTGCAAGGTCCCTAATTTCCACAATTTTCAAATTTCGCACGTGATTTTTGGTACATATACACGAGACATTTTTCCTCTACAAGATGCCAAGAGCAGGGTCAATGCCTTACACCTCACATGAATTCCCCCTGCCCGCCATTTTGTCTAGGCAATTCACCTGTTACCAGTGACCTGGCCAATAAAGACATGTCGTGCCACGTTATGAAATTCAAGGCCAGAGTGATTCCCAAATCAATGACAATGTGGAGGACAAAGTTTACATAGCATTAGAGGAAGAAACAGTCAGAAATGATGATCAGGTAAAGTTGCCAGGAAAGGTCAGGTATGTTGATGTGTTTGGTGAGTGTAACAGTGCTTATATCGCCTATATTACTGTGTGAAAACAAATATACTCTCATCCTACATATACTGTAAATTCGTACCAAATAAATAAATAAATACCGTTTATTATTGGTGTGGAATAGTTACCCTCCCATAGAACTTGTTTTCTTTGGAGGCAGCCTAATAGAAAACTCAGTAAAGTAAGGGGTACTACTACCTGTATTTAGTATTTTAAACCTCAGGAAAGCGATTTTTCTATTAATTTTCGATGTTTCTCCCCCAAAGCAGAGGTTTGAGCCAATAATTTTTTTTTTTCAAAAAATTGATCGGGATTGGGGGGAGTCAGTGGTGGAAAATCGGTCGGGACGAGGCGGGTTAAAGCATTATAAACACCCAGAGAGGCAGGAGACGATATGGAGATAGGCAGAGCGGCCTGACACTACTATACCTGTCTACACTTCCACATCATACCTTTACACATCCTATTTTACTTGGTTGTTTTCATTTGCCCACTTATTTTTTTCTTTTCTCTTTCCTTGGTTTTGAATATCCTCCTTTTTTAATTTCTCCTTTTCGTATTGTCTTTTATATTCTTTATTCTTTTACCTTAGACATTTCGATCTTATGCCTTGAATTTCTTCCTCTGTTCATTTTCCTTTTTTCCTTTTTTTCTTTTCTCTTCCCCTTTACTTACCTTTCTGTCTTTCTCGTCGATATTACAGCATCACAAGGTACAAGAGGTAGAAGGCGAGATGAAGCAAGGTGGAGTGGCTTAGGTCACTGCCACAGGTGTACTCAGATAACACCTGTAGGCCTACCATTTATACCTCCTTTTTTTTTTTTTTACCACCTTACTTTCTATCCTTTTCCTACATTTCATATTTGCATCAATTTCCCTCTTTGTTTCCCACTTTCTTTCGTGCTTGTTCATTCTTCTCTTCTCTCTCTTTCTCTCTCTCTTTATTCTTTCCTTTTCCTTCAGCTTCGTTTCATTTCTCTCCTCCCCATTTATCGTTTTTGCTCAGTCCACTTCTTTATTCCTTTTTACTGTCTTTCTTCACTACATTACAACAACAAAACAAGAAGAGCAGGGGTCAAGGTGAAGTAGGGTGGAGCCAGCTGGGACACAAATGAAGGTGTCTGGATTTCAACCCCCATTTTGTGGTCGCCTCCTTTTCTTTCCCCCCCTTTCCTTCTATGTTCCTTTTTCTCCTTCCTTCCATTTCCCAATATTGTCCCCTGTTTCTTCGCACTCCTTCTGTCCTTTTTATTTCTTTTCTTCCTATTTTATTATTTTTTCCCGTTCCCCCTTCCCTCATTTGTTTTTCCCTCTTCCATTTTACATTACCTATATGTCTCATATTCTATGTTCTATTAATTCCTTTCTTTTTCCGTCCCACTCTGTGATTACATTTTTTTTTTTTTTTGCTTTATTATGCCATGTTCCTTGCTTGCCTGTGGATGACGGGTCTGCTCGGCCAGACAGATTGGGGTTTAACAACAACAAATACAATAATCCTCTTATCATTACCATCATCATTATCATGCTCTTAACTCTTTTCACCATTAGGCACATTACATCAAAGCCACCACTACATTACAACATCACAAGCTACAAGAGAGGTAGGAGGCCAGATGAAATAAGATGCAGCGGCCTGGGGCTTTACTGCATCTCTACCCAGTTCACACCTTCACGTGTCTTCAGTATTAACCTTTCTTACGATCCCGTATCTTTCGTTCATTTGTTTCATGTTTTTCTTTTATCTCTTATTTCTTTTCATTATTTTTCTTCTTTTGTTTCTTTTTATTTTCTCCCATTGTTATTCCTTAAACTTTGTTTTCTCTTTCCCATCTTTTTTATTTAATCTTATTTCTTTCTTTTCGTATTTTTCCTTTCCTTCTTCATTCTCTGTTTATCATTATTGATTTTATTATTTCATACTCCACCTCATTTCAGCATCACAAGCTACAAGAGAAGTATGAGGCGAAATGAAGTAAGGTGGAGCGGCTTGGGACTGTAGGTGTACTTGTACCAAGTTAACGCCCTTGTCATTTACACTTCACGTTCCTTCTTTACCTCGTTGGTTCCTTCCTTCTCCTTCACGTTTCCTTTCACTTCATCCCATTTATTTCTCTCTTTCTACTGTTCTTTCTTTTTTTTTTTTTTCCTTTTCTCCCTTATACTTTGTTCTCCCCGTCCCTCCTTTTTAATATCCTTTCATTCCATCTATCTTTTTTTCTTCTCATTTTCCTTTTCCATCTTTTACATCTTCTCGGCTTTCTTTATTTACTATACTACAGTAATAAAACAAGGGAAGAAGGTGAAGCAGGTGCAGCGACCAGGGACTCTGATAAAGGTGTCTGGAGTTCCATCCCATGAACTTCGTTGCGACTCGTTTGCTGTTCTTTTTTTCCTTTCCCTTCTCTTTCACGTTCATACTCCTTATTACAATTACACATCTGATATTTTCTTTCTTATTTTTCCCTTCGTTTTTATTCTCTTTTTTCCTTTTATATTTTTGTTATTTTTTCCTCTCTACTTTCACTCCCTTTTCCTTTTTACACTCCCATTTCCTTTATCCGTTCATGGCAGTTTCTTGATAATTGCTCTCATTGCTTGGACTTCCTTGTAGTTTATTCATACGATTATTATTCATCATTTTCTTCATTTCCCAATTTTTGAAACACTTCGTTCATCCTTGCCTTCTTATTTATGATACAGCATCATAGACCACACGAGAGATTGGAGGCTGGATGAAGTAAGATAATTATCATTAAAACTACTTTACTGGACATCACCATCGATATCACTACCAGTCCCATTGCAACCAACATCACCACCGGCATCATCATCATCATCATCGTTATCAGAAACGGCAGCAGCAACATCGCTATCATTTACTATGCAGTTAACATTACTCTCATTAAACCTCTCCTAAATCGTCACCACCATCATTACAACAGCCATCACCGCCATCATCATGATCATCATTATCATCATCGTCATCATCACCATCGTCATCAGCATCATTGTCATCTCCAGCACCATTAATTACAATAAATCAAAGCCACCACTGTCACACAGTACCACAAGCTACAAAGGAGGTAGGAGGCGAGATGGAGTAAGGTGGAGCGGCCTGGCACCCCACGACACCTGTGCTGGCCTCACATCTGACATCGTATGGAACCTTTTCTCTTTCTCTCTCCTTTGTAACGCCTTTTTTCCCAGGTCTTTTAAAAATATATACAATTTTTATATTTCCCTTGCTATCATACTTCTTTTTGTGTACTTTTTATTCTATCGAATTTTCGTTTGTCATTTTCCCGTTTCCTTTTTCCCTTACCTTGTCCTTTTGTTTTCATCAGCTTTTTTTGTTTCCTGTACTTCCCCGTTTCTTTATTCTCAATTTTCTTTTCCTTTTTTCTCTCTCCACTTTTCTTTATTATATTGCATCATCACAAGCTACAGGATTGGCAGGACGTTATATGAAGTACAGTGTTGATGATAACATTACTTCATCTCCTATCCTTTTTCAGTAGTTTGTGATGTAATATACGAAGGGAATGAGAGAGTTAATCTGTAGGAGTAATTAAAGGGAAGAAAAGGAACTAAAGCAGGAGTATGGAGAAAGATACTGAGAAACTGCATTAGTAAGAAAATAATAGGGGATATAAAGAAGACAAAGGAGAAAAAAGATGGGACTCGAGAACGAGCGAAAAAAATAAATAAATAAACGACGTAGTATTTGGGAAAAACGACAGAGAAAAGGAAGAAATTTTTGAAAAAGAAAAAGAGCCAGAGGGTAAATAAATACAGGGCAGAACAGGCCACTGCAAGTAATTCATATTCCCTCCGACCTAACTTGTGAAATTCTGGAGGTTTGGTTCCCGTATGAAGGCTGCATTTGTGTCTGTCCACCCAGTTAACAGGAGCACCAAGCAGGCTCCACATCACCGCACTATTACCTCTGCCAAAGAGGTTATGTTTTACCCGCGTTGGTTTGTCTGTCTGTCTGTCTGTCTGTCTGCCTGTTAACAGGATTACTCTAAAAGTTATGAACGAATTTTAATAAATTTTTGTGGAAGGGTGGGTCATGGGTCAGAAAGAAACTATTAAATATTGGACTGAATTCCGATCCGGATCCGGAGTATCCCACACAATATCTCCAAAAGTTCTCAGTAAATTTCAATGAAATTTTGTTGAAAGGTGGGTCATGGACCAAGAAAGAAGTGATACAATTGATCCGGATCTTACATCCACGGGTTTGTTTGCAGGATTACTCAAAAAGTTGTGAACGGATTTTGATGAAAATTTGTGGAAGGGTCGCTCATGGGCCAAGGAAAAAATGATTCAATTTTGAGTCGGATCCGGATCCTGAGAATCCCGTACAATATCTCCAAAAGTTCGCAGTGAATTTCAATGTAATTTTGTGGAAAGCTGGGCAATGGATAAAGAAATAATTAATTAAATTGGGGGGCGGATCCGCATCAAATCTCCAGGGATCGGGATCCGGATCTTTTTTAATGGCAATGGCATTGGCGGAGGTATGTGCGCTCAGAATGCTTTCTAGTTTGGTTATATGATTACCACCCAGCATTGTTAATGGTTTCCCGGATTACAGGAAAGCATTAGACTTGCCTCTCAGTGAATACTCACTGAAATAGAAAAAAAAAAAAACGGTAATAAAAGTAACAAGAAAGATGGGGGAATATGAAAAGGAACGATAGAAGTGAAGGAAGATGTCGGCAGCTCTTCATCAGTTGAGATGATGATGATGGTCGCCAGTACCTACCATTTCTTGTAACTTATGATGATATCCTACCAGCTATGTGCGCTTTCTGAGCACGTGTCGAGTGAGCGACCTTTGTACATATGCCTGTCATCATAATTTCATACTGTTGTAAATTTTCAACATTTCGGCTGAGGTTGTTGAACAATAACAGAGGAATAATTGAGCTAAGATATTTACTTTCTTACGTTTTCTCTCTCTCACGTTTCCTCTCTGGATGTGCATATAGCTAGACGCCGTAGCATTTATCACACGCGTAATGTTCAGTTCTCTGCTTCGGACTTACCGTGTCAACGAACTGCGTTGGTTAACGCTTGGCTATTGATCGCATAATAAAACCCAGAAATGTGGCGATCATCCTTGCCGATTTCACCCCTTAAACAGAGAAAAACGTTCATGTAAAGTTATGAGCCTAATATTCGATATTTAATTGTTAAAATACATACAAGAAAACGTTGTTGCAACAGGAAATCTTTAATTCGATTTCATAATGGAACATGCCAATTGAAGCCCTTGGTTTATTCCATTGGAAAGCTGGGATTCCGAGGGGTTTCTTTGGTCTCATGAATAAATATATAGCTTAAAACTTAATTTATTGAACGTATCTACTACCTGCTGAAAGAATCTCACATAGCAGAAAAGTTATTAGCCTCTGAAAACCGTGCCGTGCATTGTCGGGCCGGGCTGAAAGTAAACATTGCATCGTTCGCTCGTAATACTGTGGAAGAAGGGAGAACAGAAAAGAAAGATGATGATAATGATGATGATGATGATGATTGTGGTGGTGGTAACGATGCTGGTCATTGCTTAGTGATTGCTGGGGAATTTATGAAAATGATGATGGTGACGATGACGATAATGATGTAAAGAGCATAGTTAGAGCTAGCTTTCCACAGCCATTGATATCGATGGTGTTAGTGAAGCTGAATGGTGATGTGGGTTGGGTTTGATGATGATGAAAAAGCTTAGATCTGCCCACCAGTAATGGAAATGGGTTAAATAAGGTTCAGTGGTGATGTTCATTGATTTTGATAATGATGATGATGGTGGTGACGGTGATGGTAAGGTGATAGTGAATATAATAATAACAAAAAAAAAAAAAAATGAATGACATCTAGCCTTGAACTGCTAACCTCTGGCATAGAGGCCCAGGCCTTCCGACTCTGTCCAGTCTCACCTCCTCATTTTTCGTGTTATTTTTAATTTACACAACTTCTGGCAGACTTTTGCAGCCTGAGGGGTTGGGTATCGTCTACATTAACCCCTGCTCTGTTAATACTTTCAGTTGAATAAAATTGCCGTTTGGTAGCAAGAATGAAACATAATAAATTTATGTCATCTTATTGACGGGGTTGTTCAAGTTATGGGTCTTATGTACTTATGATTTTGATCTCTGTATTCAGTGAGAGAGAGAGAGAGAGAGAGAGAGAGAGAGAGTAGTATCTAGAAATTTCAAAATGGAAAAGACCGTATTACTGAAAGCCTTTTTCTCGCACAGCCCAGAAAAAAATAAAAATGGTTCCCACTTCCAGCCATCATCATCATCATCATCATGTTCAAAACCATCCTAAATTTGTCCAGCTGGAGCATAGACTGGGAGAACTCCAGACTCAGGAACAAAAATATAGAAATTAAGCACGTTGATTCGTCAACTGCGTGACCTGTTTCGTCCCATGAAACTGTGAAAGTGATGAAAGAAATGGGTGATTTAATAAAGAAGTAAGGAAATGACGGCAAGAAGAAAAAAATGAAAAAAAAAAAAAAGAATGAGGAGATACAGTAGCAAAGTGTGGGGACCTAAAGTATAAGAGAAATAAGAAAATGATAAAGGATAAGAAAAGGAGGCATGGAGTTACAATGGGTGGAACGCGGTACACCTGTAGTAGAGTCCCAGGGCGCTCCACCTTACTTCATCTTTCCTCCTACCTCTCTTGTAGCCTGTGATGCTGTAATATGCAATAATGTCCATCTCTAACTTGCAGATGATGATGATGGTGATAGTGATAATGACTGTGATGATGATGATGAAGATTTCGATGATAGTGGTGGTGATACCAATGATGACAGAGGTGATGATGTTTTAATTGACTGTGATATTGTAAGTTGTATGAAGAGTAATAATGATGATCGTAATGACAACGGTGACCATCAATGATGATGGTTATGATACTGGTGGTGGTGGTGGCAGCGTCAGTGATGAGGATGGTAGTATAGAGTCTGTTGGTAATGATATTTTTTTTTTTTTTTTTTTTACTTGTCCGACTCTGGGCAATGGCTTCAAGGCCTATATCTAAAACATTTCGCTACATCATCCCCATATACCGCCCAAGCTACACAGTGGTCCAAAATTCTCCATGCACTGGGAAAGTTATTATTTCTAACAAACATTCACTTCATTCCCAAAACCTGCTCTACACGGCTGCCATTACTTTAAAAACACACACGGATGCGTCTCTGCCACTCATGATGAACTCGCGTTAACACAAAGGCATTCTAGAAGGGTACCTGGAAAGAGATACAGTTATTCCTATGTATGGAGACTTTTGGTCCACCCTGTAGTGTATTTTGTGATGGTTTACTCACCCAGGAAAAAACGGAGCCGGCAAAGTGGAGTACCGCGAAAGACGAGGCTGACTGTACTCGTCTCACTGTCGTCACGATACACGTCAGCCTGGAAATATACACAATTAGTTATTGACTAGACTCTACAAATAGTTACGTCGCCAAGTTCTAATGTATCACTGGCTCTGGTACTACCACTATCGCCGGTGATTTATTCCATTGTTCCACAACGCGTATATTAAATATTTCTTATATCCCGTATTACATTTGCATTTCCTACATTTGCGATTCATCCCAATATTCTAGTCACAGTATGATTCATTATGTTAAACAAACTTTCATAACTGATGTCGAACGTGTTAGGAACTTGAATTAAATCATCTCACTACTGACGCTTTAGCATAGGAAACATTTAACTTTAATTTCCATTACATCATCTCGTCTGCTGAGTCTCAGCAGCTTGTAAAGCCGTATCAGTGTGGACAATGGAAGAATGAAAAAAACAAAAACGGGCAGACAGACAAAGATGCACAGGTAGTAGAGAGAGAGAGACAGACAGACAGACAGACAGACAGACAGACAGACAGATAGACAGACAGACAGAGACAGAGACAAAGACAGACAGACAGACAGACAGACAGAATGGTTGAGGCGAAAAATGAAAAACGAAAATGACTGAGAGAAAGATAAGATGAGGGAAAAAAGGAGATAGTGGTATTTAAAAATGAAGCGATAATAATAGCCAAAGAAGAATTTAACAAATCATTACAGACAGAAAGGAAAGATGAAATCACAGTAAAATAAAGAAAAAAAATAGAGAGATATTCTGTTGCCTCCTACCTCTTTTATAGAATGTGATGGTAAAAGAGTGTGGTAACATTAATGGTGCTAGAGATTATGATGATGATGATTATGGTGCTAGTGATTTTGAATACACTTAATGAGATACCGACGAGCGGTGATGATGATGATGATAATGGCAATGGTAGTTGTAGTAATGATTATGTTGATGCCTAATAAATTAGCTTTGATGATAATCTTACTTCATCTTGCCTCTTACCTTCCATGTAGTTTGTGATACTGTAATATAATTGAGAAAGAAGGGAGGAAGACAGAGCAAGAAATGGGGAAAATTTTAGAAATAAGAAAGAAACAGTACGAGAAAATATAATTAATATGAGTGAAACAATGAAGAAACGGCCAAAGAACAGGAAACCGAAATGCGAAGGCAGAAAGGGAAAGCGAACGAAAGACAGGAAGGAGAAATGAAAAAAAGAAAGAAGAAAGAAGGAAAAAAAAACGAACGAAAGAAAAATAAGAAACATAAGAAGTATAACAGGTAAGATAAGAAAGTGAAGAAGGAGGAAAGAAGAATAAAAAAAAAAAAGCCAGTACGAAACGAGGTGGAACTCCAGACACCTTTATCAGAGTCCCTGGTCACTCCACCGTACATCACCTTGACTCCTCTTCCCTTATTGTTTTAGTACAATAATATTGTGAAGAGCGAAAGTAGAGAAAACGCAAAGAAAGAAGAAAGAAAGAGAGAGGAGAAAGAATTAAAAGCTAGATGGAATGAAGAGAAAAGAGGAACGGGGAGAACAAAGTGTAAGGAAGAAATGGGAGAGAAAGAACTGTAGAAAGAGCGAAATAAATGGGACAAAATGAAGGGAAACGTGAAGGAGAAGGAAACAGTAAAGATAAAGATGGAACGTGAAGTATAAATGGTAAGGGCGTTAACTTGGTACAAGCACACCTACAGTCCCAGGCCGCTCCACATTACTTCATCTCGCTTCCTACCTCTCTTGTAGCATGTAATGCTGAAACAGAGTGGAGAATTAGAGGAGAAAATCAATAAAGATAAACAGAGGGAGACGCCAGACAAACATGACACGAAATTGATAAGATAAAAAAAAAAAAAAAAAGAGGAAAGAAAAAAAAATGTACGGAATAAAAATCAGACAAAATCAAAAGAAACTAAAGAAGAAAGATGAACGAAAAGAAATGGGAGACAAAAGAGAAGAAACAAAGGGACGGAAAAAACTAAATCGTAAGAAGAGTAAACACTGATGACATGTGAAGGTGTGAACTGGGTAGAGATGCAGTAGAGCCCCAGGCCGCTGCATCTTAATTCATCTGGCCTCCTACCTCTCTTGTAGCTTGTGATGATGAAATGAAGCGATGACGATGATGGCAGAGGTAACGTAGGTTTATTATGATTGTGATAATTATAATTGTATGGATAATAACTATGATGATGGTGGTGGTGGTGGTGGTGGTGGTGGTGGTGGTGGTGATAATGATGGACGGTACATAATATTAGTGGCGATGATAATAACATCATATTTTCATCTCACTTCTCACCTCACTTTAAGAGAGAGACGTTGTAGTACCGGTATGTTAAAGACAATAAGAAGATTGTTGTTGTTGTTGTTGTTGAATCCCCATTTCTCTGGACGAGCAGACTCATCAACTGCAAGCAAGCAAGCAACAGGGAATAATAATTAAGCTATAAAAAATAAATAGAAAAATGAAATAACGCAACAGAAGGGAAAAAGAAGAGAATCAATAAAACATAAGAAAGGATGAGAGACAAAATGAAAAGTAAAAAGGAAAAACGGATAACAAATGATGGAAAGAGGAGAGAAAAAAATTAAGATAATAAGAAAAAAAAATATGTAAGAAAATGATACAAGAGAAAACGAAACAGTGGACCATAAACGAAAATGGAAGGAAGGGAGGAAAAAGAATATGGAAGAAAAAGAAAAAGAGGCAAGGACAGCAAAGAGGTGAACTCCAGACGCCTTTACTAGTGTTCCAGGTCGTTCACCTCTACTTCTCCTTGGCTCCTACTCCTCTTGTTGCTTTATTATTGTAACATAATGAAGTAAGGCAGTAGAAAAGAATCAAATGATGAAGGGGGTGAGAAAACGATAAATGACAAGGAAATAAGAAAAAAAAACATGACAAATTGAACGAAAAACAAGAAAGAAACAGAGAAAAGGAAAGGAAAGTGCAAACATGAAAGAAAGGAGAAACTTGGGAAACTGAGAAAAGAGAAGTAAAGGAACACGAGAATTATGTAAAATACGAAATGTAGGACAAGGATAGAAAGTAAGGAGTAAAAAATATAAGGAGGTATAAATAGTACAGGTGTTATCTGAGTACACCTGTAGCAGTGTCCCAGGCCGCTCCACCTTGCTTCATCTCGCCTCCTACCTCTTGTACCTTGTGATGCTGTAATATCGACGAGAAAGACAGAAGGAACAATAAAGCGAGCTAAAAAGAGAGAAAAAAAAAAAGAATAAGAAAAGCGGAGAAATTGGCGAGAGTAAATGACCAAGATAGACATTATAACGGTAAAAGAGACTGAGATGCAGAAGAAAGTAAGTAAACGATAAATAAAAATATATATAAGAAAGAAATACAAATAGGAGGACGAGTGAAATCAAACACATAAACAAGATATGTAAAGGTGTGATGTGGAAGTGTAGACAGGTATAGTAGTGCCAGGCCGCTCTACCTATCTCCATATCGCCTCCTGCCTCCCTGGGTGTTTATAATGCTTTAATACTCTGCCCACTTTAACTTGGCCTAAAACTGCCATCCCTCCATCTTGATTGCTGAGCTATAACAAGTGATAAAGACTAGAGTATGGTGCAATACTCTGTCTACTTAAACATGGTGCAAAATTATCATCTCAAAAAATCGAGTGCCGAGCTAATACAAGAGATTAGCATTGGATATCTTGCTATATTATGTACAATTTAACATTCTCTAAGTGTACCATCTCTCCCTCTGTAACAGAGATTGTTCTAGTCATAAGGAAGTGCTATTAAAAGGATGTAGAGCCATAGTAGTCTTAATCTACCATTCAACTACAGGAAATTCTCTTCAAAATGATAACCTTTGCCAAGTTAAGATGGATGAACTGTAGTGGCGACCTAGAACTAATGTAGTTAATGGTGATGGTATTAGTGGTGATGATGATGATGATGATGTAGCTTATTTGTGATGATAAAACAAAAATGGATACGATAATAATGCTGCTAATAATAGCTGTATTAGTAATGATGATGGTGGTGTTTATATGATAGTGATGTTGATGGAGGTTGGTTTTAATGGTAATGATATTGGTATGCATGACTGTGATGATGATGATGACGATGATGATGATGACTGAATGAAGAATCACAAGTGACTGTGCTACTGGCAGTGATGGTGATTTACTTTAGTAATGATGAAAATAATTTTACTTCATCTCTGCTTCTACTTGTCCAGTAGCTTCTGGGGTAATATAATGGAGAGAAAAACGACGGAAACGAGAGAATATATAAAAAAAATAAGTGGAAGAAAGTCAAATAAAACGAGAAAAAGAAGAAAAATGAAAATGTGGCTGCAGAACAGATAAACAGATAAAAGGGGGATAAAAAGATTTCATGGCATAATAAAAACAAGGGAAAGGAGAAACTACGAGAAAAACATAAAGCAGGCATATGACTATAACGAAGAAAATGAATGAAAGAGAAAAAAGAAAACGGGCACTAAAAATGAAGGAGTAAATAATGCCTGCAGGATGGAACACAGTACAGGTGTAGTGGAGTGCCAGGCCTCTGCACCTTACTTCATATCCCCTCCCACTTCTCTAGTACCATGTTGATGTTGTTGTTGTTGTCGTTGTTGTTGGGCAACCCCCATCAACTGTAGGAAATAAACCACCTCTACATGGCCATCTCGTGCAGAGAGAGAGAGAGAGAGAGAGGAAAGTCAAACTTACCTGAAAATACTGAATTATGGTTCACATGTTATGTGTTGATATTACCTTCAAAAAAGGTTTCTGCGTCACCTGCAGAAAGAAGTCGACATTCCTTGCAGGAAGATCACACCGCCTCTTGATAGCTGTTACAGTTACCTGTGTTGATAAGTCTGTTTAACTTGCAGAGGAAAGTTGGCGTCACCTGGAAAGAAGTCGACGTCACGGGCAGAGAGATTTCGACGTCTCGTCGCTAGAGGAGGCGTCACTTGTATAAAGAAGTTGATGTCATCTGCAGAGAGAACCAGCGATATATGAACAGAGAATTAGACGTCATCCGCAGAGATTAGTGGACGTCCCGTTAAAAGAGAAGCCGATGTCATCTGCAGATAGGTGAACTTACCTGCTGCTAGCTGTCATCGTCCAAAGCAGAGAGAAGTCGACGTCATCGGCAGAAAGAAGCTGATGACATCTGCGATTAGAAGACGATGGCATTCAAGATGGGGTGTTTGGCAACTGTACACAACACTTTCCCAGACTTGCATTGGAAGACAAGTCGATGTGAGCTGTAAAGACCGTGTAACCTGCAAAGAAACGGAAGTCAGTACTGACAGAGAGAGAGAGAGAGAGAGAGAGAGAGAGAGAGGGAGATGGAACAATTATGAATCATCACCAAGGCATAAAATGGCTATATGGCACTGTAGGAATCGAGGGGAAACAAAGGTAGGAAGAAACAGAGAAATATCAAGAAGAGAGCTAGGACAGAAGAACAGAAGAGGACAGTAAGGAAGTAAAGACAGGAGACAAAAAGGCCCCTTTCAGTCGCATCCTACGACAAGCAGGGATATTTGGAAGTAATTTTCCCCTCCTCCCCAGTGGTAGCAGAGAGAGAGAGAGAGAGAGAGAGAGAGAGAGAGAGAGAGAGAGAGAGAGAGAGAGAGAAAGAGAGAGAAAGTGAGAGAGAGAGAGACTCAGCGTTTAAGAAAAGAATGTATACAACCGTACATTGAAATTTTAACGTCGGTTTGATCTGCTGTGCTATGTCGAGGTCACCTGCAAATAGAAGTTCTGCTCACCCGCAGAAAGACGCCAACGTCATCTGCAGAGAGAGTCCACGGCACCTTCTGAGCGAAGTGGACATCCCTTGCATAAAAAAAATCAGCGTCATCTGCAAAGAAAAATAGATGTTATAAGCAACCAGAAGTCAGTACCACCTATAAAGGTGTCGGTGCTGCCGGCAACTTCAATGACATATGCAACGAAAGAGAAGTCGAATTCCCTCGAAAACCGAGAAATCTTGATGATTTAGTGGAGAGAGAGAGAGAGAGAGAGAGAGAGAGAAGAAGAAGAAGAAGAAGAAGAAAGGAATACTGAGTAATTAGCACCAAGCCATAATACGGCAAATCCCACTGTAGCAGAAGAGGGAAAATAAAGGCCGGAATAAACAGGGAAATTTCAAGAAGGGAGGTAGGACAGATGAGGAGAAGACGACCGGAAGGAAATAGAAACTGGTGACAAAAAGGTCCCTTTTAGTTGCCTCATACGAAAAGCAGGGATAGCGGGAGTATTCTTTCCCCAATCCCTAGAGGAGTGAGAGAGAGAGAGAGAGAGAGAGAGAGAGAGACAGACAGACAGACAGAGACAGACAGACAGACAGAGACAGAGACAGACAGACAGAAAGTCAGACAGACAGAATGATAGACAGAGAGGAGGGAGAGAGACTCTCAACCTTTAAGAAAGAAAAAGAAGGCAACCTTATCTTGAAGTTCTGACTCCTGTTTCACCTGCCGTGATATGTCTAGGTCACCCGGAAATACAAGTTCCCGTCACCGACAGAAAGCGACTAATGTCACCTGTAGAGAGAGTCTACGTCCCCTACGAAGTGAAGTCGACATCACTTGCATGGAGAAACCAGCGTCACCTACAAACACAAGTCACTGTTACGAGAAGGCAGGAGTCGATACCATCATCAAAGAAGAAGTCGATGCTGCCTGCAATTTCAATGACACCTGCAAGGCAAGAGAAGTTGTTGTAAACTAAAAAGTGAGAAAACTTGATGACATAGTGAACGATATATAGATTAATAGGCAGAAAGAGAGAGAGAGAGAGAGAGAGAGAGAGAGAAACTTGTCGTTATTGAAGAGAGAGAAGTACAACTTACCACAAAGTATTGAATAATGTGTCCCTGTTTTGATATGTTAATATTAGCTTTAGACAGATTTCTACGTAGCATGTCACCTACAGAAGCAAGTCGACTTTCCTCTCAGAAAGAAGGTCACACCGCCTCCAGAGAACTGTTAACGTTACTAGCGTAGAGAAGTCTGTGTAACTTTCATATAAAACTGGCGTCACTTTGAAAGAAGTCGAAGTGAAGAGTGAGAGATGACTTCCCGCCTCGAGAGAAGGAGACGACACGTATAGGTAGAAGTCGATGTCACTTGCAGATAGACACAACGATATATGAAATGTGAACACTACGTCTTCCGGAGGGTGTAGTTGACGTCCCTTGTTGAAAAACCCGATGTCAACTGTAGAGAGAAGTTGTTGCTGCGGAGAGTTGTCAGAGTCACCAACAGGGAGAAGTCGATGTCACTTGTAGAAATAACTTCAACGACACCTGTAACAGAAGTGGATGACATCTGCCGCTAGAAGGCGATCCCACCTCTTAATACAGGGACTTTGCAACTGCAGAAAAGAATTTGCCATAACATGCAATGGCAGATGAGTCGATGTTAGTGGAAAAGATCATGTCACCTGCTAAAAAGCACAAGTTTGCATTGAGAGAGAGAGAGAGAGAGAGAGAGAGAGAGAGAGAGAGAGAGAGAGAGAGAGAGAGAGAGAGGAAGAGAGAGTCGTCGTTAGTAAGAAAAATGATGTTAACAGTATCCAAATATACTGAAGTATGCGTCACCTCCAACACGAGATGCGATCTTAAATGATAAATAAAAATATATTACTAGGTGCTACCTCAACTGTTTTTAGACAAACCAGTTATTACCTGGTGGACATAACTAGATCCTATCTCTGCTGTGCCTAGACAGACCAGTTATTACCTGGTGGACATAACTAGATCCTATCTCAGCTGTGCCTAGACAGACCAGTTATTACCTGGTGGACATAACTAGATCCTATCTCAGCTGTGCCTAGACAGACCAGTTATTACCTGGTGGACATAACTAGATCCTATCTCAGCTGTGCCTAGACAGACCAGTTATTACCTGGTGGACATAACTAGATCCTATCTCAGCGGAGCCTAGACAGACCAGTTATTGCCTGGTGGACATAACTAGATCCTATCTCAGCTGTACCTAGACAGACCAGTTATTACCTGGTGGATATAACTAGATCCTATCTCAGCTGTGCCTAGACAGACCAGTTATTACCTGGTGGACATAACTAGATCCTATCTCAGCTGTGCCTAGACAGACCAGTTATTACCTGGTGGACATAACAAGATCCTATCTCAGCTGTGCCTAGACAGACCAGTTATTACCTGGTGGACATAACTAGATCCTATCTCAGCTGTGCCTAGACAGACCAGTTATTACCTGGTGGACATAACTAGATCCTATCTCAGCTGTGCCTAGACAGACCAGTTATTACCTGGTGGACATAACTAGATCCTATCTCAGCTGTGCCTAGACAGACCAGTTATTACCTGGTGGACATAACTAGATCCTATCTCAGCTGTGCCTAGACAGACCAGTTATTACCTGGTGGACATAACTAGATCCTATCTCAGCTGTGCCTAGACAGACCAGATATTACCTGGTGGACATAACTAGATCCTATCTCAGCTGTGCCTAGACAGACCAGTTATTACCTGGTGGACATAACTAGATCCTATCTCAGCTGTGCCTAGACAGACCAGTTATTACCTGGTGAACATAACTAGATCCTATCCTAGCCGTGCCTAGACAGACCACTTAATACCTGGTGGACATAACTAGATCCTATCTCAGCTGTGCCTAGACAGACCAGTTATTACCTGGTGGACAT
>NC_137062.1:4263250-4310750 GCF_032717465.1 Coenobita brevimanus | reverse complement strand
CATTTAAGATGGCAGAGGAGGCTGGGAGGCAGGCGTGACCACATTGACTGCCTCTTCAGGGATGGAGATCGAGGCAGTTTGTTGTGGCTAAGCAGCAGACGGATTAATATGGTGAGGGCTTCCCGGTCTTCTTGTGCAATTGCAATTGCAGATGGTATGCATGCAGTATTGCTGGCCTGGGTGGTATTATCCTCATCAGCTGCACATCATCGTGGATGTTTGCGTCGACCTGGGGCGGGGGTAGATCCCTCCACTTGGCTGCCAGAAGGGCCGGTGACAGAGGCTTCTTCTGGTCCCTTACTCCCTCTTCTGATAGTACACTCCACTCTCTCCCCCTCCACCAAGGACTTTCCAACCTTCCTGAGGTTTGGCTTTTAGATGGCGGTGCAGTGGACAAAATGTCCTGCTGGTTGTCCATCCTCGTGATGAAGCCATAACCTGGCCTGAAGCTGTACCACTTGACCTTCCCCGAGGTGGTGGTGGGTGGGGAAGGAGTAGTGGGGGGTGTGGAGGATGTGTGGGTCCCTGTGGTGGGCCTGGCAGGCTGGGAAGGACATGTTGCTCTGGCTGCTGCTCCACCCGAACTGCTCGTGGAAGCTTCGGCCAGGCCTTATATAGCTTTGGCAGACTAACTACCACCCGCCAGAAAATGGAACTAAACACCGCCCGGATACACATCAACTATGCACCTAAAAACCGCCCGAAAGCCATGAATCTCTGCCAAAAATCCAACAATGAAGAAAATGTGTCATGGAAAATACTGCTATGAATATGTTACCACTAAATTAACAGCAACAACAACAACAACAATGTAATAATAATAATAATAATAATAATAATAATAATAATAATAATAATGATGATAATAATAATAATAATAATAATAATAATAATAATAATAATAATAATAATAATAATAATAATAATAACAATAAAAATAATAATAATAATAATAATAATAATAATAGTAATAATAATAATAATAATAATAATAATAATAAGAATAAGAATAATGATGATGATAATAATAATACAAAATAAAAATAATAACAGAAGTAGCAGTAGTAGTAGTAATAATAATAGAAGTAGTAACATTATTACTAACAGTGATGATGACAATAGTGATGATGATAGTGATCAGAGTGATCCCTTTGAAAGGAAGTTGACGTTTCCCGCAGAAAGAAGCCGACTTCACCAGTAGAGATAAGTTGACGTTACCTCTGCAGAGTAGTCAGCGTCCCCTGCAGAGAGTAGTTGACGTCACCTGCAGAATGTAGTTGACGTCACCTGCAAAGAGTAGTTGACGTCACCTGCAAAGAGTAGGTGACGTCAACTGCAAAGAGTAGGTGACGTCACCTGCAGAGAGTAGTTGACCTCACCTGCAGAGAGTAGTCGGCGTCACCTGCAGAGAGTAGTTGGCGTCACCTGCAGAGGGTAGTTGGCGTCACCTGCAAAGAGTAGTTGACGTCACCTGCAAAGAGTAGGTGACGTCACCTGCAAAGAGTAGGTGACGTCACCTGCAGAGAGTAGTTGACCTCACCTGCAGAGAGTAGTCGGCGTCACCTGCAGAGAGTAGTTGGCGTCACCTGCAGAGAGTAGTTGGCGTCACCTGCAAAGAGTAGTTGGCGTCACCTGCAAGAAGAAGTCTATGATACTGTATTTGCAGTGAGAACTGCACATCACGTGCAAAGAAAGGTCGATATCATAAGTGACCAGCAGAGAAAAGTCCATGTCACTTGCTGAAAGTACTAGACGTCACCTGTAAACAGAAGCGGATGCCATCTGCGATTAGAGGGCGATGCCTCCTCAGAAGATTTAGACTTTGGCAACTGCAGACAAGGCTTGGCTGTCACTTGCAATGAAAGACAAGTTGATGTGAGCGGTAAAGATTATGTCATCTGCAATGAAAGACAAGTCGATGTGAGCGGTAAAGATTATGTCATCTGCAATGATACTGAGAGAGAGAGAGAGAGAGAGAGAGAGAGAGAGAGAGACTAAGGACAAGGCAGAGAAACTCGTCTTCAATGAAAAGAAAGAAATCAAACTTATCTGAAAATAATAAATTATATGCCACCTATTGTGATATGTTGATATTACCGGCAAACAGATTTCTGCGTCACCTGCAGGAAGATATGGACATTCGTTGCAGGAAGAAGGTCACAGAGAGGCTTTACAGCTGTTAACGTTACATGCGTAGAAAAGTTTAGGACACTTGGAGAGAGGAGTCTTTGTTACCTGGACATATGTCGACATTATGTGCCGAGAGATGTCGCCGTCTAGTCTCGAGATAAGGCAACGTCACATGTAGCCAGGAGTAGACGTAACTGGAGAGAGAACCCGACGTTATACGCAGAGAGATGTTGACGTCTTTTGTTGAGAGGAGCTGATGTCAGCTGTAGGAAGACGGTGAAGTTGCCAGCGGATTGTTGTTAGCGTATCCATTAAAGAGAAGTCGATATCAACTGCAGAAAGAACTCGACGTCACCTGCAAACAGAAGCGGATGCCATCTGCGATTAGCAGACGATCCCACCTCCGAAGATGCAGTCTTTGGCAACTTTGCATAAGATCTTGCCGTCACTTGCAATGGGAGACAAGTCGATGTGAGCGGCAAAGATAATGGCACCTGTAAAAATACAGAAGCACCTAATGAGAGTGAGAGAGAGAGAGAGAGAGAGAGAGAGAGAGAGGGGGGGGGGAGCTCCTGCAAAAATGCAATCAATTTCTTCTTTTACAGTTGGCCACCATCTTTATCTGTATCTGTGTCAGTCCATATTACACCAAATGTAGTACCGCACCTCCCTATAATATTTCCACATTAGTTTTACTCTACTGTGTGCTGTTCGTTCTCACTTTTTCCTGCCGGTTTCGGCTGGAGGGTTTGGTGGGAAGGGGACAGCATTCTTCTGTGGTATCCTTGTCTTGCTGTATCAGTTTAGTTCGTCACACTCTTATAGGAGCTTGCCCAGGATGGGCCAACTGGCCTACCATAATTATTCTTTCTTGTTATGTCCTGATATCCTCATGTTCTCTTCGAACTGAGAGTGACGGCTGTGTCTGCAGGAAGTGATGCAGATGGACATGGAAGTGTTGGACTGGTTGTGTTTGTGTAGGTCTGAGTTTATAATTATATGCCATTATAGAACTGATAGAGTGCCAACACATGGAAGCGTATGACAAGACATAACATCAGTACCAATTTAAAACTTTGCCATGGTGTGGGCTCGAACCCCAGACTCAGGGCACATGCAGTACACTACCACCGAGACACCAGGCCGCCAACAGACGATTTTATTCAACTGAGGAAGAAACCTTTTGTATTGAAGAGGTCTGCCGATACAGTCCATGTCGATACTAAAGTCATATAGACAGAATACAAGAGAATGTTTAGGTGTAATATGGAAAATTAACCGCAGAGGAAGACGTGCCACGACACTACCTATGTCGCCTGCTGTATACAATTTGGTTTTTCGTTTCTGTCTACTAATTTCCTACACTTGGTAATCTGTATGGTGGATTGCCAAACAATTTGGCTATGTTCAAGGAGTACCTAGGAAACCAGAAACATTAACAGTTATCCTGAGTAACGTTTTACCGAAAATAATGAACTACTTATCTCACTCTACCTTAATCCTGAGGCTTTTATTTAGATCACAGAATCTCATCCCAGCAAAAAGGGTTAATTATTTCACTACAGTTATGCCTTTTTTTATATTAATTAGCCTCTTCCCAGATAAATCATAAATCTTAGGAGAGATTTTTCTAACAAAAGGGATCAGACATACCATTGTTTTTATTCCTCCCAAATTAAATAAATAAGCTGGGGAACCATTATTAACTAAACAAGAATGAGTACACGAGAGTGCAGCTTCCACACTTTACAATGTGTCAGAAGGTTAAATATATGACCTTGCTAGATTACCTTGACCATTTACCATTAATGTACATAAAAATCACGACATTCTTGCCCAACCCCAACCCTTCTGCAAAGTTTGATCCAACGAGGATTTGATGCAGAAGTCAATATATGAAATTCTCAGTGTAATCCCGGAAGCACAGTGATGTCTAAATTTGATTACACCCTCGAACTACAGCACACACATGTATTGTGTGTGTGTGTGTGTGTGTGTGTGTGTGTGTGTTAAGAGAGAGAGAGAGAGAGAGAGAGAGAGAGAGAGAGAGAGAGAGAGAGAGAGAGAGAGAGAGAGAGAGAGTGTTTATCAACAAGCAGCAAGTGGGAGGGTGACAGATATGTCTGGTGGAACAGATAGTGAAGGGCAGACTGACGGGTTATGGCCAAGTCTTATAACACAGAAATACAGCCAGTCGTGGTTCCCGAGACATGACACCTTCACTTATGGTACCAAGGACAACAAATGCACAAAATACCTGCATCATACCAAAGCAAGTTGTCCCATAAATGGAAGAACTAGACCGACATTATCAGCCTGGATATAGCTTTCCTAAATTCTTTCCCCTCAGAATTGTTTTGAAACTGGAACAACAAATTATATCACTGAAAGACAAAAACGGTGACGTCATTAAATGCAGAGATAACATGGTGAAGAGAGTTGAAGAATTTTACAAAGAACTGTATGCATCAAAGACAGTAGTACCAATAGCTAACTTTTCAGGTGACACAACTGAAATACCTGAGGTAACACCAGACGAAGCAAACATTTCACTTAAAAATATGAAACGAGGGAAGGATCCGGGAGAAGTTGGAATAGTAGCAGATTTACTGTTGGGTGGAGGAGTAGAAGTAAAAAATAGGCTTGGTTACTTACCTACTCAGTGTATAAAAACGGAGAAAATTCCCAAAACATGATGTAATGCAATAGTTATTTTACTTTACAAAAAAGGCGACTCAAAAGATCCTAGTAACTATTGACCCATTAGCTTATTATCAGTCATTTACAAACTCTTCACTAAAGTCCTTACGAACAGAATAACAAATTTGGAAGAAAACCAACCCAGTGAACAGGCAGGATTCTGAAGTGGGTATTCGACTGCATACCCACATACACCGTCTTTCTTTTCTCTAGAAACATTTCCTCCATAGACTTAATGATGAATATCTGATCAACACAACCTTTTCCATTCCTAAAACCTCCTGTTCTCTTCCAACTAATTCCTCTGTTATTTCCCTAACTCTGCCAATAGGCATCCTACCATATACTTTTCCGATTACACTAAGAAGACAAATGACCCTATGATTACCACACACGTCTTTTATCAGTCTTCCTTGGCAAAGGGGAATAATTATACCTGACTTCCGATCCTCCAAGACTCTACCTTCCTCCCAGGCCACGCTTGCAGTTTCCATATCCATTCTACTACTATCTCTCCCCCATACTTCAGCATTTCACCACGCGCTTCATCAATTCCTGGGACTTTCCCCATTTTGAATTTCTTCATTGCTTTCACTACTTCCACCCTACTGATCTCTTCCTCCCTTCTCTCTTCCATTTTTCTCCCAGCCTTTCCCCTGCCATTTATACTCGCATTACCCGTATTCTTTATGCTTAAAGATTCCTTAAAGCATTCTCTTCATCTACTCCTGTTTCTCCCTTCTGCACTATCAATATACCACTTTTATCTTTCACTCACCTACCAACTTCATTATCATCCTGTATAATTCTCTTTACCTACTTCCAGAACATTTTCTTACATTCCCTCCATTTTACACTCAAATTCTTTCCAAATTCCTCATCTACTCTCTTTGTTCTCTTTCTTACTAATCTTTTCACCTTTCTCTTTCTCTCTGGATATAACTCTTCCATCTCTCAACTTTCTCCATGCCTCTGCTTCCCATCCACTCAATATATGCTTTCTTCTTTTGTTCCACACCTTCTCTCACCTCTTCATTCCACTATGGTGTTCCTTGCACCCACTTTCGTCTCTTCACCCCACACACCACGTCACATGGTGCACAGGTTGCTTCTGTAAATATCTTGGACACACCTTCCACGTCCCCCAACTGCTCCAAATTATTTACCCAAACGCTCCTCCATTTCTCTCTTATAATCTGCCTTTCTTCCATCTTCTTGCAACCTTTCAACCCTCCTTCTATGGACTACTTCCTCCTGTCCTTCCCCTCCCTCCTTATATTCCTCCATGACATTTGAACCTTGACTTTTGCCACCACCAAATGATGGTCAGAAAGGTCTCTTCCCCAACCTCTATATGCTCTTACATCCATTACACACCTTCTTATTCTGTCATTCACACACACATATTCAATCTTTGCCTTCAGTTTTATTCAGTTCACCACTGACCCTTGCCATCGCTGGCCTCGTATACAGTGGATCATTTTTTGTCTAAAGTGGGTACTGGCTATCGCCAACCCCCTCGCCTCACAAGTGTCCACTAGATCACTGCCATTCTCATCCACTTCTGCTAGCACACCTCAGTCACCAACTATTCCATCCACCTTCACATTTCGTACTTTTCCATTAATAACTCCAATAAAAAATGCTATCTCATTCTTCTTAAACTTTTCCATGCATGATTCCACATTTGCTCAGAACTATTCTCTCACTTCCCTTGAATCATCTTGTGCCGGCGCATACACACACACAATCGCCCACGTTTGTATTCCTACTTTCAATCCTAACCACACAATCCTTGAACCAACTGATCCATACTCTCTTGTATTCACCTTCCATCTCTTAAACACAATACATACACACTCTTTTTTCTCTCTCTCGTTCTCACCTACTCCCGCATAAATACCCCATCCATATTCCCACCCTTTCACACCCTCACCTCACCACTGAGTCTCAGTTAATGCACATACAACCACTTTTGTACCCTCAAGTACCTGGAGACTTCTTCTCTCGTTCACCTCATCATTCGCACTTTTCATATTCTATGTTGCAATCCATACCAAGTACTTTGCCCGGTCCTTGGTCGTCAGTAGTCGAAACGTGCATTGGATGGTTATAAAGTTACCACCCAGCGACTTAAATGATTACCTGGTTTACAGGAAATCATTTGGCTTGTCACTCAGTACAGAGTTACCCTGAAATATGGTACCACTACACTAATTGTGTGGGTGATAGCCCCCCCCACCAATGGCCTAAGGGTGGTCATATAACATATATAGCTTTGACATGGTCTGTGGCATCAATCCTGTCACTAAAGGAGGTCTTCCTTATCTATCTCTCTCTATTTATTGCCAGATGCCAAAATCCCTTAAGATGTGGCCACAAACAAATTGCCTCCATGCCTCCCTGATCAACCCCATTTCACTGCCCTGCTCCCAGCTCATACCCCCCTCCCTCATATACCTCTCCACTCTATCCCTCCACCTCGTCCTTGGCCCCCCATTCCCTTCCCCCTTCCCACCTCACTCGTATACACTCTCCTTGTTAGTCTCTCACTCTCCATCCTCTCCACATGGCCAAACTACCTCAGCGTATTTCTCCTAACGCTTTCTATCACATCCATATCCACACCACAATGCTCATTAACCTCCTCATGTGTCAATCTGTCTCTCCACATAACTCCACGTGTTCCTCTCAAATATTTCATTTCCACTGCTCTCACTCTTGACTTGTGTCCTTCCACCAAGATCCAAGCTTCACTTCCGTACGTTAGGGTTGGTATCACGATACTGTCATGTAGCAACTCTTTTTACTTCCATGCTCACCTCCCTGTTCCTTATCACTGCGTCCAAAGGACCAGCAACCTTTCTTCCTTGTTTTACCCTTTCAAGCACTTCGCCCTCTAAGCTTTCATCTTTACTCATCACACCACCCAAGTACTTAAATTCACTCACATTATCCATTTTCTCCTTATCCAGCCTCACTGTACATTCAGTGGCTTAAATTCTCGTGAAGACTGTAACTTTACTCTTCCCTACATTCACCTTTAGATTCTGTTTCTTAAACACCCTCCCAGACTCATTCACCACACCTTGCAGTTCCCCTTTGTCTTCACTTAACAATACAATATCAGCTGCAAACAACAGTACAGGGAGTTTCCAGATACTGCCCTCTCTCATTAACGTTGCTCCAACATCCACTGCCCTACCTTGTACCTCTTTTGTAACACCATTCATATACAGAGTGAACAACCTTAACACATCCCTGTTTCAGTCCAACTATCAAATAGAAAAATTTGCTCAGTTCGCTATCCACACGCGGTGCAGCCTTAGCACCCTCATACATACTCTTCGCTGCATTCAGCAACTTCCCATCTGTTCCATATATTCTTAATTCTTTTCACATTTCTTGTCTATCAACCTTGTCATATGCTTTTTCCTTGTCCAAGAAGGCCGCATACAAGTTCTTTCCCTTCTCTACAGACATTTCCATTATATACCTGAGAATGAATATCTGACATACACAACCTCTTTCCTTCCAAAATCCTACCTGTTCTTCTCCAACTAATTCCTCTGTTATTTCCCTAACTCTGTCAGTAAGTATCCTACCATATATTTCTCCTATTACACAAAGGAGTCAAATGGCCCCATGATTACCAAACACTTCTTTTTCCCTTTTTCCTTTGTACATAGGAATAATTAAACCTGACATCCAATCTTCCAGGACTGTGCCCTCCTCCCAGGCCAGTCTGCACATCTTCCACATCCATTCTGCTACTATATCTCCCCCATGCTTCAGCATTTCACTACACACTTCATTCATTCCAGGGGCTTTCCCCATTTTCACTTTCTGCATTATTTCCACTTCTTTCATCCTACTGATTTCTTACTCTCTTCTCACCTTCCATCTTCTCCCAGACATTCCCCAACTACTTATACTTGCAATACCTTCATTCTCTATATTCAGTAATACCTTTAAGTGTTCCCTCCATCTGTTCACTATTTCTCGATTCTCCACTAGCAATCTACCATGTTTATCTTTCACTCCCCGACTAATTTTTTTTTCACCTTGTCTAACTCTCTTTACCTCTTTCAAGAACATATTCTTACATTCCCTCCACTTTACACTCACAGCTTCCAAATTCCTCATCCACTCTCTTCTTTCTCTTACTAATCTTTTCACCTCTCTCTTCCACTCTACGTATAACTCTCTCTTCTGTCTCTCAGCTTCCCCCATGCCTCTGCTTCCCATCCACTCACTATTTGCTTTCTTCCCAAAGCTGGTAAATAATCGTCCTGCAGCAGCAAGAACACAATAATAATACAGTCCTAGTGAAGGGCTAATTACGATTAGTCTGATGACGTCTCTTCAGTTTAGTTTTGGCTGCCACCTGATTATCTTGTGTAGGTAATGGTGGACCTGTTATATTTAGAGGCTTGGGAAGCTTTTATCGAAAAAAAAAAATAAAATACTTGCAGTTCTTTCTTTCTAGTCTACAATCACCTCATACGTGAAAATTAGGGCTATGATGATGCTGATGATGACGATGACGATTGTGGTGGTGATTGATGATGATGATGATGATGATGTTGGTGATGATATATGATTGTGTCAGTGATGATTTCTACATAACAGATACAGTTCAAATAAAATATAATATTTCATTTACCAGTTTTCAAAACTGCCTGTTGTGTCAAACCTTCACTACGTGATGAACTCCATGCAGTCAGTGGCCATGTCATTCTACCCTCTATAAATGTTTGTCATCCAAAGCCAGTCAAAGGCTGTTGTTATACTGACTGCTGCTGACAGCTGTTTTGTGTGTGTGGTTGACCTGGTTGTGTTTGGATGTATTGTGTTTCATGTATACATATAATTGGTCAGCTTTTATAATCTCTTGCCCTGCCAGATTTTTATTTTACGCTGCGCTACATTACACTGCAACACATAAGCACCTGTCTATCCTCACTACACTACACTATCTTACCCTACACTACACCTCAGTACACTACACTAATTCATTACACTCAATAATACTACACCACACCACACCAAACCACACCATACTACACTACATAGCAGATACTGACGATGAACCTACACGTGGTGGCGCTGTGGACCCTGGATGGAGCGAAGCAGCTGCGGCGTCCACCTGGGAGCCAAGCCTCATATTTCCGTGCACCACACCATGGGGAAGGACCTTGAGTCGACCCTGGTGAGGCGTTGCTTATCACCAGGGGTGCCGGATCCGTACACCGTGCATGTACCGTGATGTCCCTGTGGGACGGCCACACCAAAGCAGTTGCTTACCTGTGGTCGACGGGTCTGCCCGGTCAGACA
Source organism: Coenobita brevimanus (assembly GCF_032717465.1). Taxonomy (NCBI): domain Eukaryota; kingdom Metazoa; phylum Arthropoda; class Malacostraca; order Decapoda; family Coenobitidae; genus Coenobita; species Coenobita brevimanus. Next base: position 4,300,583 of record NC_137062.1, on the reverse strand, counting down.
GACAAGGGTTAAGCAACAACAACAATAAACACCGTACCACACTACATTACAACTGAAACATTTGTATTAGTATGCTATACACATTTATTCCTTGTTGTTGTTGTTATTTAAGCCAGGTTTGTCTACCCGAGCTGGCAACCAAGCAGTCACGCCTGCAAGGCCGTTCTGTGCAGTGAACCAGTTCCCTTGTGGCAGACAGCGCCTCGCCACAGCGGGGCACGGGCAGGCGTGTGGAGCAGGGATGGGATGAATACAAGAGCTAAACATTCGAATACACATACAACTTCTTCAAATTTCTAGAAATTCGAATACGAATACACAGAAATAATGTGAATTTGACCGCTAATACGAATACTTTATGATCGTATTTATGAATGCATTCATGAATACTGTTCGTTAAAAATTAACTTCTAGCTATAGGTCAGACTAGTACCGTACCAAAGTTATGCAATGGTAAATGACTTCATGACTGGCGCCAGTATTCTGTACCGGGATATCCAACTTATGCTAAGTACAGCAGTAGACATATTAGTTTGTGTTTTTCTTGTAGGTTAGTTACAATAGAAACACAAGAGTCGCTCTCGTGTGGAGGAGTCACTCTCGTGAGGTCAGTCTGCTCAGACATGCTAGAGACCTGTGGTAGTGTTGTGCTAGTGTGTTTTAGTGATCTGTGTTAGTGTGTTGTAGTATAAGCGATAGTGCTGTGCTAGTAATCCGTGAAAGTGCTGTGCTAGTGTGTTGTGGTGACCCGTAGTGACCCGTGATAGTGCTGTGCTACCTTGTGTGAATTTGTGCGTAATGGCTTCCTCGGCAGAGAGCTGTGTCCCCACTGCAGGTACTGAAAAGGATTACCTTGAATTAAAGGAGGAACTTCTCGAACTGAAGCGGGAGGTACAAATTCTCAGGTAGGAGAAGGCACAAATGAGGAAATTGTTGGAGGAGATGTTGGAGGAGAAAGAGAAAAAGGCTGAAGGTTGGACACTAGTTAACAAGGGTGCAACGAAGTTCATCCTTAAGAAGCAAACGGAAGTTAAGACCACTAATGCCTTCGACGCACTACGGGACGAATGTGAAGGGAAGGCAGAGAGGGAAGTAGAGAAGGACGGTGAGAGAACTTCCAGTACAGGTAAGTATAAACAGAACAAGAAAGGTAAGAAAAATGTTGCTGTTGTTGGAGACTCCCAGGTGAGATATCTGAACAGGGCCATGTATACTCCACTCGCTAAACATGTGTGTCTTCCAGGGGCCAAGGTGGCTAATGTGATAGAAAAAATTTCAAATATCGTAAAGGACAGTGGTGACAAACCCACTGTGTGCCTCAGTGTAGGAGGCAATCATATCAGTAGCCGTAAGAGTGAGGTACTGTGGAAAAGGTACAAGGTGATGTTAGAAAAGGTTAGGGAGAGAGGAGGAACCCCTGTAGTGCTTGGTATTTTACCCAGGTGGCGGGTTGGAAGACAGTGGTTGAGCAGGGCAATAGGGTTTAATTGCCGCCTTGAAAGGTATTGCAAAGATAATGCAATACCTTTCATAGACAGCTGGGACCGGTTTTCTGGACGGAGTGCCTTGTATAGTTGGGATGGGACTCATCTTAGCGGGCAAGGAGTTACTGTTTTAGCTGGAATGATAGATAGGGAGTTGGAGGGATTTTTTCGAGGCTGAGAAGTAGGTGTACAGCAAGTTGCAGCAACTACACTCAGAAATCATTATTACCATGTTTGGATAGATGCATCAATACTTGCAAAATTAAGAACAAAAGGTCAACCATTAGTGTAGATACATCCACTCAGGCACCTCAAATTGAGCAGGCGATGATAGATGATAGAACAAGCGATGATAGAAGGGCGATAAGCGATAGTACAAAAAAATGTTATATTAGTAAAATAAAGAGTTTCCCAGTTAGTAACAAAATAAATAACAGTAAATGCCAAGGTAAAGGCATAACTACTAGTAACAATCTGAAAGTGTACTACACAAACAGCCGGAGTTTACGTAATAAAATGGATGAACTGAGGGCTTTAATTTGTACAGAGAAAATAGACATTGCCGTTATTAGTGATACTTGGATGAATACGGACACAAGAGAATTTTTAGCAGAATATCAGATAAAAGGCTATAATATTTTTGTGTCAAACCGTCAGGGAAGAAAGGGGGGAGGGGTAGCTATTTATGTAAAGGATTCATTAAACTGTTACAATAAAGCAGACATTAAAGTAAATAGGGACACAGAAAGTGTCTGGGTTGAAATTAGTAACAATAGGGAGAAATTAGTCTTAGGAGCAATTTACAGATCTCCTAAATTAAGTAGAGTTGATAGTAAATACCTTTGGGAGGAAATTAGGAAAGCATCAGAGTCCAGCTTAGTAATAATTGTAGGGGACCTTAATCTACCAAGGATAGATTGGAGAAATCAGACAGGGGATGCAGAGTCAGAGGAATTTCTAGAGGTAGTACAAGATAATTTTCTTTATTAGTATATCACGGAGCCACCAGAGGTAATAATATACTAGATTTGGTTTTAGCTAATAAAGAAAATATCATTAGTGATATAGAGGTTGGTGGACGACTTGGTAATAGCGATCATGAAGAAATTAAGTTCATATTTATTTGGGATGTCTGTTCCACTGAAAATACCTCCACCGTTCCTAATTTTCGTCTAGGAGATTTCAATGGCTTAACCCTATTCGGTGCAACCCGTATCATTTTTGATACGCCCTAACTAATTTTTACCAATAAACTCTAGTTTGTAAGCAATGCATGGTCTCACGATTGTTTTCTTATTAAATTACTGGAAACACAACAAATGGTGATTCTGAGCGAAAAAACTGGGTTGAAACGAGCGTTTTCTCTAAAATTAACGATTTTTCCCCGTGGAGAGCGCTAAACAAAAAGAAAACGCTCGAAGATGAGTGGAATATCTGGGACCTTAGCCTACGCAAGCCTAACGGGCATCAACACAGCTTCCAGACGTACGATACGTTTCCTATTTTCATTCAAACTACTTTATTTTCTATGTATTATTCATTGTTCATCCTTTATGACTCCTCATACCTAGTGAAATAGTTATTTCATTCACTAATTTTATTATCTATGTATTATTCATTGTTTTTTCTCTATGACTCCTCATACCCAATGAAATGGTTGTTCGTACACATACACACAGATACACACATGTGCATTGTATTGTGCACACAGATACACACACGTGTATTGTAATGTGCACACACACACACACACACAAACCTCGCGGCTCTCGTGTAGGTGTGCCGGACGACGGTTAGTTAGCAATTAATTAAGGGACGGGGTGGATGTGCTGACGGACGTAGTCATGGCTTTTACTTTCGACTATGTTGACGACCCAGTCGAAGATTACTTGGAAGAGGTAGTTGGCGATGATGATGATGATGACCTTGCCTTGGATAGAGTAGCTGAGGGCGACGATGAAGATGAGGATCAGAATGATGACAAAATGAAGAAGAGTGGGTACCACTCAGAAACAGAAAGCCACTGGTGAAAAGTAGATTAATCAGTACTTTGGACCAATGCTTTAACAAACAAAATTATGACGAATTTGTCCTGCCACACGAGCTCAGGGAATATACCTGCATTTTAGAGAAACCCCAGAGAAAATTAGATATCGGTAAGTCAATAACATGGACCAATCATACAGAAAGTAGGCCTGTTGAGAAGGTATTGCCTAGTGAAGGATGTTTGTTAGGAGAGGCAAGGTCAGCTAATACAGAAATAATGGCATGGGAGTTGTTTATAACATCTGATTGATGGTATTGTAACCCATACTAACACAAGGCATAATTACCGAAATTTCTAATACTGACTGCTGAAATACCAACACACGTCAAGATGACTGATGCCATTGAATTGAAAAACTTTTTTGGCCTGCTTTATCCAAGAGGCTTGTTGGGACAAAATAAATATTGCTATAATCGTCTCTTCATGGAAGAGTTTGGTCACCCAAAATTTGGAGCCGTCATGTCTGTAAAACGATTTGGTTTCTTACATGCCAAGATAATTTTTAACAACATTGATACCAGACACCAGAGATGGGTACACGTTCGGTTTGCAGCAATCAGGGAGCTTTTTGAACAGTTCAGTAATTGTTGTTGCTCAGTGTTAGAGCCAGGTGACTTCTTGACCACAGATAAAACGTTGTATGGGTGCAGAACACAAATAGGGTTCAGACTACAATAAGAGCAAACCCGTACGCTACGGCCTCCTATATAAATCTATTAATGCTGTTAGATATCCATTTACCTTTAGGACAGCTGTATATTCAGGTAAACCTGGAGAGCCAGGACCACACTACATACGCGGTACAGTCCCAACAGTGAAAGCTCTGGTAAGTCAGTTACAAGCCTCAGTCGACTTTAGAGGTGGGAATATTAGCCTGGATAGATTGTACACCAGTATAGAGTTACTGGAGTGGCTTCAAACACAAGGTATCTCAGCCTTAGGTACTACAGATTCTACCAGGAAAGGCATACCACCAGAGATAAAGACAGTCACAGAAAGGGAAGATAGGTCATACCAAATTTACTGGAAGAAACGGGGAGGAAATGACACTGAATCTTATATAACACCCACCAAAAGCAAAGGTAAGAAAAATGTGTTACTTCTGAGCACAGTTTCCCCTATATTAGGCATTACCAAGGATGATTTGGAAAAAAAAAAAAAAAAAGCTATATTTAAATTGTATGATTTCACTAAAGGAGGCACTGACATTATGGATCAGAGAATAAGTTTTCATACAGTACACACTAAATCTAGAAGATGGACAGTGAATGCCCTTGGCTACATTGTCGACACTGCCAGAGTAAATTCATAGACAATTTATTCGTTATATAATAATCAGGACCCAAGAAAAATTGCTTCAATCTCCTATGGCTGGCAGATAGTGAAGGCATTGTGTAATCCGCAAATTGAAAGAAGAAAAGTTGAGGCTTGTGGTCTGACCAGGAATACAATAGCTAAGATGAATCTGATGCTCGGACAGGGAGATGTAGAGGAGGCCGTCCCAGAAGTAACACATGAGAATAGGTCAGGCAAGCGGCACAAGTGTCATTCATGCCTGGAGTCTCTTTATGGTCCAGGATACACTCAGAATCGCCCTAAAGTAAAATCGTCCACGAAACAATGTCAAGTATGTCACAAGCACACCTGTGATCAGCATTGAAATAAAGTATGTATGAAATGCTATGGTAACATGCCCAATCAGTGAAAGTCTTGTTTTGGAAATTAAGAATGAATATGCATGTCTGCGAATATGTATAGATTATGACTGAGTTTACGTTATATACGGATTATATTTTTGTTTAAAAATTTCCTTATATGATAGATGTAAATAGAGATACGAAAGGTGAGGATCTTGCAGCATAAGAATCCTCCAGCTTACTTATATTAGTTGTAAGTGTGGAGTAAAAGGATGTTCAAGTGCGGAGGACCAAATACCGCCGGAAAATACATAGATTAGGAGCATAGGCATGGATAGCCCCGAGTTAACGGTTACTACTCTTTCGACCTGTGACGGGCTGTGGGTCACTGAGGGCCCTGTTAGTTAATTGGCACCCGTCGAGATCTTTTTAACTTACCAGGGGTCGATGCTGCAGGGGGTGGATCAGCTGAAATGAAGCATGATCTCGCAGTGGAGAGAAGGAGCTGGGGCCTGATTGACTGCTGTCTCCCTTGAAAGAGCCAGGCAAGGCTCTGGACCTAACCCCTCATATCCACACTGTGCCTGTGCATTAACCAGGGAACAGCTTGTTCTCCGGTTAATAGAGATATAGGGTTTAACCAGGAAGCTACAGGCTGCTCTAAGCGATTCAGTAATCCAAAGACTGGCACGTTTCCTGATTGACTGCTGTCTCCCTTGAAAGAGCCAGGCAAGGCTCTGGACCTAACCCCTCATATCCACACTGTGCCTGTGCATTAACCAGGGAACAGCTTGTTCTCCGGTTAATAGAGATATAGGGTTTAACCAGGAAGCTACAGGCTGCTCTAAGCGATTCAGTAATCCAAAGACTGGCACGTTTCCTGGTTAACAGTTTACTCGTAAGAATTTAATGGTGACCCCGCATGTACGGAGCTTTGGCTGGCAGCTGCATTTTCTCGTGGTGACTACTAACAAAGGATCAAGGGACTGCCTTCTGGAGAGACTGACTGGCTGACCGACAAAGGTCTCAGTGATAGGCTAGTGATTGACCAGTGGGAAATTTCTAATAAACTGACATCAGAAGGACAGTCTACTGACTAATTTGTCGGTATTTTGGGACTGACTGCCCCACTGAATAATTATTGATCTATACTGTATATTGATGATGTTTTGGGTATAACTATTCATAATTGAATATTTGTTATTGCATTGCTCTGAATACTCCTTGGGGCGTAGCATGAGCAGATAGAGCTACCGTGCCCTTTGAATAATTGGTTATAACTAAATATTTCTCTGTGCCCTTCAATTTTAATTTGCAGTACTCAGATTTAAAAATACCTATATAATATATTAGTGACAACAGATTCGGCCTTCTCAAGGACCTCCTTCAGCTGTAAGTAAGGAGTGAGAAGCAGGTAGACCTTTATTATACAACAGAGGGGCAGGCAGAATGGGAGGTAGGTAAGGCACAAGGCTGTTGATGAGGAATTTTGCAATTATTATGCAATATGTATGCCTTTTCAAGCATTTATCTCCCGTACATCTACCGCCTTCTGCCTTATCTACCTCCTGTTCTCCCCGGCCCTTTCTCATTCGCCATCCTTTTGTATGATAAAGGTCTACCTGTTTCTCACTCCTTAGTTATACGTGAAGTGGGTCCATGACAAGGTCGAGTCTGTTTTGTTCTCACGAATAGATTATATTTCACACACCAACACAATCCTCACAAACCACCACAGACCTCACACACGAGCACAATCCTCACACACCACCACAGTCCTCACACACCAACGCAATCGTCACACACCACCACAGTCCTCACACACCAACACAGTCCTCACACCACCACTGTCCTCACACCACCACTGTCCTCACTCAACACAATCCTCACACACCAACACAGTCCTCACACCACCACTGTCCTCACACCACCACTGTCCTCACTCAACACAATCCTCACACACCAACACAGTCCTCACACACCAACACAGTCCTCACACCACACGTGTAAAATCAATTAATAAGAATAATCTTTTACTTCTATAAATTCATTATTATATAGTGGTAATGACATTTGAAAAATAAATAACTACTTTCTAAAGGGAGGAGGTTGGGGAAAGTGGTTGGTGGGATACATGGCGAGTTGGGTCCTCGTCCCGTATCCTGGTTACACACTTTTTGAGTGTGGCTGAAACTCGCGTAGCTAAATATTATATTCAGTCATTAGAAAGAAATATATGGTAGTATTCTCATCATCATCATAATGTACTTTCCATTTTTAGTCCACAGCAGGACTGAACTCTTCACTTAGGGAGGTTTTAGTCAGGAAGCCCTAACCCACGGCCCTGCACAGTTGTTGACTTTATACACGGGTTTTATTCGCTCCTGTGTAGAGCACAGCTGTCATGTATGGGGAAGCTCCCCACACAGTTCTTCTCAACAGGATGGAGTCGGAGACTTTTCGTCTCATTAACTTTCCTCTTACTGGCTCCCTTCAACCTCTGTCTCTTCGCGGCACTGTTGCATCATTGTTTCTTTTCTATCGCCACTTCAGTGGTCACTGCTCCTCTGAACTGTCTGTTTGCATCCCTCCACCACCACGGCAGGCACGCAGCACCCGTCTTAGCAACAAACTCAGCCCTTTTCTGTCCAACTCTCTAATGCAAGAGTTAACCGTTGCTCCAGTCATTCATGTATGCAACAGGTCAACTTTGGAATTGTCTCCATCTCTGTTTTTCTTACTGCCTACGGTCTCCAGTCTTTCATACACTGTGTCCAGGCATCTCGAAATGAACTGATCTTGAATTTGGCTCTGCTGTCGTTTTTTTCTTGGAGGGAGCAGTTTGTAGGTCCTGCCCTTTGGTTCCTTCTTTCTTGCATTAAAAAAAAATACTTGCATGTATAACCAGAAATTATTTACATGCTTACATTATTAGATTTCCTTGACTAATAGCTACCTCTCCATCAACTAGTCTACCTAGTAGTAAATCCACTGAAAGCGGGTTTAGGAGTTACGATGGTAAGGAAGAAAGGGAGAGTATTAGTGGTGGCGAGTGAGTGAGAGAGATGGTGGTGAGAAAAAAAGCAGTGGTAGTGAGACAGGGAGAGTAGGGTAGAAGGGAATATAGTGGTGAGTGTGAGGGTGATGGAGGGAGGGAAGGTGGTGGTGAGGAAGATGGGAGGTGGTGAGTGTGAGGGAGGAAGGGTGGTGATGATGATGAGGAAGATGTGTAAGCTATCAACTTCCATGTTATGGACGGTGTGTGTGTGTGAGACAACAATAAACGGTTTATTGATACTGCAGCCCTCAGACTGAAAATAAAGCCTACAGCTTTGATATATGGCAAACATGATAAGCGTTGGTGAATGGTAAAATATATGGTCATTTGATATTTACATTAATTTTAAATTTGATAATAGTTAAACATGTGTGTGTGTGTGTGTATGTTTCAGTGCGCGCGAGTGCGGTACGATATGTTTGGCGGCGCTTGCCTTTCAACGGCGCCGACATGTCCGAATGCCTTCCTTTCACTTCGTCAAACCAATAATATTACTCAAGATTCTTTTTACGATACTAGGGTCGTAAGTGTGGGAAATCGCCAAGGGTTGCACCGAATAGGGTTAAGAGCTTATTTTCGAACGGTATTCCACAGGGAGATTAGCTATTTGAGGGAATGCCAGGTCAGTGGGGAACCCCAGGTCAAAGGTGTGGGGCAGGAAACACGTGGGAATGTCCGTCAGGTGTCTGTGAGGGGGGAGGTGGTAGACAGGAATGTAGTCCAGGTGACGGGAATTAACTCAGCTCCAGTACCAAACAGACGTTCGACCAGTGAGAAGTATAACGAGTTAATAAATATAATACACGGAGGCCAAGATAGATATATCCCTTCAAAACCGTTTAGAACGAATAATTCAGAACCAAGATGGTTAAACAACAGATTAAAATCTCTCATAGGCCAAAAGAAAGGAATATATAGAAAAATAAAACATGGAGAGGGACACTTACATAACCGATACCGGTACACGATTTTAAATAGAGAAGTAAAGAGGGAGATAAGAGAAGCAAAGAGAAGTTATGAAATTAAGGTTGCAAGTGAATCAAAAGAAAACCCCAAGGGTTTTTATCAAATGTACCGAACGAAAAATAAAGATATGATAGGACCACTGAGAACAGAGTCAGGTGACATTACCAGTGAAGATAAAGAAATGTGCTCCATCCTAAATAATTATTTCATATCAGTATTCACCAAGGAAAATCTAGACCTGGTTCCTCAAGCAGCAAATAATTTACGATGAGAATACGGAAAATATTCTTAGTAAAATAACCATTAATAAGGAGTACTTATTGAAAGAAATTAATAAGTTAAAACCTCAAAAATCGCCAGGTCCGGACGATATATATGCAAAAATTATAAAAGAAACCAAAGAAGAATTATGTCAGCCACTTTTAACATTATTTAATGACTCTTTAAGTTCAGGAGAAGTTCCCGAGGCGTAGAAGACTGCAAACGTAGTGCCCATCTTTAAAAAGGGTGATAAATCAGCTGCGTCGAATTATCGTCCAATAAGTCTAATGTCAATAGTAGGAAAAATGTTAGAGTCAATTTTGGCAAATAAGATTAGAGAACACTTAGAAAGATTTAATCTTATAAACGAAAGTCAGCACGGATTCAGGCAAGGACGATCCTGCCTCATAAACTTGTCATTCTACTTGGAGGTCTATGAGGCAGTAGATAGCGATAAAGCTTACGATGTTATTTATCTGGACTTTAGTAAAGCTTTTGATAGGGTCCCTCACGAAAGGTTAGTTAGAAAGGTTCGAGCACACGATATAGACGGCGATATCTTAAAATGGATAGAATCCTGGCTGAAAGGACGAATGCAGTGAGTATTAATAAATGGAACTAAGTCGGACTGGGTATTAGTAACTAGCGGTGTACCACAGGGTTCAGTACTCGGTCCCTTATTATTTATCATATATATAAATGATCTAGACTTAGGAGTCAATAGCAGCATCAGCAAATTTGCCGACGATACAAAAATAGGGCGTATCATTAACTCGACTGACGATTGCCATAACTTACAAAAAGACCTCGATACATTGTCCAAATGGTCTAAAACTTGGCAAATGGAATTTAACGTTGAAAAATGTAAAGTACTTAACGTAGGCAAGACCATTGGAGATACTAAATACAGCTTAGATAACAAAGAAATTAGCAAATCGGAATGCGAGAGAGATCTAGGAGTTATGATTAGTAACGACCTTAAACCAAGGCAACAGTGTATTAATGCGAGAAATAAAGCAAATAGGGTCCTAGGATTTATTTCGAGAAGCGTGAGCAATAGATTAACTAAAGTAATACTGAAACTTTATCTAGCATTAGTAAGGCCACATTTAGACTACGCAGTACAATTTTGGTGTCCTTACTATAGAATGGATATTAATTCGTTAGAAAATGTACAGAGAAGAATGACAAAAATGATACATGACGTCCGGAAACTGTCATATGAAGACAGACTGAAAAGACTAAGTCTGCATTCGCTAGAGAGGCGTAGAGTAAGGGGAGACTTAATTGAGGTGTTTAAGTGGATGAAGGGTATAAATAAGGGAGATATCAGCAAGGTACTTAAAGTGAGCATACAGGATAGAACTAGAAATAATGGTTTCAAACTAGAAAAATTCCGTTTCAGTAAGGAAATAGGTAGAAATTGGTTTGGTAATAGAGTAGTAGACGAATGGAATAAGCTACCTAGTAAAGTAGTTGCTGCCTCTTCCATTGAGAGTTTCAAGCATAGGCTAGATAAGCATATGACTAATAAGGGGTGGATATAGAAAAAAGAAAATCTTATAACCAATACTAATTCATAATTTTTCCTTTTCAGGTTACACTGTCATAGTCTCTATTCTCCTTTCACACTTTCCTGTAAAATGACCACGCCAGTTTTTCTATACGGCGTGGTGTTCTTCCTGACTTTTTCCTGCCGGCTTCGGCTGGAGGGTTTGGAGGGCGGGGGAGAGCCTTCTTCTTTGCTATCCTTATCTCATTCTAGTAGTTCAGTTACTCTTCTAGGAGCTACCTAGCATGGGCCAACCGGCCTACTGCAGTTATCCTCTCTTCTTATGTTCTTATGTACTAAGCCAAGTCTGAAGTAGTCTTATCTTGTAGGTCTCACTTTTACTCTTCAGAGTTTTAAATATAGATAAGTAAGCATTCGTGTGTTACTCCGGATATTTATAGTAATATTAATATTTGGGACAAGTTTCATTACTGTTTGGGAAAATGTGTGGATATTTGGCTATTGGGTGAACACCGCAGCTGCTCCACCCAGGATGCACTGCGCCAACATGTGTAGGTTCCTCGTCAACGACTAGTACTGATAATGAATGAACCCAAACAATGACCATTAATCCTTTCAGTTCATTTACTTTATTTCATTTTTGCTACCCTTAGAGTCTTTTTTTTTTTCAACATAACAAGAACCTCGTAGTGACAGGCAAAGGAGGCTGAGTTGAGGAAGAGGAAAGGTGATATAACTGGAATAATGACCTAACGGGCAGCATTAAGGCAGTCACTGACGGGACGCTGAAAAAAGCTGTCCTGTATGGAGTTTGTGCATAAACAGGTTCTGAGGTAAATTTCAGCATTCCGTGTTGGATGATTGGAATCAACCTTTCATATTCCGGGGCTTCTCAGTGAATTAATTAACATTTCTCTTAACCAAAACCCCAATTTATCGAGGTCACTGATTATTTTGCCAACAGTCGATGTTCTTCTTGTTTTGGAAGGAGAAAACGTTGAATTAAACCAATGCAGCAGCTGTTTCGGTCCACCCACAACGTCGATCGTCACCCTGTCCCATCACGCCCCATACCCTGCCACTCCCATGCATTCCTCTCCTCTTACCATTCTACTTTCCTCATCTCTATATCCACACATTTTCCCTCTCCTCTTACCAATCTACTTTCCTCCCCTCTTAATCTACACCATTTTCTCTCCTCTTTTCTTACCCCATTCCTCACTCTCCCCTCATACCCTGTTATCCCTCGCCTTTCTTTTATCTCCCTTCCTGTTATAACACTTGTTTCTTCTCTCCTCTTCTCTGCTCTCACTCCTACCTCTTGCTTATCTCCATCTGCCCCACTCCTCTCACTGTCCTCGGTTCTTACTCCACAGCTTTTTTCTTACCACAGTATTTTGGTATCCCCTCCCCAATAAATAAAACTTACACCTTCCCTATGCCAATATCACCCCTCATACAACGCAGATCTTTACCGGGTGTAGTCATTCCATCTTCCCCCATCACCCACCACCAGCTAACCAGTTCTTCTTCTCTTACCTATAGAATTCCCGCCCATCTCCCCATGCCAGTCTTATGGTTGTTGGCCAGTTCTAAGTAGCTGTGGAGGAATCGAAGCACCTTTTACAAAACGATGTATTTTCACCACAGCATCATTTTTCTTACATCCACGCTACTAAGACAACCTGTGTCGATGTCAGGCCAATAATTTACACTAAAAGGACCATGGGGTAGAAGAGGGATAATTAATTGCAAGGGAAAAGATGCCTACAATGCCTCTTAGAAGACGACCCTTACACCTTCCTATGCCAAGGTCATCCCTCATGTAACACCTTTTCTTCACAGGGTGTACTGATCCCATCCTGCCTGTCCATCCACCGCACTCCCACCCACTCCACCTACTCCTTCATATCCAGTCCATCCGTCATGGATCTCATCTTATTTGGACTGACGTGGTAATATATGAAGTTCTTTCAGTAGACTTAAACTCGACCTCTGCTTAAGTCTATGAACCTGAACGGGTTTGGTTGGCCCAACATAATGTAAAAAGGTAAAAGTAAAGGTGGGGGTAGGCGCCATGCTGGACTTAGCCTCGGTGCTCATCTCCATAACATAAGCCTTTGAGCCAGTGGCGAGTTATTCACCCAATATCCTGGGCTACAGAGCCACTGCATGATCCAGGTTACCACAGTTACCTTCCCTAGGTGTTCCACTAGGTACTCATTTTACCTGCCAGCCCACAAATGGTGGATGCACACCTGAGTCCAGTGATGCCACCTGCCCGTACCAGGATACTAACCCTGGCGCTTACGGGCCGGCAGCTTTGCAGTTAGCGATGCTAACCACTCAGCCACCGCGGCTAATCCTAAGGCCTTCAATAGTCTTAGCTGGAACTGATAGACCTTTCTGGAAGCAAATGGCCTTGAACTGACCTGGCCGGGCCAGAGCTGATGAGAAGGACCTTGACTGACTTACCTTGTCGCTATTGGCATGAACAGATCTGCCTGGTACAAAATGGAAATAAAATAATTTGAAATATGGATTAAATGTGAAAGTTCTGGATGTACTTTACGTGGTGTGCCAGCCTGTGCCTGTGCTGTACCTAATGAATCAGCACTGAACTGACTGGAGTTAACTGGCAAACACTGACAGAAATAGTCTGAGTGAATCTGACCGTGGGTGACAGTACCAAACCTGTATTGCTAGCACAGTGTATAATGGTGGTGGGTACTGGAGGTAAACACCCTCCCCTCACAGACATTGACGGCATACAGTATATGATATACACCTGTATGGGCACACAGACAGACAGACAGACAGACATAGAGAGAGAGAATCCTAAGTATTCCACATCATTACATCTCTCTCTCTCTCTCTCTCTCTCTCTCTCTCTCTCTCTCTCTTTCTCTCTCAAAAGCACTAGATGTTGCAGCTTACCACTTCAGTTGTAGGGGTGTTTCCAATGCTAAGTAACATCGTCAAGTTATATCGTAATAAGACGTTGGTGGAGATTATGTCTCACCCCTTCATTATATATGGTCTTTTATTCGTTCACCATGATCCTGTGTCGGTCGCAAATATTAAATATAAACAGTCTTCACAGTAGCGGGAGCTGAAGGAAATTGTCTAACCTCTTTTTCTTGAGAGGTGCAAAGACAAATCTTGGGATGCGTAATGGCAGTGAAGTCAGTAATATCAGCACCGATGCTCCCCTAGTCTTATACACAAACTTTATGCTTCCATGACCCAGATATGGAGTCATTTACACACACAAGACTCATATGTATCAACCCAACATCACATTTTATACTATTTTACATAACATGATTACAGGAAACTTATAAAAAGTATTATAAATTACAGCAGCTTACATTAACTTTGTGAAACATAGAACAATAATCCTGTACTGATAAAACGTTGTTACATTAATTGCATAACTGATATGAGATGTTATCCCTGTGTTTTGTTTGATGAAGTGCAGGCAACAATGCAGGTTTTTGTCGCAATAACATAGGATGGGTTGCATATCTGTTAAATGTTTACTCAAACACAAAGCAGCATCCAACCAGAAGCCCATGACGCTGATAAATACTGCCCATTTATAAAATGGTCATTTACACAATGGCATGGCCTAACACATCTGACCAGTGGAAGGTTTCATTACAGTGATAATATTGTAAACAGTGATACTAAATCTGCCTAAATGATCAGCATGCAGTCAACAGGTATAACAACTTTTCTTCGTCTATTTCAGTTCGCTGCCTTCAATTCCATGACATACATGTACACTACCACTCGCGAAGCAATAGCGGTTTGTGTGTGTGTGTGTGTGTGTGTGTGTGTGTGTGTGTTTCAATATCTCAGGTGTGACACGATTTTAACTATATTTGGTGTCAGGACTGGGGGTCAGCCAGGAAGTAAGCTTTATATTGGTTTTAGAAAAGTAGGGAAAAGGTCAAAATCGTATGGTGAGGTCAGCTTAAACGGTTTTTATTGGAATCAGACAAAAGTTTGTGTAAATGTTTAGGATATACAGGAAGAAATGATTCTGTTTGGTGGCCTATCAATCACAGGTCAGGGTCACAGGGGTAGGTCAAAGTTCAAGGTCACACGGCAGGGTCAACTCAACAGTTTTATCGACTTGGAACCAAACCTGGTGGAAGTGTTTAGAGTCAGGCAAGAATGAAGGAGTTCAATTTCGAGAACAATCATCAAAAGTAAAGGTTACGGGGGCAAGGTCAAATTTCGACTATTGTATCTGTGTGAACAAAACAGCTTTGAACTAATTTCGATCAGACATGGTGGATAAGCTAAGGGTCACCCAAAATGATGACTTACGGTAGTTGAGAACGATAGGTGACAGGTCAGTGTCACATGGTAAAGTCACCCTAAACAGTTTTTATCCGATATGTACTGTGTTTTGTGGAAGGGTTGAAATTTAAGCAACGATAAAGAGTTTTTGAAAACAATCAGTCAAAAGTCGAAGCAACACGAACAGGTCAAAGGTCAAGTAAACTGGAAAAAGGCATTTCAGTTTTAATCTTGTCTGAACAAAGGTTGGTGGAAGAATATAAGGTCAGGCAAGAATGGGGTAATATGATCTTGTGAATAATATGTCGAAGGTTAAGGCCACATGGCACAGTCAGATATTCGGTCCTGAGGCCAGCTGGTGTGCGTGGGTGTTGCACTCTCTTATTGCACTTTCTTGTTACATCTTGTTCTTGATGTTACCAGACAATTATATTAAAGTGAATAAAACTCTCACACACTAAAAGAGTTAAATAATACTATCTTCTAATACAAAGCCATACAAAATCGTCTGAATGCACTGTACCCTTTGACTTTCATGTCTCCTTCTTTACCTCCCTTTCCTTCAAATATGCATCGTAATACTCTAATCCTTTTGCTGTTATCTTCCATTTCACATGCATTGGTTTGTATATATTAGTTCTACTTTAAAACATAAAGTAATGAAGATGGAAAGAAGAGAGGAAGGAATTATGGGAAAGTATGATAGACACTGGAACTGGAAAGTTTGTGGGCCAACCACGTTGTCCTAACCTCCTAACCTGGACCTTAAACACTACCACCTCACACACTACACTACTACAGCACAGACAAGTCTTCAGTTTAACTTTAATAAAAAGATATCTGTGAGCAAATGGTTGAGGTAGCTGGTTTCCTTCCGTCCAGTGGGTCCTCGTACAGATGAGAATGGAGTTGCAGCAGCAGCAGCAACAACAACAACAACAACAACATGATCTCTTGTTTTACAGTCTATGCCGTGCATCTCTCCTGCTCTCCTTCTAGGTAGGTGTGAAGGGAGGGGTCAGGGAAGATGTGGAGATGGTGCTGTGAAGAATGGTTTTATGGTGTTGAAGACTGAGTGCAATGCTCAGGATGTGACGGGAGGTACTGAAGTGATATGGTGGTGGGTTATGGTGTGGAGAAGAGAGGGAGAGTAGTCATGTGGGGGCGGTGAGGTGATGCAGTGATACGGTGGTGAAGGGAGAGGGTAGAGGTGAAAGAACTAATTGTGGAGGAAGGTGAGGCAGTGATGGTACAAGACGCTATTAAGAGTGGAACCATGCTGTGGATGATAAGAAAGAATTATTGTGGAGACGGAACAAGTCCCCACACTGATCTAGTTAAATATTTAATTATGGTTACCATCAATTGTTTGTAAATGACTTTGTTGTGAAATCACGCTGTCTCAAGTCAACAGGCGCCTCTCCCCTGAAATCCAGACAAAATTTACATGAACGACTTTGAGTTATGGAGCAGATTACTAAACTTACAGGCAAATTACAGGTGTTACCTTAACTAGTTGTGGCGGCAGCGGCGTAACATTTGCATACAAACTGTTGACTCCAGCCTCGAGGACCGCCGACATACAACATGATTATGAGTTGTAAAAGCAGCGGAGGTTGTTTGGAGTGTGGGATTAGTGGTGGAGAGAGAGAGAGAGAGAGAGAGAGAGAGAGAGAGAGAGAGAGAATAGATCACACACACACACACACACACACACACACACACACACACACACGTTAAACCTGCCAACAAAATAAAACAAATGCTGGAAAAAAAACACCAAAGGGATTGAGCAAACGGGATAAGAGGAATAAGGATCGGGATGAAAAGTGTAAACAAGCACACTATAACTGTGCATTGTTTTTCCAGAGCAGGAGAATGTTTGAAACGTAGAGGATCAAAGCAAATACAAACAGTAAAACAATTAACCCTATTAAGAGACAAAGGAAACATTTGATAGCCGCACCTCTGAAGTAGGCTTAAATTCTAGTCTCATTGGTGGGGGTGGACATACGGGAGTTTCACACTGACTAAAACTAACTCAGTGTACAAATCTGCCGTTGTGCAAGATTTGGTTATACGAAGTAAAAAACATGGCTGTTCATAGCGGCACCGCCCCAGGCTCTCAATCGTGAGAAAGGGAGTTACAGCCTGCCTATAAATTGGTTTGGCCGGAAATTTACCAGTATGCAAATATAGTTATCCTTGGGGGAAAAAATCTATGGCTATGGAAGTAAGTGTTGCCAGGGACAGGGACAGCCTTCGGGTCCTGTCCTACCCAAGACATAGTACGGATGGAAGTCTTTTGCTACGTAAATATTGAGTGTTCTTAGGTAAAAAACTTGCATTCACCACAGCCCCCTTCCCCTCTTGGGAGGCAGGGGAATCCAGTCCTTCCTAAAACCTGGTCTAGCTGGTGGTCTACCAAGTGCAGAATATTATTTTCCTTGGGGGACGCAGGCTAAGTATATATATATATATATATATATATATATATATATATATATATATATATATAGTGCACATGTCAGGTGCTCCCCGGGAGCTCTAAGGTCTAGCCTCCCCCTGTGGATAGGGGACCCAGGGGATCCCGCCCTCTTTTAAGTTCTGGTGCAGGTAGAGGAAGCACATGAAGACGTGAATGTTTGTTAAGGGTGGTAAGATTAAGGCTGCCAGACTTGTCAGACTTAAGTTTATGTCATACTGACTGAGATGCAGTAGCAGCATGACAGTATGAGGTTGATACACAGACGTCAGTGACAGAGTTGGACCGGATAGGAGGCCAAGATGAGGACGCTCAGAGGCACGAGTAACATGCACAAGGTCAATCTGTCTCGACAGAGCACATCACAGGACGGGGCATCAACGCTGAAGCATAGGACATATTCAGCGTGGGAGTTGCATGAAACGCCCTCACCTTCTTCCTATTTTCATATTAGGAGGTACCCTCTGTTGCCTTCACCACACTGACCTCTTTCTCCTCCTTCCACGATGACAGTCCCTTGAAGAAGTGGAGTAAGCACCTTTGAAGAGAAAAAACACTCAGTCCTGGAAGTACAGTCGTCTGCATCATGACTGGTACCTGCACACTGCCACACACGGAGACAGTAGCCTGACATGTCTTTATACCATGTCCATAAATATGACATTTGGGGCAGTAAAGGGGGTTAGAAACAGCAGGCCTGATACTAACAATTTCATTACAAACTTTAATGAAGATCTGAGAGATTAGGTTTGCCTAAAGTCAACACAAGAACAGCGGTCCTTGCCCTCACGCCTTTTGAAAAACGAGTAATAAACTTAGCATCAACAACATCTTCCTGAGCAAGTTCATGTATGATGTCCTTCTCCTTCCCATGAGGTTCCAGCTGCTGATAACTCCCTTTCAAGAGTTCATGAAGTGTGGGTTCATTGGCTGGACGTCATAACAATGAAATTTACTTAGTCTGAACAAGTGTTTAACCTGTGAGACATTCATAGTCTTAACAAGTGGTGCCAGACACAGCAAACCTTGCCTGACAGTAGTTGATTTATTGCTGTTAAATACTGAGTCGAAACTGCCATTTAATCCCAGAGTGGTACACAGTTAAGGTCTAAGGTAATGGTGCAAATGTTTTCAAGTTACACCTTCTGAAAATTCGTGATCATGCGTTTGACCTTTCAGAGTCACTCGAGGTCAAAGGTCTTTGTGCCAAATGAAAGCCCATAGTATGAGTTCCTTATGTTCATGAAAGTAAATATCTCTATCTTCCACTGGTTTCAAGTTAAAGCCCTTTGAAAATCCGTGACCTTGATTTTTACCATTCAAGATCACTTGATTACCTCTAAGTTTAATTGCTTTCTTTGGGACCAGTGCCCACATATCCTGAAAGTTTCATGTAATCTCATTCAGTCGTTTTTCCGTAATGTTGCTGACAAACAAACAAACAAATAAACGACCAAAAACAATACTTCGCCAGACTCCGTCTGCGCGAGGTAATTAGCTCCCTATCAGCAAGTTTTGTAACTCGTTCAACCTCGCCAGCACAGCCATCAACCACCTTCCCGATAATTAAAGGATTGATACTTGCCAGAGAAGCTGCACCTAGACATGAAGCCACACACATAAAGCGTTATTAATATTACTGGTAATGTCTTGCGGGGTTCGGGTCTGGCGGCGGTCAGTCTGGGAGTCACTCCGTGTTGCAATCAGGGTATTGTCAGAGCCGCCCCCCCCCCCTCCATAAGGGAGTGAGGAGCTCGGTAGGGTAGACATAGTAAACCCCTTCCCCTCTTGGGGGAAGTGGAAAGAAAGAGAAAAGCGAGCAAAGGAAAGCAAATCCAGGACAACAACGAAGACAAACAGCTTGCTTACTGATATGGGCCATAAAATCATCCTTACTTCATGTACGTCTCCCAGATCTTGAATCTGCCACACAAGCAAAACCATATGCACATAATGTATTTCTATTACACTCATGCCATTGAATACCAGGTTATAACCGGGGGTTTTTGTGTTGTCCTTCTCCGTACATATTTCATCCTCACTTTTTGATCCTGTACCAGTTGCAAATATACAAACCGATAAAATTGAGTTGGTACAGAAATGTTCTTCCGAAATGCGGACTTTTGTAACTGAGGTGATGTGAGAGGTCGATAATTACTAAAACAGAGAGAGAGGCAGAAGGGAAATATTGCTGGGTGCTGCATAACAGGAGAGAGAGGACACAGAGGGAAAGAATTACAGCAGATATACAGAAGTGTTGCTGCCGTGGTAGCCTATGAAATTTATGCTTTTAAGATGAAGTAACAGAGTGGTAAGAAAAAAAATAACCAGTACAATAAGAAAAAAAAAGATTGGATAAATTTGATGTTTGCAGGGCTAATGGAGAAATACAAAGCTTTGGAATATAGAAAAGAGTAAATGAGAGGGAGGAAATTAAACAAGTCTGTAATACTTATGCCTGTAATAAAATTATTAAAGAAGAAAAATTGTGTGACAAAAATATGAAAGGAGTGGAGGAGGTTAACAAAAATTACAGGGAAAGCAGAGAAAATTCGTTGCGGAGATATGGAGCTTTGTGTGAAGGAAAAGTAAATGGCAGGTTAGGAATAAAGGAAAGCAGTAAAGATCCTGACTACAGTAAAAGTAACCACATTATCTGAAAGAAAACGTGTAACTCATGGTTAAGGAAGAGTAAGTTGAAGGTAATGATTATAATGGAGTGGGAAAAGTCATGGCTACAGTTATAAAAAGAAGAAAAAGAAAAAATCACTAAGACAAAACAGGTGAAACTAGCAGTGCAGAAACACTGACTGTACCTGTAGAAGTAACAACAGGAAAAAAAAAAAAAATGCAGGAAAACAACTGTTAATGTTAAGATAAAGTGACACGACAGTGAACACAAAAGGACCTCAAGTGTTGAGTGTGATACAGTATGAAAACCTATCTATTTGTCCCGAGTTTGGTGGCCACAAACAAATCGCCGTGCCCTCTGCCATTTCACTGCCCTCCCCCCAGCCCAGACTCCCCTCTCTCCTATACCTTTCAACTCCATCCCTCCATCTCATCTTCGGCCTCCCCCTTCCTCTCCCCCTTCCACCTGGCTCAATACAATCTCCTTGTAGTCGCTCACTCTCCATTCTCTCCACATGACCAAACCACCTCAGCGTATATCTTCTCGCGCTTTCTATCGCATCCACATCCACACCACAACTCTCCTTTATTTTATCATTTGTCAGTCTGTCTCTCCATGTAACTCCACATCCACTGCCCTCACTCTTGATTCGTGACTTCTGTGCTCACTTCCACATTTCTTATCATTGTTTCCAAAGACAATTTTTATTTGTCTTGGAAATATTAACAAAGTCTCTCTCTCTCTCTCTCTCTCTCTCTCTCTCTCTCTCTTCCATGTTGCTAAGCCCTTCTCCCTACTACCTGCCGATTCTATGGTCTGTCTCCTTCTGCCTCTGCTTCCTAAATTCTGGTGTAGCAGGGGTCGTGTCACGTGTGTTACACTGTTGTTGGAAAGTTCTAGAAGCCTGTGTGTGAGTATGTGTGTATGTGTGTATGGTCAGTAGGCGCTGTCGTGTGCCTATAAAGCATTCCTTGAGTTAAGAGTGTGTAAGCATGTTTAGCATTGCTCGATTCTCGCAGACACAATACCTTCTCATCATCTGACTGCCTGCTTCTATCTGTCTCTCTATCTATCTATTTATCTATCTATCTATTATGATTTGTAATTATAATACAGACTCATAACATTGCTCGGCCACGCCGCTGAAGGTCCTCCGACAGCAATCATGATTGACATATGCTAATCTATTAGTACATAATATTGATTATAATATTGTATATATATAATATTCATGGTAAATTGCGATGATCTAGTAAT
Organism: Coenobita brevimanus; assembly: GCF_032717465.1. NCBI lineage: Eukaryota > Metazoa > Arthropoda > Malacostraca > Decapoda > Coenobitidae > Coenobita > Coenobita brevimanus. The sequence goes on along the minus strand of NC_137062.1, from coordinate 4,278,932 downwards.
ATTACATTTTAACCATGTTGTATACATATTCGAATAAATGCCATGGTTGTTGTAGGACATTTTGTAAGATGTGTATGTATAACAGACATATGCATATAATTGTGCAATGGTAATACTGCTAGTTTATACATTACATATTGAGTTATCCCTTTAGTAATGACTAATATTTCACCTAACTTGTAAGATGATTCTGGTAATACAGAATTGTTGTATAATTGTTTGACTTATAATATTGTTGTAACATTGTGGTAATACATAATTGTAATACTGTGAATTGTTACATAATTATATTGTAATTGTTACATTGTAGTAACATTATGGTAATACATAATTGTAACATTTTATGAATTGTTACATAATATTGTGGTAATGCATAATTGTGTTGGCCTCATAATTGTAGTTACATTTTGTTAATGCAACTGTTACATAATTGTGTTGGCCTTATAATTGTAGTTAAGGTTACATAAAAGTTATATCTTGTTAATGCAACTGTTACATAATTGTTACATATTGTTTGTAGTTACATAATTGTAGTTAAAGTTACATAAAAGTTACATCTTGTTTATGTAACTGTCACATAATTGTTACATATTGTTTGTAGTTACATAATTGTGGTTAAAGTTACATAAAAGTTACATCTTGTTAATGCAACTGTTACATAATTGTTACATATTGTTTGTAGTTACATAATTGTAGTTAAAGTTACATAAAAGTTACATCTTGTTATTGCAACTGTTACATAATTGTTACATATTGTTTGTAGTTACATAATTGTAGTTAAAGTTACATAAAAGTTACATCTTGTTAATGCAACTGTTACATAATTGTTACATATTATTTGTAGTTACATAATTGTAGTTAAAGTTACATAAAAGTTACATCTTGTTAATGCAACTATAATTGTAGTTAAAGTTACATAAAAGTTACATCTTGTTAATGCAACTGTTACGTAATTGTTACATATTGTTTGTAGTTACATAATTGTAGTTAAAGTTACATAAAAGCTACATCTTGTTAATGCAACTGTTACATAATTGTTACATATTGTTTGTAGTTACATAATTGTAGTTAAAGTTACATAAAAGTTACATCTTGTTAATGCAACTGTTACATAACTGGTACATATTGTTTGTTATGTGATCTTACTCTATTTCTTTTTCCTTTTTTTTTTTTGTATGTATTGATTTTCTATAGTTTATTTTTCTTCGTTTGTCTACGATTTTTCTGTGTTGTTCATGGTTGCATAATTGCTGGCTAATTTCCTAGGGACCCTTTTTTTAAGGTTTAGTTTATATTGCACAGTTATTACTGAAAATGATATTATATAGTCCAATATTTTGTTATTTTACATAAAAAAATATATACACTATATACAGTATTAACTATATACACTGACTTGTTGTTCACTTGTACCTATCGTGGGCAATATATGTGTCAGCACTGTGTGGAAATCATTGTCTTCACGATTGTGTGGAAGATGTTCATTCTTGCTAACGTCATTTGTGTTGGCCATTTTTTTTTTCTGGTTTTCCTTGTAACTTAATTTATCTGTTTCCACTAGGTAGCTTTAATTAATAAATGTTTAGTACAGTTCTTTTAATCACTCACTGAGTAACTGTGATGGTATATTTTCTTTATTACTTTGTAGATGTAATAATGTATAGCTGTATGTATGAAACACGTATTTTATGTAGGTATAAACGGTAACACTCGTTGGTAGTAAATAAATGCTATAATAAATGAATGAATATATACAGTGTAGAATATTTATTGTTGGTGCAAGTATTTAATGATTGAATTATGAAGATAATTGAAGTAGGTATATGTATTTAAGTTGTAGCTATACAGCACGTTTTATATGTTTGTGCAGAAGTTTTCTGTCTCTCACTGTGTATTGTATAAATGAAGTAACTCACTAACTTTTACCGTGGTGGAAATGGTGTGAGTAGTGTTGCACGTGGTGATAGCGTTGTCCTTCGCAGGTTGATTAACGTGTTGTCGTCTCAGCAAGCACGCATGATGACGTTGACTTCCCACACTGGTAGCTGTGGTGAGTAAATGAGTAGCAATGAGTAACTTGAGTGAAGATGAGTGAGTAAGATGAGTTGTGAATATGGGCTTGGTATTTGCTTCGTCGTCTTGACCTCTTCACTCCTGTGTCAGCGGTGGAGGTTGGATGGATGTAGCAGAGAGAGGAGGGTGAGGTCTGGTGGTTGTGAGTTGTGAGTCGTATTTCACTCTTCGTTTGTTTGTTTTGTTTTTCTTTCTCGAGGTTTTCTCGTTCCTTTTCTCTTGTGATTTACTCGTTGTGGGATGAAGACTGCCGCTACTTGTAGGAGCGTGTAGAAGATTATACAGACGACTCGTAGAGTTGTTACCTGTAGTTAATTGTAGATGTTGTAGTTCATTGGTTCGTCATAGAAATTGCAAGATTGTTTGTATCAATATATTGTTAAACTACTTGCAAGGCATCCTGTGACCTCTTCACCTCTACATCAGCGTGATGATCGGGGAGACGGAGGGGGGGTTGGAGAGAATACTGTCAGGAGCTGGTTGTGAGTTGTTGGTTGTGAGAGGTATTTTTTTGTTTTCAATCTTGATATTTTGTGGGAATTCACTGTTGATTCGTACACGAGGTTCGTATACTTTCGCTAGCCAACAAAATATCACAAAAAAACTTTGTATATTCTTGTAGAGATGTTTTGTAGATTAGTTATATATACTGTATATATATTAGACTTGTGGACGAGCGGTTGTTATACGTGAGCAGCTTTGTAAGTAGATAATCTTGGTTCCCTTTTGTCATGCAATGACAGGAGAGGTAAAGAATAGTATGAGACTATTTTTATTTGTCTTGGAAATATTAACAGTGTCTCTCACACACGAGTGAAGTTAAGTAGAGTCCCGCGAGCTACCTCCCTGTCTCGCTCTCTCTCTCTCTCTCTCTCTCTCTCGCCCATGTTGCTAGGCTTGTTCTCCCTACTACCTGCCGATTCTATGGCCTGTCTCCTTCTGCCTCTGCTTCCTAAATTCTGGTGTAGCAGGGGTCGTGTCACGTGTGTTACACTGTTGTTGGAAAGTTCTAGAAGCCTGTGTGTGAGTATGTGCGTATGTGTGTGTATGGTCACGAGGCGCTGTCGTGTGCCTATAAAGCATTCCTTGAGTTAAGAGTGTGTAAGCATGTTTAGCATTGCTCGATTCTCGCAGACACAATACCTTCTCATCATCTGACTTCCTGCTTCTATCTGTCTCTCTATCTATCTATTTATCTATCTATCTATTATGATTTGTAATTATAATATGGACTCATAACACCAGCACCCTTTCTTCTTTGTTGCAACTTTTCAAGCACTTCATCCTCCAAACTTCCATCCTTACTCATCACACTACCCATGTACTTAAATGTACTCACAATTTCCACTGGCTCATCATCCAGCCTCATTGCACATTCAGTGACATCATTTCTCTCGAAGACCATAACTTGACTCTTCCCTACATTTCTCTTTGGATTCCGTTTCTTACACACTCTCTCAGACTCGTTCACTAAGTCTTGCAGTTCCCCGTCGTCTTCCCTTAACAACACAGCATCAACTGCGAACAACAGTACAGAAAGCTTCCAAAAGCTGCCCTCTTTTATTAGGGCCTCTCCAGCATTCACTACCCTGCCTTGTACATTTTTTATATCCCCATCATTACAGACTGAACAGCCTTGGAGGCATGATATATCTCTGTTTCAATCCAACATTCAGATAGAAAATTTCACTCAGTTCACTATCCAACGCACTGCAGCCTTAGCACCCTCATATATACTCTTCACTGCATTCAGCACCTTCTCATTTACTGCAAATAATCTTAATATTTTCCACATTCCTTGTCTATCCGCTCTGTCATATGCTTTCTTCAAAGCAATGAAAGCCGCATACAACTTCTTTCCCTTCTCTAGAAACTTTTCCACTAAAGACCTAAGGATGAATATCTGAGCTACACAACGTCTTTCTTTCCTAATACCTCCTTGTTCTTCTCCAATTAATACCTCTGTTATTTCCTGTCTCTGTCAATAAGTATCCTAGCATGTATTAAACATATTAAACTATGAAGATAAATGCCCCTATAATTACCACACACTTCTTTTTCCCCTTTCTTGTGTACCTGCGAACAATTATACCTAACTTCCAATCCTCCATGATTCTACCTTCCTCCCAGGCCAATCTGCACATCTTGCATATCCCTTATACTACTATCTCTTCCCCATGCTTCATCATTTCACCACACGCTTCATCAATTCCTGGGGCTTTCTCCATTTTGACTTTCTTTGTTGCTTCCACTACTTCCATCCTACTGACCTCTTCCTCCCTTCTCACTTCCCTCCTCCTCCCAGCTTGGAAAGCTCCCAAGATGAGAAATACTTATGAAAAATGCAATGCTAAACTGATGAAGGGAAGAAAGAAGAGCGGGAAGGAGGAAAGCTGACCAAGATAAGAAATAAGCAACTCAGTGAAGAATTCCTGTTCCTCTTTCTGCCCTCCCCCTCCCAACACCATTAAGTCCCCCTCCCACTCACATATGCCATCACCAAAACCCCATCTCTCTCTCTCTCGCCCTCAGACTACCATTGTCACCCTTCCTTTTCACTTCTCACTCCCGTTCCTCCCTGCATTTCCCTTCTCCTTTTCATCTCGCTACCCACGTCACCTGCTCCTTCCCACCTACTCAACCCCTCCACTCTACCAACCTCATTTTCCAAACCTCTCTCTCTCTAGATTTTCAAAATAATTTGTATGTCAGCACTTCACTACATTCATTAACATTTTTGTCTTTAGTTATTTTTAGTTCTCCGACGTGATATTTGTTTGGGTCAACCTTTTTCCTGTCGTTTTTATCCCTTCAATTCTGAATACTGGTGGAGGGTACATTTGGTGTTCGTTTTCCCACTCTTTTGTTTTGTCTGTTTCGTTGTTTTTCAATGCACGATCTTTATTAATATCGCGTCCCATATTCACTCTTTCTCTCCTTCTTGCTTTCAACCCTTCCCGGCTTTTCTCGCTTTCACTCAACTTGTCCATGTTCATTTTCCATTACGCTGAATTAATCCTGCTTTTATAGTAACAGCAAAATATGCATGAGACATTGTCCATGCCACGAGTAAAAACTCGGACAGCTATCATAAAACTACAATTAGTTATCACTAAATAAGGGTGACCACTCCCAACCCTCCAACTATCGTCCAATTGCTTTAACGTCCTGTATTTCAAAAGTTTTCGAGTCAATTCTTAATAGAAAAATTTTAAGGCATCTTTCCTATCACAACCTTCTTTCCGATCGTCAGTATGGGTTCCGTCAGGGACGCTCCACTGGCGATCTTCTCACCTACCTTTCAGACTCCTGGTCATCCTCCTTTCGGGACTTTGGCGAAAGCTTTGCCATTGCACTTGACATCTCAAAGGCTTTCGATCGAGTCTGGCATAAATCTTTAATTTCCAAACTGCCCTCCTACGGTTTCTATCCCTCTATCTGTGCCTTCATCGCTAGCTTCCTTTCTGGTCGTTCTATAGCCGCTGTTGTAGACGGCCATCGTTCTTCTCCTAGATCTGTCAACAGTGGTGTTCCTCAGGGCTCTGTCCTATCACCAACTCTCTTCCTTTTATTCATCAATGATCTTCTAAGCTGTACATCTAACCCTATCCACTCATACGCTGATGACTCCACCCTTCACCTTTCCATTCGGTTCCCGCAACGCCCATCTCAACAGTTACTTCAAAAAACAAGGGATGAGGCTATGGCACACCTAATGTCTGACTTGGCTCATATCTCTGACTAGGGTAAAAATAATATGGTTGTCTTTAATGCATCTAAGACTCAGTTCTTACACCTATCAACCCGACAAAATCTTCCACAGGTATACCCACTAATGTTTAATAATATTCAGCTTAATCCTGCATCATCCTTGAACGTGCTTGGGGTTTCATTTACTCGGGACTTATCTTGGAAAGATCATATTACATCTCTTGTAAAATCTGCTTCCAAGAGATTGGGTGTGCTAAGCCGACTCCGCTCTTTCTTTACCCCTGCACAATTGTTGACTCTATACAGGGGTTTTATCCGCCCCTGTGTGGAGTACAACTCTCATGTATGGGGAGGCTCAATAGGGTGGAGTCAAAGGCTTTTCGTCTCATTAACTCTCCTCCTCTACTGACTCCCTTCAACCTCTGTCTCTTCGCCGCACTGTTGCATCTTTATCTCTTTTCTATCGCTACTTTAATGGTCACTGCTCCTCTGAACTGTCTGCTTGCATTCCTCCACCTCTACGACGGGTGCGTAGCACCCGTCTGGCAGCAAACGCTCATCCCTTTTCTGTCCAACTCTCTAATGCAAGAGTTAACCGTTACTCCCAGTCTTTCATTTATGCAACAGGTCAGCTCTGGAACTGTCTCCCTCTGTCTGTATTTCCTGCTGCCTATGATCTCCAGTCTTTCAAACGTAGTGTGTCCAGGCATCTCAAAATGATCGGATCTTGAATTTGGCTCTCTATTGTATTTTGTTTTTCTCTTGGAGGGAACTGTTACTACGGGCTCATGGCCTGTGGTTCTTTCTTCCTCGCATAAAAAAAAAAAAAATATTGCTAGTAAAGTGGTGGTATAACAAGTAAATAATAATAACAGGTACTGTAAAGCAAGGATGATTGTGACTCATCCCTACCAACCGTCGACACACCAAGCCTTACCTGCTGTTTCCTGTAGCACTCCCACTGGTGTGTGTGTGTGTGTGTGTGTGTAATTCATCGGGTCGGTCAGGATCACTCTGATGATCGTGATCGTCAGCTTTTACCCTCCCGGAAGGGAGCTGAGAGCTCATATAGTCTGATTTAAGGGCAAAGCTTTGACCTTCACACATGCACACACCCCTCCCCCTGCTCGAGGGGGACAGTAACCACCCACTTCGTCAGTGAAACTTTTCGCAACCTGAGCGAGGCGCGAACTCCCGTCCACCAGTTGGCAAGCGAGAGCGTTACCACTGCACCAGCGAGCGGTGTGTGTGTGTGTATGTATGTGTGTCCCACAATATTACTACATACAGAGATGCAATGTGGCTTACAATGCAATCGTCGGATGAGAAATATCTAAACAAAACAAACTGGTACAATCAACTCTTGACAAATGAATTATAACAGGGTCAACACGAAGCATTAGGCAATACTGCTGCCACGGACTGTTGGCACAAATGTTTGGTTTCACTCACTTAGGACGTAATAATGTTAGCAGACACCCTAACGACCCTCCCATGCTGTTTCTTTTAATATGACTTTGTAGTAATTATTTTTGTGTTAATAATGCAGCCCACAAAATGTCTACATGAAAAGGATGTACAAAGCGTCTGCATGTTAATATACTCACTATTCACAACTCTGTTATAAGCATTTGCCAGTCGCACCCGTATACATTTTTTTGTATTTGTTGGCCTGGTGTGAGATTAAGAGAGGCGAGGGAGGAAGAGTTATGGGACGTGTTATCATAACCAGAGAGCCAGGTGGCTGGAAAAGGTTATAGGAGATAGTGGAGAAAATATAGGAAGATAGGATGGTGGGCACGAGTCCAGTCTCTCCTTCCACCATTGTCCATATAGACCATCTCTCTCTCTCTCTCTCTCTCTCTCTCTCTCTCCAGTCCACAACCCCTCCGCCATGAACAACGGGACTCCATTTGTACTGTGGCACTTACTTTTGCAAATGGTGGCTGCTGATGTCCCACCTGCCCCACCTTTCAGGACCGGAATTGGTTGTGGACGTCAGCCGAGTTTTCTTTTTCTTTTTTTTGCAATACAGTATGTTTACGAAATACCTTATTTTATTTCGTCACATCTCACCATAACCATCACCATCAATATCACACCATTATCATCATTATAACACTATTTCCCACCTTGGAATATGCAGCATACACTTTTCAATACATCCAGTAGTTAACTGGTATAGTTTAGGGTACAAAAGACAGCTGCTGCTGCTGCTGCTGCTAGATAGCCCTACTTTTTGAATGGGAAGCAGGATTGTTCTAGCAGTCATAATAATTCCAGTGGCGTAGTTGATCTACTGTTAAATGTTCAGGATGACGACAGCTTAGCCTCGGAAACCTGCAGCCTCAACACAAGACTTCAGACTTAACTGATTTTTTTAACCTTCGAGCAGAAGGGAAATAATATTGTCCACGTATGTACTGCGTGTTGTGCTTAACAAAGGAAAAGGACGGATATGGAGAGAGAGAGAGAGAGAGAGAGAGAGGATGTTATTTAAACTGATGTGATAAACACACAGTAATAAGTTCATTCTTGTGGAATTACTGATATGACCGCACACGCTATTTTATCAAAGGAGACAGATACTGATACATCTTCATTATTTCCTCTTCCTTGTGATATTCATACGCTGTCAGTATCGCCTACAGACATAAAAAACATTCTTTCACACCATTTGTGCACTTACTATGCATAAGATAAAATGTAAACTAAATTCACATCTGCATATTCTTGCAATAAACAGGATATATGAAAGCTAATCAAAATTAATCGCCAATCATCCTGTCATTTTTCGGTGAGTGCTAATTAGTGTACTTTGTTTTGAAAACTAGCTACAGTAAAATGACAGGCGCTGCAAAATATAGTTGTTAAAAAAAATGGGTCACCAATATTCTTCTGACTCTTGTTACTTACTGTTTTCAGTTCATACAGGCTGAGAGTAAATTTCACGAATTTTGCTTATAATTTACTTCCAACGTTGTACAGGAACAGTGGTGAGCAGCGTGTGATAGTAAGTAATCCTGCTTGCTATCTTTGCTCGTTTGAAGCAGCACTGACACAGCATATCCTATTCAGCGTGCATCCAACTACCTGTGTGTACAGATGCATGCCGGGAGCCTTATTGAGATTTTTTTGCTTATACATTTGGTTAATTATATTATCCGAACAAAAGTAATTACAGTTGTGCCGTTATACCAGTACTGTTGGATCATACCGACTCATGACCGCATCGATATCGAACAATGAGAATTACTGAAACAATAACAAACACTATATGTGTGTCAGTTTAGTCCCAGCCAATAATGAAAGATACAAAATATTAACACTAGGCTAATACTAATGATCATTTTAATACACACTGGCTGTTACCGTCGCTAATGGGGTGGCGGCAGAAAGCATGCAACAGGAACGCAAGCACCTCATTCATTCCCTCAGCTTTCGTAAATAATCATCTTCACCATAGCATTTTTGATGCATCCACAACCAGGCCACGCTAATCACTCTTTTGTCTACCCAAGCCCTTTCATGTTCTTGTTTTATTTTTTCGTTTTTTTTTTTTTTTTTTTTTTATAAATCACTACCGGAGAATCGTTCCCACACGAGTGAAATAATTCAATTTAATACATTCCACGATAATGATGATTGTAATACTGCTGGAATAGTACATTTATGATGGAGCTATATTTCAAAATAATAAGGAGTCTTCATGTTATTACCATATGGTATGTATTGTTCAAGGATTGGCAACCGTCATATTCATATTGTACCGTTGTTTCATTATCATAATTACCAAGACAATAATAACATCAAGAATGAGATATAGTGTTTTCATATCAGTTCCTTAGTAGAAATCTGCTTTGTAAAAGGAGTTACAATTCGTTACATTTACCCTATCGAAACAAACAAAAATAAATGCCACTTATGATTCAGGGCCACAAAATGGCCATTATGTAGGCGAGCGTGGAGCTGTATGTCACTTGTGTGTTAACAGTTAAACACCTGTATCGCTTTTATGACGATGTGATACTGAGTCATTATCTGAGCAACGAATTTGGGACAGCTATTTGATTAAGAAGACCTGTCAACATAGTGTGATGGCGGCAGTAACTGTGTGATGCTGCCACACCCTGGGATATTACTGACACTAACAATGGGGGGCGCCGCGCCACTGGGTGATGCTGCCACACCCTGGGATATTACTGACACTAACAATGGGGGGCGCCGCGCCACTGGGTGATGTTGCCATACCCTGGGATATTACTGACACTAACAATGGGGGGCGCCGCGCCACTGGGTGATGCTGCCACACCCTGGGATATTACTGACACTAACAATGGGGGGCGCCGCGCCACTGAGTGATGCTGCCACACCCTGGGATATTACTGACACTAACAATGGGGGGCGCCGCGCCACTGGGTGATGCTGCCACACCCTGGGATATTACTGACACTAACAATGGGGGGCGCCACGCCACTGGGTGATGCTGCCACACCCTGGGATATTACTGACACTAACAATGGGGGGCGCCGCGCCACTGGGTGATGCTGCCACACCCTGGGATATTACTGACACTAACAATGGGGGGCGCCGCGCCACTGGGTGATGCTGCCACACCCTGGGATATTACTGACACTAACAATGGGGGGCGCCGCGCCACTCTGGGTGATGCTGCCACACCCTGGGATATTACTGACACTAACAATAGGGGGCGCCGCGCCACTGCGTTGGTGATGATGGCCTTTGGGTTTTGGTGGGAACTTGGCGTATATGGAGAGGTGTTTGCGATTGTTTTTTGCCATTTTTCGTCCAGGAAGAAATAATTTGAGATGTGACAGGTTTCGGTAACGACACAGTGAGAAGAAGGAGGGCAGATGGTGGTCAGATGTTTAGATGAATGAACTTTTGTTCAACAAATTAGATTTGCGTTCCTGGCTGTGAGTGGTAATATTAACATACAGATTTCGCTACAAGTTTTCCCATCTAATCCATACAACCCAGCGATACGTCAATTAAAAAAAAAAAAAAAAAAAAAAAAAAAAAAAAAAAATTACACCAGTTCTGGGTGGGATAGCATTAATGTACCTAAATATAGACGATATAGCATTAATGCACTAGTGTTACCGTACGTACAGTACGTGTGTGTGTGTGTGTGTGTGTGTGTGTGTGTGTGAAGCCATATGTAGGACTGTTCGAGAGGTGCTTAAAACACTTGTAGGGCTGGCTGCAAAAAAATTAAAAGAAACTGACATATTGGGGTAGAAAGGCAATGAATCATTTGGGTAAATTACTGAAAAAATGGTTAAGGAAGGAATAATATGAAATTATAATACAGAGTATGGTAAGAAGGTGGAAAGGAAGAGACTGGTATGGGAACTACATATTGCAAGCAGAGAAGAATGAGAAAGAGCCTGGCATAATATTCTAGTGTTAATGCATTGTTACAGCTCTGCACTGATGTTGAACAAATGACAAGTTTACGTAAAAACAAAGTGAAAATATATACAGTACTGTGGTGGCACTGGTGGTGGTGATGGAAATGTTGGGAATGGGATGCAAGGATAGTAAAGAACTGACATATATCTTTTTTTTTTTTCCTTTGTTTTTCCATCACATTTTCTCTCCTACGTCTTAAAACCACAGCGAGTCAAGTGGGTGTGGTGTGAATAACTTATGGTGGTGGTGATGGACCGATGGTGGTCTGTTACTGTGGTAATTTCTCACCACAGTATCACCACATCACCTTCTGAATTACCATACTCGGGCACCTCATTATGTTCAGATTGTAGATATCAGCAACTAGATTAATCAAGGTTGTAATTAGAGATGTAATTATCAGACTCTTAGCAATTACAGGACGATAATAGCCTTGGCTGAACTTGGCAATGTACTGTAGTTAAGGATAATCAACCGATCTCTTTCACAGCCAGCATTTCATTACGAGGGAATCCATTTCGGAAACAGTTTTCTAAATGAAATGGATTTATCACTTTATTTGCCACACGTTGGCGTAATTAGTTTAATTTCTTCACTTCTAGTGTTCGCAAATCAACAGCGAAAGGTTGTGATTCGTCATCTTTATAGTACTATATTATTGATATGTAGTGACGTGGAAGGTGTGTGCAAGATATTCACAGAAGAAATCTGTGCAGCATGTGAGGTGGTGTGTGTGGTGAAGAGAAGACGAAAGAGGATGCAAGGAACAGCATGGTGGAATGAAGAGGTGAGACAGGCAATGACGCAAAAGAAGAAGGCATAGGGTGAGTGAATGAGAAACAGGGGAGTGGAGGAAGTTGGGAGACAGAGGAGAGAGTTATATGTAGAGAGGAAGAGAGGGGTAAAAAGATTCGTTAGAGTAACAAGAAAGTGGACGAGGAATTTGGAAGAATTTGAATGTAAAGTGAACGGAATGTAAGAAAGTGTTCTGGAAAGAGGTAAAAAGAGATAGACAAGGTGATAAAAAAGTAAGTCGGGGATTGAAAGATAAAAATGGTATATTGCTAGTGGAGAAGGGAGAAAAAGTGAGCAGATGGAGAAAACACTTCACGGAAATGTTGAACATAGAAAATGAAAGTAATGACGAGTATAAGTGACTGGCGAATGGCTGGGAGGAGGAGGAAGGTGAGAAGAGAGGAAGGAATCTGCAGGATGGAAGTTGTGGAAGCAATGAAGAAATTCAAAATGGGAAAAGCCATTGGATTTGATGGAGTGTGTGGCGTAACGCTGAAGCATGGGGGAGAGATAGTAGTAGAATGGATGTGGAAGTTGAACAGATTGGCCTGGGAGGAAGGTAGAGTTCCGGAGGACTGGAAGTCAGGTATAACTATTTATCTGTACACAGGGAAAGGGGAAAAAGAAGTGTGTGGTAATCACAGGGGGATTTCTGTTCTTAGTGTAATAGGTAAAGTATGTGGCAGGATGAGTTACGAAAAAAACAGAGGAATTAGTTGGAGAAGAAGAGGGAGGTTCTAGGAAGTTAAGAGGTAGTGTAAATCTGGTATTCATTCTTAGGTCTTTAATGGAAAGTTTTGAGAGAAGGGAAAGAAGTTGTATGTGACCTTCATGGATTTGGAGAAAGCATATGACAGAGTGGATAGACAAGGACTGTGGAAATTATGAAAAATATATGGAGTAAATGGAAAGTTGTTGAATGAAGTGAAGAGTATGTACAAGGATGATAAGGCTGCAGTGCTTGTGGATAGTGAACTGAGTGAATTTTTCAGTCTGAATATTAGACTGAAACAGGGATGTGTCATGTCTTCATGGTTACTCAATTCTGTACATGGATGGGTTAATAAAGGAGACACATGGTAGGGCAGTGGATGTTGGAGCTGCCCTAATGAGAGAGAGCAGAGTGTGGAAACTCCCTGTACTGTTGTTTGCAGATGATACTGTATTGTTAAGTGAAGACGAAGGGGAGCTGCAAGGCTTGGTCGATGACTTTGGGAGAGTGTTTAATAAACGGAATCTAAAGGTGAATGTAGGGAAGAGTAAAGTTGTGGTCTTCGAGAAAAATGAAGTCACTGGATGTACAGTGAGGTTGGATGATGAGGAAATGGTAAACGTGAGAGCGTTAAATACTTGGGTAGTGTGATGTGTAAGGATGGAAGTTTGGAGGATGAAGTGCTTGAAAGGGTATAATAAGGAAAAAATTTTGATGGTTCTTCGAAAGCAGTGATAAGAAACAGGGAAGTGAGCATGGAAGTAAAAAAAGTCGCTGCGTGACGGTGTTGTGATACCAACGCTAAAGTATGTAAGTGAAGTTTGGACCTCGTTGAAGGGACGCAAGTCAAAAGTGAGAGCAGTGAAAATGAGTTATTTGAGAGGAGCATGTGGAGTCACATGGAGAGACAGACTGACAAATGAAGGAGTGAAGAGGAGTTGTGGTTTGGATGTGGATGTGATAGAAAGCGTTAGGAGAAATACACTGAGGTGGTTTGGCCATATGGAGAGGATGGAGAGCGAGATACTGATGAGGAGTGTGTATATGAGTGAGGTGGAGAGAGGGGGAAGCCAAGGGTGAGATCAAGGGATCGAGTGGAGAGGTATATCAGAGGGGGAGATGTGAGCTGGGAGCAAGGCAGTGAAATGGGGGGGGGACAGGGTGGCATGAAGGCTATTTGTTTGTGACCACCCCTTAAGGGATTGAGGCGTCTGGGAATAGATAGATAGATGGACATTTGGCCCAGTTTGGAGTGGTTAACGAGCGACTTTTCCCCATGCAGGCGGAAGTGGTTATAATTAATTAAAAGTTCTACGGAAACACTTCTCGTGATAACTATGGTAAAGTTACCGAAATTGTTTTAGGTTGAATGTTGACTTAACTGCGTTTTTGTTAGAGGCCCCTGCTATGGGTGTGGAAGAACAGTTCTGGTGTGCATGATATATATCTTATTGTGGCTTGGGATGGAAGATTTTATTCAGTAATGGTGAGAATATCGCTACGATTTATGGCATAAAAGTCAGCCTATAAATAAAGGTGTAGAACACTGCCCAACGAACATCCCAAACCTACCGTAACTCATGCACTCTAACCAGCCTACACTATAAACCTAAACAGACCTAACCCAGCCCATGCTAACCGTACCTGACCTAACCCTGTTGGGGGAAAAAGTGCTCAGTTCGACGACAATTTGATTGTTTGAGTACAGAATACAGTCACTGTGGGTGCTGATTTCTGAAACCGTCACGTAAGAGATATGCTTCCCGTTGAGAGAGAGAGAGAGAGAGAGAGAGAGAGAGAGAGAGAGAAGCTGTGTTCATCCATGGAATCCAACTATTCGTCTATCTTTCCATCTTTTGTTTCGTCCATCCTTCAGTTAATCAGTCGGTCAGCCAATCATTCCATCCATCCATTGTTCTGTTTATCTTCCTATATATATATGTTAACTTACCTAACTTTGTTTATCTTCCTGTCTCCCTATTGATAAGTCAGTCTACCTTTCCCTACCTTGTTTATCTGTATACCTGTTGGTTTCTACCTCTCTATCGTTTTATTTTCATATCGGCCTGACGCATGTCTTTTTACCTATCTAGCTACCTATCCATCCATCAAGCCGTCCATCTCTCTCTTTCTCTCTCTCTCTCTCTCTCTCTCTCTCTCTCTCTCCTTGCTAGTTATAGCTATTTTATATAACTTAGTAAAGATCTCCCCTGCTCATGGGGTTAATGTAGGCTGTATATAACCTCTGTTTTGAACACATCCCTCCTAAACGAAATAAAATTTTGTGGAGACAGCAAGACTGAAATCTATAAGACATGCTCGGGCTGAACGGGTTAGCCCCTTCAACACCAGCACGGTGTTTTATATTTTACTCTGCTAACTTAGGACGATTTTATTCAGGTTAGGAAAGACCCCACGTAGCCTCGTGGTTGAACACACAGGCGCCATTAACTCCTTTACTACCACAGTTTACATTTTACTGGTGCTTCCATTAGGCGGAACTGGACCACAGCCACTACCTGAATACTGAATCAGTGTTACATAGAATTTCGATTTGTCTTAGTTACGGAGTCAATCCCCGATTGATAATTATCCTCCATTATAGATACACTTAGCCACGAAGCAGTGTGAAAGGTGTTAAGGGTGTCCGACACGCTACCATAATCGTGCCACAGCGATCACATCTCGTAGTGAAGGCAGTATCTCCCTCATTCCGATCAAGTATTCACCATTTTTATTCTCAACATCCCGTGACGATTTTACTCAGCCTCAAAGACACAACTCACACTGAACAGAATAATGAAGCGACATATAGTGTTTACGCCTTCTGAGTTTCCATTATCTAAAATACATCGTCTGATGGAAGCAAGAAACTAACAAAACACGTCACCTATTTGAAGGTGTTTTAGTAACAGGTGCTCCAGTTTTCCTCGTCTCCCATTTCCTCTGTATTGT
>NC_137062.1:4210750-4260750 GCF_032717465.1 Coenobita brevimanus | reverse complement strand
GTGGTATAGAAATGTGGCATACAAAAACACTTAGGTAGGGAATCTTACACACACCTTAGATGACACTGTAATGTAAACACATCATACATACAGACACACACACAATGACTGTTCTTAAATAACTATAAAACATATTATACATAGAATCTCATCGTATAAATATATAACCAATCACAGTAGATAAGTCTATAATATAATAATAAATAGTACAGTAATAATTATAACTTTAATTTTATTATATAAAATTAATAAATATAACTTCAATTAAATAACAAATTTAAACATAGTACCCTAGTTTTAAATACATTATTATTATTATTAAATACAATAGTAATAAGAGTATTTTTAGTATAATTTCTATATAATAGGACTAATGTAAACTTCCATAAAATTACAAACTAGAACTACTTACTCAACCCTCTCAAAATTCTCTCTTGTATTCAAAAGAAATACTAAACAAACCTTGTTAATGCCAATGTGCCTTAGTAAACCAAGGTGCCTCTATCTTACTCCCACAACACACCACAACCACACATCACACATAACATGTCATAACACCAACACACACACTGTCCCAACACCACACACCACACCACACTCACCCCTATACCATAGCGTCCGAAGACCAATATCACTAAACTACACACACACACACACACACACTGCCTCTACGCCACACACCACCCTCACCCCTACACCGTAACGCCTGAAGACCCGTTACTAATAAACAAGGCTCTACATTATTGCACCACACCCATTGGCCACCTACTTAACCCTTAAATAAAGAAGCGTTGTTTTACTTCATATCAAACATTATATACATAACATTATCAGTTCAGTCGATTATTAGTATAAGACAGAACAATTAGATATTAACTGATACGCAAAACTAGAGAAAAAGGAGCAAACTGCTTCATAACAATCATAATTTATTATCTACAAAAATAGAAGTAAAACAAGCACATTCTTCATTTGTATCAAATCTAAATTTAAGAATTGTATAATAAAACAGTAGTTCTAGTCACATTATATTTAATTTTCATTCAAAAGTACTACAAAAAGTAGCCATAATTATCATTATTAATACTGTACCACAGTATAAAAACTTTAACACCATGGACACGCCACAGTATTGTTGTCAGTGCTCCAGTAGGCAGCATAAGTGTATCAGATGCTCATGTGCAACAGACAGGTCGCCGTGTACATTCTGTAGGATGGGACCTTTCTGTATGAATGTGTTAGGGAATCACAGCCCACCAGAAGCGGCACTTGACCGCTTCCAACATGGCAGGCGACAGATTGGTGACATGGAAATTGATGGGGCGGTCACTGGCAATATTCACGATCACACGGACATGCGTGGTGGTGAAAGACCCCGTGGTGAAGCGAGGGATAGGGATGGACGCCAAGATGTGAGAGATATGGAAGTGCTGGGTGGGTTAAATCACCATGGGGAAGTGAATAGTAGTGAAGTTGGGGGTGAGGAACATCATGAGGTTTATAATAAAAGTGAAACTCAGGATGAAGACCACCATAGAGGAGTGCATGGAAGAGGGAATCATCCAGGTATTATACGTCCTCAGAACGGTAGTGACACAAACAACGAGGAAGCAGAACAGCCTCAAAGGTCTGTGCGAGAAGGTCGTCCCACATACTGGATGGGCAAATCCCGAGAAAATGCAGTAACCTGGGTGAACACCACATATAATGAAATAGTTGGATGATCCTCAAGTAACCTTTTTGAACCTCCCAAATGCAATGCTAAAACTGACATGATCAAGGAAATCACTCGCCTGATAGCCAACTACAACAATAACACACCCATTGCCTCATTCTCTCTTAAGGTCCTTGCACTAATACAACATCTCTTCCTCAACAAGACCCGCCCGAGAGCTAGCATTGCAGAAAATATTAAGGCCATCCAAAGGCGGGTTGAAACATGGAAAAGAGGTGAAATCGACAACCTATTTGAGGAAGCAAGGGCCTTGCAGATGAGAATAAACAACAGAGGCAGAAGAAATCAGAATACCAACGATGTGGTAAGGATTTTTGGCAGCAAGATGAGACAGGGGAAGGTCTCGATGGCAACAAGATCCCTGTCAGCTGAATCACCAAATGAAGTACTTGACCTGACAGATGAAACAATGCAACAGCTAAAAGAAAAACACCCGACTGCACGACAAGCAAGTGCCCAGTCAAAGCTTGACGGCAACTACACTCCTCCCAATCCCATCATATATGACAGGATAACTGGAGATATGGTGTGGCGGTAGGCAATGCACACACAGGGAGGGGCAGGACCGTCAGGCCTGGATGTAAAATCTTGGCGAGTAATCCTCAGTAACATCAAGTTTGGGGAGGCAGCAACAGGCCTATGTAACACCATTGCCTCACTGGCGAGGAAGCTGGCTTCAAGTCAGTGCAGTAACATAGAAGCACTGACGGCTTGCAGACTAATCCCCCTTGATAAGAATCCTGGATGCAGGCCCATTGGGGTGGGTGAAGTCTTAAGACGGATTATAGGAAAATGCATTATAGAGGTGGTGAAAGATGATGTGAAGCAGGCAGTTGGCAACCTCCAAGTATGTGCAGGCCAGCGGGCAGGAGGTTAGGCAGCAGTTCACTCCATGAGGAAAATATCTGGGGAAGAGGATTGTCAGGCAGTATTATTAGTTGATGCCTCAAATGCATTTAATTCCATCAACCTGGAGGCAATGCTACACAATATCAAGGTTAAGTGCCCAGCATTTGCCCAATATGTGGAAAACACCTACAAAGAACCAGCAGACCTCTACATTGTGGGTAAGACAGCTGTTCACGATGTTGGTGTAATCCAGTCCACAGAAGGAACTACCCAGGGGGACCCCGTTGCCGTGGATATGTACGCCTTGGTGATGACAGTGCTGCAACAACAGATCAAATACGAGGCCACCAATGTAAAACAGTTAGCCTATGCAGATGATCTCACGGGTGCTGGCAAGGTTGAGGATGTGAAGAAATGGTGGGACCTTGTAACATCTCATGGCCCTGAAATAGGTTACTAAACTAATGCAAGTAAGTCCATCTCGTGAAACCAGCTTACTATCAAGATGCACAGGAAGCATTTAGAGGCACAAACGTGATAGTGACCAAGGAAGGTCAGAGGCATCTAGGGGCTGTGATTGGAACCAAGGAATTCAAAGACCAATATTTGAGTGATAAGGTAAAGACATGGCTAGAAGAAATTCATACACTATCCAGCCACGCAAAAACAGAACCCCATGCAGCATACAGTGCATTTACCTATGGTGTAAAGCACAAGTGGACCTTCGTGATGAGGACCATACCAGACATCGGATTGCTGTTACAACCACTGGAGGATGCAATCAGGGATTCATTCCTCCCACCTCTAACCAATGGCCACATCCCCACACTAGAAGAGAGGGACCTTCTAGCACTACCACCCAGGATGGGAGGCCTTGGCATTATATATCCAGTAGCCGTGGCAAGCTACGAACACAGAAATTCACTCAGGCTCACAGAATCTTTGTCACAGAAGATCTACGCCCAGGTTGAGACGAGTGAAAACGACCACCAAAGGCAGAAAGACATAAAGACACAGATACGCAAGGAGCGTGAAGCAAGACAAAAAGACCAGGTGCAGCACATAATCGAACATCTAACACCAGACCAGTGCAGAAGAGTTGAAACTGCACAGGAGGTTGGGGCATCGAACTGGCTCACAACCCTGCCTCTCAAGGCAAAAGGTTTCCACTTCAACAAACAAGAATTTAACGACGCCATAGCCTTGAGATATGGGTGGCCAATAGAGAACTTACCTCAACACTGTACCTGTGGCACTGCCTTTGATGCAAACCATGCAATGGTATGCAAGAAGGGAGGCTTTGTGTGCATCCGACACGATGAAGTACGCGAACTCACTGCCAAAATGCTGCAGGAAATATGCCATGATGTCACGATTGAGCCAGCTCTGCTACCCCTGGACGGCGAGAACTTCACCCACAGAACAGCAAACACATCAAATGATGCAAGAGTGGATGTCAGTGCTCTAGGTTTCTGGACACGTGGGCAGAGGGCGTTCTTCGACATCAAGATATTCGATCCCATGGCAGCATGTCATCGTGAACTGTCTCTCGAAGCTGCACACAAAAGGAATGAACAAGAAAAAAATAGAAATTATCAAGAAAGGTTCCAACATGTGGACCACGGTCGATTCACTGCCCTTGTGTTCACGACATCAGGTGGGATGGGTCCAGAGGCATGAGATTCTACTCGAGACTGGCAGAGGTTCTTTCTGAGAAGAAACGTCAACCGCAGAGGTCTGTTATGGCCTGGATGAGATGTCGACTGTCATTCTAACTCGTGAGGTCTGCTCTGGTATGTCTCAGGGGCACAAGATCATCAGCCCTCAGGCCTGTCTCTCTGGCGGGTATGGATTACGAAGCTACAGTGGTCGAGAGTCGCATAGACCAGCGACTCCAATAGTTTAATGTCTTTATTTACAGTGTAATATCAATAAATATA
This sequence comes from Coenobita brevimanus, assembly GCF_032717465.1. NCBI lineage: Eukaryota > Metazoa > Arthropoda > Malacostraca > Decapoda > Coenobitidae > Coenobita > Coenobita brevimanus. The sequence goes on along the minus strand of NC_137062.1, from coordinate 4,256,226 downwards.
AAATAAAATAATAATAGTAATAGTAAATGGATGGTAACCACAGCCGTTGGCGTGCTTGGGGCCAATGGATTGTAATATGAGGGTTAGTGTTAACCTTCACATTACAACTCCAAATGGTGAACTGTATTAGGATGGTTGGTTTTGATCTTCACAATATAATTCCCCAATGGATGGAGGTGATTTTTTAATGAACAAAAAAAAAGTAGTAGTAGCAGTAGCAGTAATAGTAGTGGTAGTAGTAGTAGTATTAGCAGAAAAAGATGTCAGACGAGAAAAGGGTATGATACAGTATTATTCATAGATAAAGGTGGAAAATAATTGGAAAAAGTAAAAAAAGATGAGAGAGAGAGAGAGAGAGAGAGAGAGAGAGAGAGAGAGAGAGAATAGTGAGGGGTATAGGAAGCCATGCAAGACAATAGAAGGGCTACTCAGTGTTTGTGAAAGCAACTGCAACATATTGCAAAGAATTTATGGATAATATAGCAGCTGTGGATTAAAGATACAAACAACAAGATGGACATACCGCATTAGTAAGCAATTGAGGATATAAGAAGGCAGTTAATGTAAGATGGCAGAAAGACATATGAAGAAGTAGTTAAGGATATAGGAGACAGCTAAACATTAAACGAAAACAAAACATTGGAAGGAAGCGAAGGATATATATCAATATCTTTCTATCTGTCTATCTATCTATCTATCTATCTATCCATATATATACAGCTATATATTTACAGAGATATATCTAAAAGTTATGAGTTTCAGGGAATGAGTGGAAATTAAGACAGCTGAATATTTTATTGTTGTTACCCCCATACGCTCTGCCCTTTTTAAGGGAATAAGTTATTGAAATCTACACATAAAACCTCAGCTATATATAAAAACTTAGCTGTATATAAAAACTCAGTCTGTCCGCAGCTAGCCAAAGTCTTGTGTCGGTAGAAAGAATAAACTATAACACGTGTTCCGTCAAGAATGAGTTTAATATACTGGACTATAAGAGCCTAGACTCAGTCCCCTCCACGCCTAAAAGAATATGGGATTGGTGGCTAAGAGGGGTGAGGGGAAGGGCAAGGAGGATGGTGATCGTGACGTGACACTGACTTAAGGTGACTGACATGGAGGGGAGGCGAGATGGATGAATTCGAAGTGGGGAAACATGGTTAGAAACACAGCTCATGAGAAAAGTTGAGAGGGGAGAGATGGAGAGACAGATAGCACTGCAGGAAAGCTGGGTCGAATAGTTGACCCAGGAGCCTATAAACTTTTTAAATTTAATTTGGACTAAAGCTGACCCCTCTCCATATTTAATGTGATATTCAGCAAGAATTTAAATCATGAACTTAGCGCGTCACAAAGAAGTGCTGTAAAAAATTTGTCGAGTGGTAGCTTTATTTATTTTTTTTTCCATAAAGCTAAGTGAAATAAGCAGGAAATTTATATAAAGCTAGATCAAGTTAATGGGATGATAACACAACACCACACAAAAACTGAGGTAGGCTTGAGATGGAGACTGATAGCATCGGAGGAAAGCTATGGAGAGGAGAAAGAGAAAGAGAAAGAGAGGCAGTACTAGAGAAAAGTTGAGGAAAGGAGGAAGGAGATGAATCAAGAGACAAGATATTGGAATAGGGTTTACGACGGAGAGAAAATTCAATATAGTCACTGAGACTTCAGACAATGCATAATTTGCATATATAAATTTATGATAAAATTCTCTTAACTTAAAAATACTTAACAACAGAGGAAAGTGAGAAGTAGAATAGGCGAAATACTAGACCATTTTTGTCCCCGACTGTACAGTACACTGAAATATCAGAGGGTATACATGTTAAATGTGTAAGTCCATCTAAATGGGAGAATCACCTTTATAACCTTAATTATCCATTCTCTTAAGCCTATGCAAGAATAGCGACTTATGTATATGGAAGTGTGTAAGGTGTAGGAATTGCAAGTGTTGCCTTTGGGGATTTTGTACACGATGCGTGATGCGATTCTCGTGTTCTGCTGCCACTGGATGAGGAAATGCCTTCCGTCACGTAATCTTATCTTAAATTACTTTTACTCTGTCTTTCGAAAGCTAGGATAAGCCATCTCTCTCCAGCTCAACCTAACCCAATCTACCCTAATTTAAGCTATTCTAACCTAGACAAACCTAACCATTCCTTAATTTACCTTAGCCTAAACCAAAATAACCTAGCTTAAAATAACCAAACCAGTCCTTACCCAACCTTTCTTGTTGTAATCATTGCTACTGTTAAAAATCTTTGCATAACATAGGTTGGCTGACACGGGTTTAATAAATGAGACAAGGGACTGGGTAAATAATAGCCAGGTAATCTTATTAACGCCCACATGAACGCCCATTTGCCAGCAACGCCTCGATATCCCGATATAACAGTACCATTAAGTGAATGAGTCTCTGTCTGGTGATGTTGATGAGATTTTGATGGCGGTGGTAATTGGTCGGAGTGGCTGAAATTACCTGCGTGATACCTGGTTAGGGGAAAATTTTGAGGGGGGGAAGTGGCTAATAAGAGAGAGAGAGAGAGGGAGAGAGAGAGAGAGAGAGAGAGAGGGAAATTCTCCTTGAAAATATAGAGGATTGTTTTTAATGTGTGTGTGTGTGTGTGTGTGTGTGTGTGTGTGTGTGTGTGTGTGTGTGTGTGTGTGTGTGTGTGTGTGTGTGTGTGTGTGTGTGTGTGTGTGTGTGTGTGTGTGTGTGTGCGTGCGTGCGTGTGTGTGTGTGTGTGTGTGTGTGTGTGTGTGTGTGTGTGTTTTATGCTGTTCTCTTGAGTGAACCAGAGATATTTCAGTTCTTGTAATTATGTGCAGTAGGAGGTACACTCTAGGTGCTGTGGTGTGGTGGCAGTGGTGTGGTAGTGTGGTGGTGGTGGTGGTGTGGTTGTAGTAGCAGTAATGTTTAAGTTGTGGTGGTCGTATGGTTATGACTGTGTGGTAGTGGTGGTAGTTTGGCAGTAGGATTGTTAGCGTGGGGTAGTACCAGTCCTGTTGCTGTAGTGGTGGTGATGTTAGTACTCGTATATTAGTGGCGGTGGTGGTAATGTAGTGGTGTAGTATGGTAGTATGGTGCTAATGTGGCGGTGCTGGTGTTCATTCATGGTGGTGGGTGATATGGTAGTGTGGTACTGAAGGTGTTACTATAATGGGTAGTGGTGGTAACAAGTGTGGCGGTAGTAATTACGCTAGTGACGGTAATGGTGATATTACAGTGAGTATTGATCGTATAAAATGACTGGTGGCAACTTTAACAATGGTGGGAGATATTATGTCATCTCTCATAATGACACTGTTGGCACATATAAAAATATTGGCATAGGATGGTCGCAGTAAGGATGGTTTTGAATTTTTGTTACGATGTAGTCGCCAGAAAATGTGAAAGCGACCATGCTGCATAAAATTACATTCCCTCAGTGGAATTTATAACACGTGTTTTCCATGCATGTTATTGCTTTACTGATATGAAGTTTTTTTGTATTCTCTAGTTAACGCTAAACGAAAAAAAAAAAAACATGGGAGACACCACTGACTGAATGGATGATAGTCTACGTTTACCCCTTTAATCAGGTCATGTTTTTTTTAATTATATTTTATTTTTACTGTCTTCACACAATTTTGTTCAACTTGGGAATGGTGCTTAACAAATAAGGGATTAATAAAGGCTATAACCATCCCCTCCAGTCTAATAAGTCACTACTAAGTAAATCGTCTGATGTTGGCAAGAATCAAAGTCTTCAGTACGAAAGCTCGTTCCTAAGATAAATAATATCATGTAGTGGTGGCAAGTTTAGACTTTAAAAGCCATTACTTTATACGGAATGTAATCCACTCAGTAAGAAAGATATTTTTTGCAGTTGAAATAAAACCCTCTGGAAGCAGCAAGAACAGACAGCAAGAAAAAAATATCAAGTTGGAAAAAGTTAACCTCTTCAGTACGAGAACTTCCTCGTGTGCTCTTTATTATCATCTGGCGGTAACAAGAATATACATGTAGTCAGATAAAGGACGTTATCACAATGAAGGGTTTAATACGCATTTCATTATGCTGTATGATAATCAATGTTGTATTTATTACGATATTCACTTTGCCATTTCACACATTCGCTTTGGTTACAGTTCTCTCTTGACGACGACGATGATGATGATGATCATGTATACTAGCTCGGTACTGACAACTGGTGACGTGCTTTTGTACGTTTAATGCACACTGATAATTTACTAACGAATACACAAGGAGAGGTAAACAGGAAAGAACTGAGTATATTTAGTGAGACAATTCCCTTTTTATTCCACTGCATCTACTTCACACTTACGTTATGTCCGTTAGGCTACCTTTGTCCCTGACGCTTTATATAAATAAGAATCATCCATGAATTGTGAAACATCTCATGTCTCTCTCAGTTTAGAAAACTTAACCAGTAGAGGAATGTGAGAGGCAGAAAGGATGAAATATGAGGTAATTCTTGGCCCCGACTGTAAGGTATATTGAATTATCAGAGGGTACATTTTAGCGTGCAAGTCAGTCTAAATCCGAGCATTAACTTTTATTTTTTATTTTTATTTTACCGTTCCCTTGAAGTCCTTGGGTGAATCGTGACTAAAACATACATCATGGAAGTGTGAAAGGTGAAGGAATTGCAAGTGTTGCCTTAAGGGACTTTGTACACGATGTGAGATAGGATGTTCTCGTGTTCTGCTCCCCTTTTTATACGTCCAGGGGTCATTGAATATTTTTCTTTTATTTTTCCTAAGCTAAGCTAAGCCAACCCAGTCCAGCTGAACCCAACCAAACTTAGCCTTAATGAAGCCATTCAAACCTAACCTTTCCTAACCCTACCTTAATTTTCCATACTCAGCATAACCCAGACTAACAGGACAAACTACCCTAACCAATCATTATCCAACCTTTCCTGCTTTAATCATTTCTACTTGTCATGAAAATTGGAATGACATAAAGTAGCCAGTAACCAGTGCAATGAGGCAATGAGCTGGTTAAATAATAGCCAGGCAATCATATTAACACCCACACAAACACCCATTTCACAGCAACGCCTCGATACCTCGATATAACAGCACCATTATGTGAATGAGTCTCAATTGGGTGATGCTGATGCTGTTTTGATGGTGGTGGTAATTGGCTGGAAAGGCTGATATTGCTTTGGTGATATCTGGTTGGGGGAAAATATTGAGGAGGGGGTGGTTAATGAGAGAGAGAGAGAAAGAGAGAGAGAGAGAGAGAGAGAGAGAGAGAGAGAGAGAGAGACCTCATGCTTGACCACAAAATTACAAAGAGTTTGGGCTTCATACAGTTCCAGGAGCTTACGGTGACATGGGTTCTGGGAATGAGGGGTGGGGCCAGATAAAGGGGAAAGAAGGAGGGGGAAAGGTGGGGAAGACGGGAAGGGATAGGGGAGAAGTGCGCGTGCAGGAAATATTGGAATGGAAAGAATGAAAGTAGAGGAGTGGTAAGAGAGAAGATGATGGATGAAAACGAAGCGGAGAAGAAAGGGAGGAAAAGGGGAAAGGAAATCGGAAGAAGAAAGGTGAAGAAAATTACGATGAGAGGACAAGGGAGAAAGAGAAAAAAGGAATGAATGAAGAGAATATACAACGGGAAACGAATGGAAGGAAGGGAGAAGGGTAAGAGAAGGAAGAATGAGAGAGGTAGGAAGAGGGCGAAGGGGAGAAAGGAGAGGGCTAATGTAGGGAGAGAAATGCAACAAAATTAACAGAAGAAAGAAGAGAAGAAATGGACTTAACTAGCTACGAAGAGGAGAAAAGAGAAGAAGAAATGAGGAGGAGGAGGAGAACAGGGGGAAACTGGAAGGAGAATGAGGGGAGATTCCTTCTGTCATTTAAATAAGATAGGTGCACAGAAGATATGGGTAACTAAACTGATTTGCTTTCAAGTTCTCCATAAAGCGAAAGCATGAGAGAAATAGATATTATTATCATTCTCATAGTGCTGAGGACTCAGTGCGTATACATCCAACAATGCTGTGTTCTTTACAAGAACAATAACAACACCTGGCGCAGCAGATAAAGAACATCAACAGCAACCACCCAAAGCAACAAAAACACCATCAGTGTCATCACAAGCACAGCTAACACCATCATCATCCAAAAGAACAACAGCGTCAAAAACAGCACCCCAATCACCACCACCAAAAATTCCTACGAATAACCACAATAACCTCAAGAAACCAAAATTAACACCACCAGCACAGCAGTATCCACAAAGGCTTAGCATAGTAAAACCATCTGTCCCAGGGTGGGAGTGGCGGCTATTTGGTATTCAGATCAAGGCGGGAATTTGCTTTTACAACTTTTCACCCCAAATTTCATCACCACTGAAAATATTCCGCTGCACACTATGTAGGTGAAATTATGGGTGATGTTAATTTGGCTGGTGAACCACGACGTAAATACCAGAGTGTTGTTTTGGTGGCGAAGTGTGATGGGCTACGGATGTGATGGTGTGGCCACAATGTTTCGGAGGTAAGAGCTGAAGACACCATCTTTATAAAGATGCACTGAATTTTGTTCAGAATTCCTAAAATATATTTATATTTAAAGGACGAAAATGGACTGCTCCTACAACTTTATTACCAAATCTTGATTACATGATTTCTATGAGTTTTAGGTATGTTGTTGGAATGAGTCTTCTTGGTTGTTAATTAAAGCGAACTTTCAGTCCAACTGTACTTGACCATTACCAGAATTGAAGGGGATTAGAAATCCTCGTAAGTGTAGAATAAAGCGTTGGAGTATTTTCATATTGACAGAGTTTAAAAAGAGATCGTAGACCGCATGCTGCACCAAACGATCAATGTTTCATATATGAGGAAGGTCATGTGGTCCAAACAAAGTTAAAGGAGAATTCTACACCAGCTGTGGCTCTTAACACGCTCAGGCTTCTATAAATCAGTTTCGGCTAAATGGATTGGAGTTAGCTGTCAATGAATTCTGGTGTTTTCCCGTTTATGAGAGATATAAGTTTGTTGACATTTGCTCCATGGCAGATATGATTTGTGCGGGGGTGTGGTGCAGACTCGTACTTTTAAATGAGAGTCTGAAGTAACTGCTAGATGTCCAGAGAATAACTGTCCAAACATTGAGTGAAAGACAATACCTATAGGTATGAAAAGTAAAGTTTATTCTTCACTCGTGCTTTGAAACTGTGTGGTCAGTTCGTTACAATGTGGCAGTTAAACAATGGCATCAAAGACAAAAAAAAAAAAAAAAGATAAAAGATAAAAGACTTCTGCACGCTAAAGTGAGAGAAAAGAGACGAATGTGCAGTGCAACAATAAGAAAGAGAATAACATATACAGATTCAAGAGGACGCTTGGACGTTGAGTGTTAGTGAGATGATGTACACAGGAAGGTTGAGGTTGTGTATATCTCTGGGGAGAATGGCTGAGAGTAACTTGGATAAACACTGAACAGATCAGTGTGAAAGGGACAGCCTCTATGAACAACGCAAACGAATCATGGGTTGAGGCCTAAGAGGAGACCCTAGTGTTGGCAGAATTGGCCAGAATGTTAGACTGCGCGGCTTCGAAACAGCCATCAGGCAAATCACAGCAAACTCTGTATAAATGTGTGTAATCTAGAATTCCGAGAGGTCATGAGGAGGATAGTGTAAAGAGTGTATTATATGTAGTGGTCTTAAAGTGTGTGTGTGTGTGTGTGTAATTCACCGGTTCGGTCAGGATCACTTGATGGTCGTGATCGTCAGCTTTTACCCTCCCGGAAGGGAGCTGAGAGCTCATATAGTCCTATCTAAGGGCAAGGCTGTGACCTTCACACATGCACACACCCGTCCCCTTGCTCAAGGGGGACAGTAACCACCCACTTCGTCAGTGAAACTTTTCGCAGCCTGAGCGAGGCGCGAACTCCCGTCCGCCAGTTGGGAAGCGAGAACGTTACCACTGCACCAGCTAGCGGTGTGTGTGTGTGTGTGTGTGTGTGCAAAAATAAGTAACGTTATATAATATATATATGTGTGTGTGTGTGTGTGTGTGTGTGTGATGAATATCAAGTCTGCATCTGCATCCATATCCACGGGGCAAATACACCCTCACCTAGGTGAGGATCATGCAGATTGTATGATCGTCACAAATATTTTTTGAAGCGTGTTTATGGATAACTGACTCATTTTCACACCCACTCACTTCATCTTGCTCTCTCACTCACTCACTCTCGTACCTAGTTTCAGTCACTCAGTTCACATTTACTTACTGATGCATTCTCTTAGTCCACCTTCACTTACTCTAACACTCTCACACTTACTTTTATATTCCCACTGTAGCTGTTACACGCGTACTCAAGCATTCATCCACTCACCACCACACAGTTTATTGTTCAGTCCATCATACTCTATAAATCAATCACATCAAATATAGTTACTTTCATACGCAGCTACTCACACTTTCAAGTATTTACTCTTACACTCGTCCATTCTCAGTGTCTCACTAATATTCCATCACACTCAGGTCCTCATTTTCTTTCATTCACTTACACATTCATCATCTTACATACACAAATTAATTCTCGTCACGTATTTTAAACCATTCTCACCTTCTCTCTCTGACATTTTTTAATACAAGCTCTCACACTACTCTGTCACATTCAATGTCCCATATTCTCATTCATTGTCACCTACACGCTCTCCCTCACTTCCATTCACTTGTAATCAGTTACTCATGCTTGTTTTCATTCTTACTCCCACAATATAACTCAGTCATACCTCACAGTCACTCATGGTCAGTTATCTATACTCACATCATTTGCTGCTTCACCTGTTCTATCATTTACTCATCTAATTCTGTTTCATGCTTACTTATAATCATACTCTAATTCTCTTCTATGTATACAAAGTATTGCAGATTTAGGTATACGGTTGTCACTTCCTGTAATATCAGGTTCGTGAAGCTGCACGTGTGGTTAACTCAGAGCTGTAGGTACCTTGCATAAATTATATGTGTTGGCCAGTTGTGTCAGCTTTTTTTGCACAAAATGTAGTATAAAGTTAAAAGTATTGTGGCATATCAGAGTATTTTTATTATTATGAGAGAGCACAGGTTTGGCCAAGCACCAAGATTTTTATGACCAGTTCTGAATCATATGTTATTAAAAGAACACTTCGATACTTTCTTCGGCGTCATTAACAACACTCAGTCAGGTGAGAAGCAGGATGATTATATCTGAAAAAATACAAAATTTAAATAAAAGACCGTAATATATTTACAGGCTTACTGGCACCTTCACGCTTTTAGCATTGATTAAACTATCGTTAGAAATTCTTCGAGCAAACTCACTATAGAGAAATATGCAATTATCATTAGATTGAATTACTGTTAATGGTACTCTTGTTGCTGTGCAACATTCTACATATAAGCTGTCTGCCAAGGTACCAAACCAAAATGGAAAGTTTCCCAAATACTTCTTGTTCATTTTGGCAACATCACAGTTACTGGCTGATGCACTGTCCTTCATGGATGTTTAAGCATGATCATGTGACACACACACACACACACACACACACACACACACACACACAATATATATATATATATATATATATATATATAAAGGTGGTCCAAAATTATAAACAACAGGACAGCATGACAAACACAGGTTACTTCTGCTCCCTTTTGTTAATCAAACAAACCTGCAAAATTTCAATTCTCTAGCTAAAAGTTTAGAGGTCGCTACAGTTTTCACTTTTTCTTACCATCACATTATTGCACTACACCATATATGACGTCAACACTAAACATAAGAACAGATCTTTTTGGTACTAATGTTAAAATAAACAGTAAGCACATACAGCACAGTAAACTCTGTTATATTTCGCTGAAACTACTATTCAATGAAAGCCTCCTTCAGACGCATGGAAAGTCATGCTGATGCTGCATCATGATGGTCAGGATGTACTGTTTTTATCTATCGTCCTTCGTGAGGGTCGACGTGAATTTTATTACAACTGAAATTGCTCTTTCAGTGCAGTCACTGACTACCATCATCTTATCACAGGCACTTTGAGCCGTTTGAAGATGGGGTCTTCATCCCATTCCTGGGGCATCTTCTGTTAAAGTTGGTCAGCTTCTTCATCCCCATCTGAAAGGAGGTCTCCCAAAATGCTCATGGTCTTGGCTGTCACGAACTCAAACAGCGGCTGCCAAGGAGAAAATTTCTTGCATTTAAGTCACTTCAGAGCTTTTTTCTTTAGAGGCCTCTTCAGGTTCTGAATCATACCATTCAATGAAAAAGGCCAAGCCGATGATCTCCTCTGAAATGTACTAGAGATGCTGCTTTCAAGCTGCAAGAGCTGTCTCGGAGGCTTCGTTCAGGCAGGCCGCTCTGGAGATGGCACACAAAGTCAATGTCGTTTTGGGAAGCATATGTGGCAATCATTGCTTCGCTCCAGTTCTTGACACAGCTAAGAGCAACAAAAAGGCTGACACTGCATCTCATTCCTTTCCTGAACAGTAAGCTTAAACTGAGCGCTGAACATGTATATCTTCTACTTCCGATGATGAAGAAGAAAAGGAAATCAATCATCAATGAATGGATTGTCTGAGCCATAGCTTCCTTGTCTCTATCAGATTTTTCCTTTCTCTTCTGCTCTGTCTCCATTCGCTGCGTTTCGCCTCACAGGATTTCTGGAGCAGCTGGTCGACTCCTGCCATTGTCGATTGCATGTGATCTTCCTGCTGATTGATTAGGAAAACCAGTTCTTCCTCGTTTTGGATCTGTATCTGGGCATCTTGCCTGAAGATGTCAAACAGTTCTTCAAGGTCTCCAAAAAAAGATGCCTTCCTTCATTTGACCTGACTCAGAGTCCTTCAGTCGATTTTTCTTCAGCTTTTCTTATTGCTCGACTGAAGCTACTTCTTCCAGTAGCAGACGGTTGAGGTCGGAACACTGGCTGAGCCACAGAAACAATGAATAATGTCAGTCACTGCAGATGAACTGTCAGACTTAGTTTTCTTTAAGATTACATGGTGGTAAAAGAAATGCCAGAGCACTTGACCCTTACAAGGTAGTCGACAACCAATGATCGTCTCTTCAGGATGACCAGTCAACCAGACAGAAGCACTGCTTCATGTAACGGCTGTAGCCATATCATTTGCAATCAGAAACTCAACTTGAAATAGTGGAAGGCATGCAAAGTAGGCGTACAAAACAGCACACACACACACACACACACACACACACACACACATTTTATTCTCATGAGTGTGCGGCACAATATGCACAACTGCACATTGCACAACAGCTGACTGAGGAGCGAGGCCGCCTGCGGGTATTTATAGACTCATTGCCAAACCATAAAGAACATTCTATAATTCTATAGAATCTTCTTGAACATTCAAGAATTTTCTGGAATGTCTGGAATCGTTTCTAACCGTCTAGACTCTTCTGGAATATTCTGTAATCTACATTTCTTCTTGAAACGTCTATTCCCTCTTAAAATTTTACGTTTAGAGCGACCTCTAAACTTTGTCAGATCGGTCTCATTTCTTTACATGTTACTAAGGCAGTGAATTGCATTAAGGGCACCTTGCGTCTGAATCAAAATATGCTATGTGATGTTTCAGTACATGACCATGCACCATCGTAATATATATATATATATATATATATATATATATATATATAAGGGAGCGGGTGGGAATATGAAACAGGCCTTATTTCAGCTGAAAAGTGATGCCATCCATTGGTAAGTGAATTAAACATAACTATTAGGTCCCCCACAGGCCACCAGAATGTTGTGGAATTGCTCACTCGAGCTGAGGTGCTCTGAGAGGATATTGTTTAATTTTCGCTCTGTTAAACCTTTTTTTAGGTAAGATTAAAAACTTGCTATCCTATATATATTGATATATATGGACTATGATATATAGTGTGTTGAATAGTCATAAGATCGCCTGTTAAAATGGCATAGTTAGTTTTCTGGAAAAATTTCTAGCCTAGAATTTCTGCTAACTCAGTATGAAAATGGCGTTGGGTGGCATTATGGAACAGCGTGTTCCATATTACCACCATTCTTTTTACCTTGTTCCATATTACCACCATTCCTTTTACCTTGTTCCATATTACAACCATTCCTTTTACCTTGTTCCATATTACCACCATTCCTTTTACCTTGTTCCATATTACAACCATTCCTTTTACCTTGTTCCATATTACCACCATTCCTTTTACCTTGTTCCATATTACAACCATTCCTTTTACCTTGTTCCATATTACCACCATTCCTTTTACCTTGTTCCATATTACCACCATTCCTTTTACCTTGTTCCATATTACCACCATTCCTTTTACCTTGTTCCATATTACAACCATTCCTTTTACCTTGTTCCATATTACCACCTTTCCTTTTACCTTGTTCCATATTACCACCATTCCTTTTACCTTGTTCCATATTACCACCATTCCTTTTACCTTGTTCTATATTACCACCATTCCTTTTACCTTGTTCCATATTACCACCATTCCTTTTACCTTGTTCCATTTTACCACCGTTCCTTTTACCTTGTTCCATATTACCACCATTCCTTTTACCTTGTTCCATATTACCACCATTCCTTTTACCTTGTTCCATTTTACCACCATTCCTTTTACCTTGTTCCATATTACCACCATTCCTTTTACCTTGTTCCATATTACCACCATTCCTTTTACCTTGTTCCGTATTACCACCATTCCTTTTACCTTGTTCCATATTACCGCCATTCCTTTTACCTTGTTCCATATTACCACCATTCCTTTTACCTTGTTCCATATTACCACCATTCCTTTTTATTTTTTTCTGAAAGTATCTGTCAAACAGGCCTACACAGAAAAGAAAGAAGGAGGTGGAGGAAAGAGTGCGGAAAGTAAAATAGATTTTTTTTTTTTTTTTTAAGACAGAGATGAGGATGAAAGTTCTATTGAAGAAGAAGAGAGAATTTGTCTGTCTTCTGGAAGTTCAAACTTTGCTAGAAGTAACTGTGGGAGAAGCAAATCCTGGAAGAGATGATGCAAACTCTCATTTTTGTTCAGAAAAATTCACGAAGTCCAAATCAGGAGAACAATGGGTTCAATGTGTAGTGTGCCAGGGATGGGCCCATGTCTCGTGTAGTGGGTGTGAAAATGATATTTTCATTTCTGACTTCTGTTCTTATATATACATTTTCAGTGTAAAATTATTATTTATGTATTCAGAAAAAGAAATATTTTTTGTTATTTTCAAAATTGTTTCATATTACCACCCCACTAGTTTCATATTACCATCCCATTTTCCACGACCCACTTTTTTGGATGTGCTTGAATAAAAAGTTGTGGCATTTGAATGGTTTAATTTTTCTCATTATAACTCTGAATGTGTTGTAAAGAAAAACTTGTCAATATTCCTGACGGTTATTGATGCAGTTTTTGCCTTTAAAATTGGTGTTTTCGCCTGAAACAAAAAAGTGGTCCATATATATATGTCATAAATAGACTTTGTATTTACTTGTAGAGAAGTTATATATTGAACTTGTGGACGAGCGGTTGTTATACGGGAGTAGTTTGTAAGTATATAATCTTCGTTCCCATTTGTCATGCAATGACAGGAGAGGTAAAGAATAGTATGGGGACTATTTTTATTTGTCTTGGAATATTAACAAAGTCTCTCACACACGAGTGAAGTTAAGTAGTCCCGCGAGCTACCTCCCTGTCTCTCTCTCTCTCTCTCTCTCTCTCTCTCTCTCTCTCTCTCTCTCTCTCCCATGTTGCTAAGCCCTTCTCCCTACGACCTGCCTGTTCTATGGCTAGCCTCCATCTGAGCTCTCTTTCCTAAATTCTGGTGAAACAGGAGTCGTGTCACGTGTGTTCACTGTGGTTGGAAAGTTCTAGAAGCCTGTGTGTGAGTATGTGTGTACTGTATGTGTGTGTATGGTCACGAGGCGCTGTCGTGTGCCTATAAAGTATTCCTTGAGTTAAGAGTGTGTAAGCATGTTTAGCATTGCTCGATTCTCGCAGACACAATACCTTCTCATCATCTGACTTCCTGCTTCTATCTGTCTCTCTATCTATTTATCTATTATGATTTGTAATTATAATATGGAGACCTGACATATATATATATATATATATATATATATATATATATATATTACACCATCAGAATTGCGGCAGTGGCTAGTGTTCACTCGACAGAACTGAGCACCTCTCACAACTTGTTTGCTAAGATGTGGGTCCATGAAATTTTTTGAGCCTTTGCTGTGAGGTATGAGTCTTTTTTTTTTTATGCAAGGAAGAAGGAACCAAAGGCCATACGCTCGCAAGATTGTTCCCATCAAGAAAAAAAAAAACATAAAGAGATTCAAATTCAAGATCTGTTCATTTCGAGATGCCTGGGCACAATGCGTTTGAAAGACTGGACGTAACTGGCAGTGGGAAATACAGACAAAGGAAGACAGTTCCGGAGTTGACCAGTTTCATACATGAAGGACTGCGATTAACGGTTAACTCTTGCATTAAAGAGTTGGATTAAAATGGGACAGGAAAGGAGTGTGTGAGTGGAACAAAGTGAGTATTCAACAAAGAGAGAGAGAGAGAGAGAGAGAGAGAGAGAGAGAGAGAGAGAGAAGTGGATATCGAGCTAGCGGACAGGTAAGTAGACATGTAATTGACAGGCAGGTTTCTCTCTCTCTCTCTCTCTCTCTCTCTCTCTCTCTCTCTCTCTCTCTTTCATTAGTCACTGGAATACGGTGGAACTTAATCATAGACAAATATCGTAGCTATTGTGACTGAACATTTTTATTTAGTTATACTCGTGCTTCGTTAGACTGCAAAAGCCACAAAATGATACTTGACGTAGGCGTACTGACAGGTTTAATATCTCTACTTTTTTTTTTCTTCATTATAGCTTAGCCCAGATTTTTTATTGTTTGCAGTTTTCTACGTACTCACTGACAAATAATGACGATGCAGAGCTGAAAGTTTTTACTACAGCACCTCCTCGTGGGTGGCATCCTATTCTAGTGTGGAGTTGTTTGTTACAACTCAGCCTTCAAGATGGAGATGGCAATTTATGACAAGGCTGAAGTAATAAGAGTAAGATTTTTGTGTTGTAGGGTTTGGTTAGGTTTCTAAGTGGAGTGACTGGATGCAGGTTTAATTCCTTCATAAATAAGCAACTTTCTTAGGTTTAGTAAAATCTACTGTATATCGCTTAACTTAAACAGAGATGTCATGTAAATTGTATTTAATCCTTTTCACCTCAAGGAGAGTCCAAAGCTGCTACGTCATCGGCCTGAAGGTATTGACCATTCCAATCCGTTTGCCTTATTTAGTGCTTTACTCTTACTACGTCTTGAGGATTTTATTCTGGCTCGGGAACACCTATTATAATGAAGGAGTAAGTGAACGTTATGTATAGATATTTCATTTCGAGAAGTTTGTCCTGATCTAAACAATAAGGTCTTCAGCTGGCAGGAATATAATAAAGCAAAAAACATATTGGTTCCGAGCATGTTAATTAATCCGTTTCTAAAAAACCATCATCACATCTGCTGCCAACAACGCTTTCCAATACTGAAACCTGCCCAAGGGACTGGATGTCAGTTATAGACAGGATGTAGGATGTCATGTTACACACTTGTTTTAAGCTTTTAGTGTTTTATTTATTCCATGAATTATGATTGCTATCAATAATTATACTTTCTTAATTTTATATCTTTTAATAATTTGCTACATTTCTCATTTCTTGTTATTTTATAAATATAGATATGTTTTATATCAATTTATTCTGTCACAGTAGCAGATGTATAATTTACATTTTTCTTCGCAGTTGTGTGTGTGTGTGTGTGTGTGTGTGTGTGTGTGTGTGTGATTTGTCTTTCTTTTATTCCTATAGGTCTCTGTCCCCCCTGTGGCGGGGGGACACAATCTGGCCGCACTATGGGGTGGTACTATCATACTACTCTGCGGCCAGGTTGTGTTAGGAAGAATACTGCCACCGTATTCCCTGCGTGTCGTAAAAGGCGACTAAAAGGGGCGGGGTGAGGGGACTAGGGACCCCCTCCTCTGTTTCGTGGTTCCTAAAAAGAGACAGGCCAGAGAAAGGGATGGGGGATGGAGTTATCCCCGTACCCTGAAGATTGGGTCTATGAATGTGCGTGGATGTAGTACGATTGAGGCTAAAAGGGAGGAGATTGGGAGAATGTTTGTGAGAAGAAAGTTGGATGTGTTAGCTTTGAGTGAAATGAAGATGAAAGGGAAGGGTGAGTCTATGTTTGGAAGTGTGAATGGAAGATTGTCAGGTGTTGATAGAGGAAGGGCAAGAGAAGGTGTGGCCTTGTTAGTGAGTCCGGAAGTACAGCAGTGTGTGATTGAATGGAAGGAGGTGTCATCGAGACTGATGTGGGTGAAAGCAAAGTTTGAACATGAGTTGTGGGTGTTTGTGAGTGCATATGGGCCTGGTAGTGAAAGGGATGAAGAAGAGAGGGAGTCTTTCTGGAATGATGTTGATGAGTGTCTGCAGAGTTTTGGAGCGAATGTGAATGTGGTAATGATGGGAGATCTGAATGCTAGAGTGGGAAATGTAGCAGTTGAAGATGTAGTTGGTATGCATGGTGTGCTTGGAAGAAATGAAAATGGGGAACGAATGATAGGGATGTGTGTTGAGCGAGAGATGGTGAGTAGGTAAGAGATGGGTGAGAGCTAGGAGGGTTAGGTGTGGAAGGGAGGTTTTCAAAGTGAGTGAGCTGGATAAAAGAGAGAAAATGATAGAGTATCAGGAGAAATTGAAAGATGAGTGGAACGCAGTGAAAGATCAGGTAAATAGCAGTGTGGAGGAGGAATGGCAGTTGTTTAAGAGTGCTGTGGTGGGGCATGCAGAAGAGGTGTGTGGTATGAGACGTGTGGGTGGTGGTGTAAGAAAAGGAATTGAATGGAGGTGCGAGGAATTAAGTATGGCTGTGGCTGAGAAGAGACGTGCATATGAAGTGTGGCTCCAGAGGAAGGATGAGGTGTCATATGAGAGGTATAAGGAAAAGAGGAAGAGGGCGAGAAGGGCTGTGCGTGATGATAAAGTGGCGGCAGATGAGAGGTGGGGTAGGCGGCTGACTGAGAATTTTCAACAGAATAAGAAAATGTTCTGAAGGAGGTTGACAGGGGGCGAAAGGGAGAGTCTGGGAAGGAAGAGCGAGTAAAAGCAGAGGATTGAAGGATGTTAATTGAGATGGATGCAGTAATGAAGAGATGGGCAGAGTATTTTGAAATATTGTTAAATGTAGAGGAGGAAAGGGTGGCTGAGATTGTGGCGGATGGAAGGGTGCAAGGGATAAATATGTTGGGAAAGGTGAATGACTCTTTGATCACGAAGGAGGAAGTGCAGGAGGCAGTAAAGGAGATGAAAACAGGGAAAGCTGCAGGTATGGATGGGTGTGCTGTGGAATGCCTGAAGGGTGGTGGGGTGACTATTGTTGACTGGTTAGTAAGATTGTTGAATGTGTTCATTGTGAAAGGTATGGTGCCAATTTACTGGGCAAGTGCTTGTGTGGTCCCGTTGTATAAAGGCAAGGGTGATAAGTATGAATGTACTAGCTTTAGGGGTATCAGCCTGTTGAGTGTTGTAGGTATGGTGTATGGTAGAGTGTTAATTATGAGAGTTAGAGAGGGTACAGAGGGAGCGATTGGTGATGAGCAGTGTGGCTTTAGGAGAGGGAGGGGATGAGTGGATCAGGTGTTCGCTGTGAGACAAGTGTATGAAAAGTATTTAGCGAAAAGCAAGGATGTGTTTTGGGCATTCATGGATTTAGAGAAAGCGTATGATAGAAATGATAGGGAGGCTTTGTGGACTGTTTTAAGATTGTATGGACTTGATGGTCGGTTACTAAAAGGGGTGAAAAGTTTTTATGTAAATAGTAGAGCGTGTGTAAGAGTGGGAAATGCTGTGAATGATTGATTTCCCGTGAGAGTAGGGCCGCGACAGGGATGTGTGATGTCGCCTTGGTTGTTTAAAGTTTATGTGGATGATGTTGTAAGGGAGATGAATGCAAGAGTTTTAGGTGGAGGTCTGAGTCTGGTGAATGTTGATGGTGGAGAGTGGAATCTGAAGCAGCTGCTGTTTCCAAATGATGCTGCACTGGTGGCTGATTCAGATGAGAGATTGAGACAGTTGGTAGAGGAGTTTGGAAGGGTGTGTGAAAGGAGGAAATTGAAAGTAAATTAGAATAAGAGTAAAGTGATGAAGTGTACGAGGTTGGTAGATGGTAGGGGGATGAATATAGTTTTGAATGGTGAATTGCTTGAGGAGGTAGAGTGTTTTAAATTTTTAGGGTCACATGTTGCTGTGGATGGAAGAATAGATGCAGAAGTGAAGTTTAGAATGAATGAAGTAGGTAAGGTGCTGAGAGGAATGAAAAAAGTGTTTAGATGTCGTTCGCTTAGAATGGATGTAAAGAGAAGGCTGTATGAGGGTGTTGTGGTACCAACTGCGTTATATGGAGCTGAAACATGGAATATGGGTGTAGCAGAGAGGAAAAGTTCGAATATAATGGAGATGAGGTGTTTGAGGAGTATGTGTGGAGTGACGTGTATGGATCGAGTGCGAAATGATGAAGTGTGAAGGAAAACTGGAGTTGTTTGAGAGATGGCTGGTAGAGTTGAGCAGAGGGTGTTGCTATGGTTTGGGCATATGGAGAGAATGGATAATGAGCGATTGGTGAAAAAGATAACTAGATCTGATGTGAGAGGTGTAAGGCTGAGAGGGAGACCACGAATAGGATGGATGGACAGTGTGAAGAGAGTGCTGGATGTGAGAGGGATGTCTGTTGAGCAAGGAAGAGTGGCTGTGCGTGACAGAAATAAGTGGAGAGAAATTGTGAATGAATAAATGATGACACGGCCCTGAGGGGATATTCTCCCGCATTTGGTCTGATTAGTTAGTCAGGTCAGGTGCGGGTAAGGGGATGGCTCTATTATGATGTGGCAGGGGTAAACCAGCTCTGCTGTCGGGCCCTGCTGCGGATGTCACTGATTGCACTGCGCAGTTGACCCTTGTGCGGTGTGGTGCGGTGAGGATCTGTCCCTTCTCCCCTTTGGGGCTAAGATGCGAATGAATGTGTTTGAATGGATGAGTAAATGGGGAGTGTGTCGTCTTGTCTCGGCTACCTCCCTTTCCTTGGGGGAAGCAGCCTAGGTATATAGATAGATAGATAGATAGGTCTCCGTCTTACTCTCTCTCTCTCTCTCTCTCTCTCTCTCTCTCTCTTAGAAAATAGTGAATGCACAGTTAAGCTTTGTTCTTAAACACACACACACACACACACACCTAGCAAAAATAGCTACTTAGACAAATAGAGATGCACAAAGACTTACCCACACACACACACACACACACACACACACACACAATGGGCCTCACCCACAAAGGGTTAGTAGATCACCAATGAACAATAGATTATTTGTGTAAGAAGCCAATTACACTGAATGATTAAATGCAAGAGTTAAAACACTGTAAAATAAATCCTCAATTTTGACCTATGAAGGATGTCATTATTTGCAGTAATAATGTTATCATATTAAATGCCTGTTAACATAATGGCTTGGAAAACGAATTCATATGAGATTTCTATGCCACACACTGCCACACCAAACCCTGCCATACCACACACTGCCACCGCTCGCTGGTGCAGTGGTAACGTTCCCGCTTGCCAACTGGTGGACGGGAGTTCGCGCCTCGCTCAGGTTGCGAAAAGTTTCACTGACGAAGTGGGTGGTTACTGTCCCCATTGAGCAAGGGGACGGGTGTGTGCGTGTGTGAAGGTCACAGCCTTGCCCTTAGATCGGACTATATGAGCTTTCAGCTCCCTTCCGGGAGGGTAAAAGCTGACGATCACGACCATCAAGTGATCCTGACCGACCCGGTGAATTACACTACCCCACCAACCCCTGCCATACCACACACTGCCACATCATGCAATGCCACACCACACACTACCCCACCAAACCCTGCCATACCACACACTGCCACACCGTGCAATGCCACACCACACACTACTCCACCAAACCCTGCCATACCACACACTGCCACAGCGTGCAATGCCACACCACACACTACCCCACCAAACCCTGCCATACCACACACTGACACGCCATGCAATGCCATACCACACACTACCCCACCAAACCCTGCCATACCACACACTGCCACACCATGCAATGCCACACCACACACTGCCACACCATGCAATGCCACACCACACACTACCCCACCAAATCCTGCCATACCACACACTGCCACACCATGCAATGCCACACCACACACTGCCACACCACACACTACCCCACCAAACCCTGCCATACCACACACTGCCACACCATGCAATGCCACACCACACAATACTCCACCAAACCCTGCCATACCACACACTGCCACACCATGCAATGCCACACCACACACTGCCACTCCACACACTGCCACACTACTCATTGTCACATTGCACAATACCACATCATCCACTGTCACACCACACTTTGCCACACCTTCCGCTGCCACATTATACATTCCGACACCACACAGTGTCACACTACGTAACGACGCATCATTCACTATCACACTACCCATGGCCACATCACACACATCCACAACATACTATTGTACCTCACACTGACACACTATATGTTAAGATACTTAACACTTTCAACCCACCCACAACGAAACCTAAAACTGCTCTACCAAATAATGCCACACAACACACACACTAACACACTACACACACGACCACATCACACACTGACACACCTCGCACATAACATTGCCATACCACATGCTTCCACGTCATACCCTAAAAAAATTTAAACTGTCGCATCACATATTGCCGCACCTCACACACCTCAACCACACATTGCTGTAGCTGAAACTCATTCACATTCACACTTCATTCCCACCTCACTCTACCACACCTCATATTGACAGCTCTCTCGTATGCTAGTTGTCTGAGAGTGTTCAAACGTTCTGTGTATGGCATTGTGGAACATAGTAAACTATTGTGATATACAGTGCTAGTAAACCACAGTAAATTCCCATAATGGAAGTGGTGTTCAACGGTTCAAGGGTTGGTCTTGTGTGGCATTATGTGGTGTGGTGCCGTTTTGGGCGCTAGTGTGCTGGTGTGGTGTTGTCCGGTGTGGTGTGATGTGATGGAGGAGAGAGTTGTGCTTGTGTGTGGTGTGGTCTGGCTTTGTATTACATGAGTTGTGGTGCAGTTTACCGGTGTACTGTGGTGTGGTGTAGAGTGCATGTGTACAGCGTTCTCTTGTGTCATGGTCTGGTATACGATGGTATAAGCTGCTCTGGTGATACAATGTTGAACATTTTTCATACCGTAAGTGTTTCTAAAGAATTACATACTACAGTCAGATTAACGGATACTCATTTAAGGACGGCAACCTGAAGGTCAAGGAAGGGAAACATAGAGACGATTTGTCTGTGGCCACCTTTTCCGGACTTAAAACGTCTTGATATAGATAGAGAGCAAACTGACAGATAAATGGACAGAAAGATGGATACTTACTCTAAACCCAGTTCGGTAATAGGGCATTTTGCTACATACGGCTCTTATCTTGGCCAGCTCCATCCCGGTGCGGAATATAGGCTAATGATGCTCGTTCTATATATAAATCTTGCATGGCTTCGTTTTATATTTCCAATTTTTCCAGTCTTTCAGTCTTTCAATTTTTCAGTTCCTTTTGTCGATATGGTCCTTATTACACCAATCTTCCAGCATACTTATCAACCAGAATTTTTCATCTGCATCTCAGTCTTCCAGTACATTTCTCTGTCTTCTAATATCTTGCCACTTTCTTTCTTAGACTTCGATTATTATCGTTCCTAGTCTTCAAGTCTCTCCCAGTCATGTAGCCACTTTTTCTCTCCCCGATTACCTTTGTTGTAGTGGACCCAAATCTTCGTCAGCTCCAGTCAATATCGGCATTCTTCTTTCTTCAAATATATAACATTTTGTACATCATCATTCGTCTTTTTCCAGTTACTCCGTCTTACATCCAGTCTCTCTGTCCTGTTTCCTATGATACAATGGTCTCGAAAGCTTTCTATAGTATGTTCCGACATAGCATTCACTCACTGTTGTTTTTCAGAAACTTTATCGTTACAGGCTCCCAGTCCATCAATGGCTTTTTAGATCATCCAACCTTCCAATCTGGGAAACATGCAGAGACTCTCCGTCATTTCCTTTGTCGCAGTGGACTCAGATTTTCGGCAGCTCCGGTCAGTATTGTCTCTCCCTTCCTAAATGATCTTGTATGTCTTCCAGGGCCTCTGTCTAGTATGCTAATTCAGCTTCTCAGCCTTCCACTGTCTTTCTGTATCCTAGGGCCTTTATCTTCCGGGGTCTTAATTCATTAGTTTTTGTAATCTGTAACTCAGAACAGAATATCTGTCTTACAAAACCGCACTCGTTCAATCTCTCTCCTCACGTATCTTTAAGTTTTTCAAACTTTCAGGCTCCCCTTCTTTAATTTCCTTGTGTCCTTGGGTCAAAATATCTGTTTTCAGCCTACATAATACGAAATATTCCACTTGCAAAAGATCAGTCTTCTTAACTCATTTCCTGTCTCCAGTATATTTCTTATTCACGAATATCTTGGTCTTCCAAAGTCTCTCTCTTACAGACACTCCTTTTCCCTCATTCCCACTGTCACGGTGGACCTAACCTTCTCCATTCACAGTCAGTATTAATGTTTTCTCTTCCAGCGTTTTAGTCGACAGAAAGTCTTCCAAGACCTTTGTCTTTAACTTTAACAATCTTCCAGATTCCCAGAACTTCTAGTCATTAGTTGTATTTTTCTGTTGTCTTCATGATTCCCCCAAATTCCAACATTCCACCATAATTACCACCCAGAATTTCTTTCTTCGAATACAGCTATTGTCCAAAAACATTATCTTTCAATATTTTCTAGTTTTATAGTCTTGCAGCAACTCCTTTCTCTCTCTCTCTCTCTCTCTCTCTCTTTCTCTCTCTCTGGTCCCACATCTGCGTCATCACCAGTCAATATTGGTGCTCTTCAGTTTGTTTACCTTCACGACTGACAGAGTCCGACTCGGGGATGCTCTCGACTCGTCACAGACGTTCTCAGCTCGCCCTGGCTGTGATATTGCCCTCCAGCCTACCTAGTGCCCACGTGGTATATATTGAGTCTGGAAATGTATATATATATTGTTACGATGGCGCCAGCCCGGGGCTATTACAAAAAGACAACAAGTCAGCCTTAGATGATCGGCCTCCACTGCGTTGCAAAAATAACGCAGACCCCGGCACTGACACTCCGCAAACTAGAGAAAAACTGCGCAACGGAAAAGTACTTACTTAAGAACGCAACACTCTGTACTTTGATAATAAAACGGAACAGCCTACCTATAGATCTAGCCTACTATCGCCACTACCGGAAGTAATGCCGCCCGAGACAGTATACAGGAACACCTCCCACTTACTTCCGGTGGTGACGACTTCTACTTAACCCGTGTCCAAGGGGGAACGCAGTTAATGGCTCACGATAGTTCTCACTAGCCTTGTGCAAAGAGATGGGATTAAACAGTGTAGGGGTTAGGGGTGTGTATGTACGTGTGTTGGGGGAACGTTAATTAAGGCAGCGAGAAACTACAGTGAGCCAGACTGGCCCTCCAAAGACAACAAGGTCACAAAACAAAATAAAATAACTACTTTCCTCAGTCAGCAACAAAAAGAATAAAAATAAACTTAAATGAAAACGCCAGCTCGGCATAAAAATAACTGGGGAGAGAGAGAGAGTGTACAAACACCCGATACTAAAGCTGGCTGGGAAGATACTGCCTCTGATCAAGGCTCGCGCACGGCCAAGCGCGAACGCATGAATCAAATTAATTAATAAGAACTTATATTCGTGCCCCTCTCTCTCTCTACAATAAACTGGTACTTCTAATGCAAGCAAAATCATTAAATATACTGGTAGCTCACATAAGACAATCAAAATAATCAAATGCATACTCAGCATGGTATTAAATAAAATTGCCCTCAGTGGCAGGAACGAAAGAAACAAAAGAACTTGTAACACTCGCTAATGTAAACTCCGCGAATGACACGGATACATACTGCATAATCCCCTAGCCCAGCTGTAATGGCTGCATCCGTGGGAACGGAAAGGCGGACAACGTAACACGCCCTTCCCCAAGGGAAAATTTTGAGCCCTGGATCAAAATTTTCGAATCAAGACCCATCTTGTCCACGGAGTCATCGACCCGAGGTAAAGGATAAGCATCGGTCTTAGACAGTGAATTAACTTTCCGGAAGTCCACACACAACCTAACCTTCCCATCTGGCTTCGGCTGCAAGGTAACTGGTGAACTCCACTCACTGAAACTCCTCTTGATCAATCCATGGTCCAACATATACTTGATCTCATTATCGAGAGCTTTCTGTCTGATAGGGTTGATGCGGTAAGGAGCTAACTTTACAGGCTTACTATCCCCAACGTCAATGTCATGAGTAGCCCAAGTTGTCAATCCCGGTGAATCTCCAAAAACTTTCGGATGTTTCCATAATCTGTTGCACAGCTCTTCTCGCTTTACTGGATCAAGGTGTCGCAATTTCTCCACCAGAGCTGCATAACCATTGCCCTCCCATAGGTCAGCTGGTAACATCTCACCACGACTAAGCACTTCCTCCTGCTCCTCCAACTCACTACCAACCACCAAAACTACAGGAGCGCTCTTATCCCTGGTTCCCTCAACGTCCACTCCAAAATCACCTTCCAGGGACTGTGGCTGTAACCCTGGTCCACTACTCACATCACCGGCACCAACAGCTCCCTCCACAGCACGTTCCTTTGATGCCACGTCCTCCTTTCCCCGTCCTTCACATCCCAGGTGAGAGACATCAGCAGTCATCCCACAATGAGAATCAACTGGGCGGTAGTATGGCTTCAACATATTAATGTGGCACAACTGAGTACTCTTCTGCCTATCTGGGGTAACAATTAGATAGTCAAGTTCCCCAACTCTCTTCTTCACAATATAAGGACCACTGAATCTAGCCGCCAGAGGTTTTCCTTGCATGGGCAGCAGTGCCAAAACTTCATCTCCTTGCTTAAACTCACGACTTCTGACCTTCTTATCGTAATGAGCCTTCATTTTCGCTTGAGCCCCGATTAGATGGTCACGGGCAAGCTCTAAAGCGCAATGCAGTCTCTCCCGAGTGCGGCAGACATAGTCAAGCATGGATTCCTGGTTGCCAGATTTGTTGTTACTCCAGGCCTCTCGCACCACATCCAAGGGACCACGAACTCTGTGCCCAAACACTAACTCACTGGGTGAAAACCCTAACGGCTCAGTTGGTACCTCTCTCACTGCAAACATAACAAAGGGTACCGCTAAGTCCCAATCCTTTCCACTATCATAGCAGAAGGTGCGCAGCATTGTCTTTAAGGTCTGATGATGCCTCTCCAGGGCACCTTGTGACTGCGGATGGTAGGCACTGGACAAAATGTGTTTGATGCCCAACTCTGTCATTGTCTGCTTAAACAAATTAGATGTAAAATTCACTCCACGGTCTGACTGCAACTCCTTAGGCAGGCCAAAATGAGTAAAGAACAGGATAAGTTGCTTGACTACTGACTTCGCCTGCATGCTTCTGATTGGTATAGCCACTGGGTATCGCGTTGTAACATCCATTATGGTTAACAAATACTTGTTTCCAGCAGAAGTAGGAGGTAAAGGGCCCACAATATCAATGATTACCCGGGTAAACGGAGGTTCAACTGCAGGAATGGGAGTCAAAGGGGCCACAGGAAGAACTTGATTAGGCTTGCCCACTATCTGACACGTGTGACAGCTCTTGATGTACGCAGCAACTTGTCCCGGCATACTTGGCCACCAAAAGTTATATCTTAAGCGCTGCACTGTCTTTCTGTTTCCCAAGTGACCTGCTAAAGGTCCCTCATGTGCTAACTGTATTAACGGCACCCTATACTGCACAGGCACCACCACCTGCACTAACTCACCCACTCCTCCATCCATCGTGGCGCCAGTGGGCGTCCATCGGCGATGTAAAACATTGTCTTTAATCAGGAACTCCTCCTTACCACACTCCATACTTCTTTATTCCCCTACTCGAGCAAACAAGGGCTTTAATGTTACATCCTCCTGTTGCTTCACCCTCAATTCTGCTGGCCCAACACCCGCCAGCTCTACTGAGGACTGAGATAAGGGATGGTCGGGACACTGGATTGCGAAGGGCGATCAATCTCAGCGTCACCTCTAGTACACACGACAGGGGGAGGAATGTCAGACTCCACACTGACATCATCATCACCTCTACCCTCAACAGTGACACTCTGTTCCTCAGGCGCGTTTGACGGTGGTCCTGCATCCCCGCAGTCGACCCCAGCGTCCTGAAATTCTCCTAATTCAGTCGATGGGCTGGGTTCAGTCTCCACACAGACACACTCAGCACCACCTCTAGTGTCCTGAGTGGGAAGTGGGGCGGCACCCATGCACGCATTCCCACTCTCCTCACCCACCACAGCAACACTCTGTTCACTAGGTTCCTCCATTGGTGGCCCTGCCTCACCACAGTCGACCCCAAGAACCTGTGACTTCACCAGTTCTTCCTCCCGGGCTGCAACCTGTGCCATAGATCTTGTAATTGCACAGACCGGGAACATGGCTTCCACTTCTGCACCAACTTCAATACCAATTTCTGGGGCGTCAAAACACTTCTCTGCCACAACTGGTGGGGGAAGAGATGGAAATACTTTCTCCCCATCCAGGTCGTTCCCCAGCAGAAAATCAACCCCCTCTAGTGGCATTACATCAGCAACAGCTACTTGAGCTGCAGCCTGAACAATGGGGCAATCGAGTTCCACATGAACATAATCATAGTATTCATCTGAGTTCATGCCTCTACACAGCACATACTTCCCTGAGTTTACAGGCCCTCCAGTCACGTTTCTGCACACAGACTGTTGTGCACAGGTATCACGAGCCACAGTAACTGGATAACTGATCCCATGAATTTTCACTGTGCCGTGACATATAAAAGGTTTACACCAGTCTAGGGACGAGTTCTGAGGCAGTTCATCCGGAGGTGGCGTAGCATGTTGGGTAACCTTTTCAGCCTGAGCTGGCAGCGAGCACAGCCGGCTGCACTCCAGCTTTCCACAGACTTCTCCCTCACCGTTACCACTCTCCCAACTCCTCTCGTTCACCTGACTCGAACCTACAATTAGTGCCACTGGTTTGGCATTTTGGGAGGCCTTCCACTTAGGGCAGTTAGGCTTGATGTGCCCACTCTGTTTGCAAAAGTAACAAACTAGCTTCGAACTGGATACAGGGCTCTTTCTCCCTGAATTCTTTTTCTCCTCTGAACTTCCCTTGGACTGATTCACGGGAGATTTATCCCAGGCAGGGCCACTCACAGTCCTCTCCCTGGAATACTGAAAATTAGCGTACTTGACCCCCATACTCCGCAAGGCAAACACCCGGTCATCAGCCCACGTCGCTGCTTCCTTCACGGTCTTAAATCTCTTCTCCCTAATTTTAACACCAATTTCTTTGTCAGCCATGTTGGTAAAATGTTCCATCAAAAACAGTTCACGCACCTCGTTATACGAAGTGGCGCTCTCACTCAGCAACCACTCGTCTAACCTCTCCTCCAGATACCTAGCGTAGGCCATATAGGTGTCAGCAGGCCTTTTCCGAGCACCACGGAACAACAACCGATAAGCCTCTGGTCTAAGTTCATATGCCTTCAGGATGGCTGTTTTAAATTTATCATAATCATCTACATCCTCAGGGCTCAACCTATTATACACTTCCAAGGCTTTTCCCTTTAGCACATTAGATACCAACCCCACCCAGCGCTGCCTTGGCCACTCAAACTCCCTAGCCTTCTTTTCAAATCTAACAAACCATTCTGTCACCTTCAACTCATCAAATGCTGGCACTAATTTTAGACTCCTTGAGAACCAACTCTCCCTATCCTCTGCACGGCCTGAGGTTTGGGTATCTGAAGTTGGTCTATTAGCAGTCACCTCCAAGCGAGTCTTCTCCAGCTCAAATCGCATTTTTTCACACTGCAACTCCATCTCCTCTCTTGCACGCTGCATCTCCATCTCCCTCTCTTCTTTTGCACGCTGCATCTCCATCTTTTTTAACTCCAACTGCAACTGAGCCTCCGGTGACAAGACTCCTGGGTATATGGGAGTGGAATGAACAACTCCAGGGAAAGCACTAGACATACCTGGGGGAACTGCTCTAAACTGGCTCGGCGGCATCATAGATGGTAATAGTGGGGTAGCGAAACGAGGCAACTCAGCACCATAGTCAAACTCAGGGCTCACACGGGGAGTACCTTTGCTATGTGCCTCTCGTTGTTCCATATTTTCCATATCCACAGGTGACTCAGCACGTACGCGATCTGGTGTAGACACGCGTGACTCCATGGCGACAAATCAATGGCAGTACTGAATAATGAAATACTAATGCTGACTGAGAAACTACAAACACATCAACTTCACCTCAAAGCACAGAGAACGCCAAGGTAACGATATCCTAGCAAGAAAAAGGCACTGTTAGGATATCCTGATGCGAGGTCGCCACTGTTATGGTGGCGCCAGCCCGGGGCTATTACAAAAAGACAACAAGTCAGCCTTAGATGATCGGCCTCCACTGCGTTGCAAAAATAACGCAGACCCCGGCACTGACACTCCGCAAACTAGAGAAAAACTGCGCAACGGAAAAGTACTTACTTAAGAACGCAACACTCTGTACTTTGATAATAAAACGGAACAGCCTACCTATAGATCTAGCCTACTATCGCCACTACCGGAAGTAATACCGCCCGAGACAGTATACAGGAACACCTCCCACTTACTTCCGGTGGTGACGACTTCTACTTAACCCGTGTCCAAGGGGGAACGCAGTTAATGGCTCACGATAGTTCTCACTAGCCTTGTGCAAAGAGATGGGATTAAACAGTGTAGGGGTTAGGGGTGTGTATGTACGTGTGTTGGGGGAACGTTAATTAAGGCAGCGAGAAACTACGGTGAGCCAGACTGGCCCTCCAAAGACAACAAGGTCACAAAACAAAATAAAATAACTACTTTCCTCAGTCAGCAACAAAAAGAATAAAAATAAACTTAAATGAAAACGCCAGCTCGGCATAAAAATAACTGGGGAGAGAGAGAGAGAGAGTGTACAAACACCCGATACTAAAGCTGGCTGGGAAGATACTGCCTCTGATCAAGGCTTGCGCACGGCCAAGCGCGAACGCATGAATCAAATTAATTAATAAGAACTTATATTCGTGCCCCTCTCTCTCTCTACAATAAACTGGTA
The DNA here is from genome assembly GCF_032717465.1 of Coenobita brevimanus. Classification (NCBI taxonomy): domain Eukaryota; kingdom Metazoa; phylum Arthropoda; class Malacostraca; order Decapoda; family Coenobitidae; genus Coenobita; species Coenobita brevimanus. The sequence goes on along the minus strand of NC_137062.1, from coordinate 4,226,831 downwards.
CTTCTAATGCAAGCAAAATCATTAAATATACTGGTAGCTCACATAAGACAATCAAAATAATCAAATGCATACTCAGCATGGTATTAAATAAAATTGCCCTCAGTGGCAGGAACGAAAGAAACAAAAGAACTTGTAACACTCGCTAATGTAAACTCCGCGAATGACACGGATACATACTGCATAATCCCCTAGCCCAGCTGTAATGGCTGCATCCGTGGGAACGGAAAGGCGGACAACGTAACAATATATATATATATATATATATATAGCTATCTATATATATATATATATATATATATATATATATATATTGTAAGGTATAGAACCAGTTTAATAAAGTAGGCAACGTATTCGATTGACTGAAACATATACATAGCGAGGTGCATGAGTGACAGTGTGTTACGTTCATTTACAATGAAAAAAATTATGTACGAGTATCCAAGTGAAATGTGTACCCAGCCGATTGAAATACACATCATATTTGGTCGGTCAAAAATGTATAAAGTTGCATGTTGCCAAGCTAGGGTCTCAGAGACAAAGCTTTGTATAATCCTTGCCTGTACAGCGTATTATTTGTTATGCCATGATCTCAGGTTCTGCAGCCACTCAATTAGACAATGCGATATTTAACAGGGAAGCATTAAACTGCTGAGGTTTTCTTTAGCATATAAATGATTAATTTGCACTACTTGTCGCTTTTCACTACTTCCCTACCCTCTTTACCAGCCTACATTACTACCTACTGCACCTCCCTACCAGCTTCCCTACCTACCAGTCTACCTCCAATGCTACTTTTCTACATACTTCCCTGCCTTACCCTTTGCCTACCTACCTTTGACCAACCCGACTCCCTTTCTGCCTACTTACATCTCTATCTACTTCTCTTCCTACCTCCCTCCGTGTCTACATACCTGCTTGCCTACATTTCTTCTTACCCACCACGCTGTCTGTCTGCTTGACCACTTGTTTACCTCCCTGTTTATCTCCTTCCCTACCTGTCTTCTTCCTTTCCTCAGTCCCTACCTTTCTACCTGCCTGGCCATCCACATGTCCACCTTTCAACCCACCTCTGTGACTACTTCCATACATATTTGTCTGTCTCTCTCCCGGCCTTCCTTCCTGTCTACCTACTTACCTACCAACCTATCTGTTCAGCTAAATCCCTGTTTGCCATCCTGTCAATCTCCCTCACGGCCTACTTACCTATCTGCCTACCTAGCTCCATACCAGTATCTTTGTTAACCTACCTACCTCCCTTTCTACCTCCCTATCTACCCACCTTACTTCCTGTCTCCACCAGCCAATAAAATTCCGACACAATCGGATATTTATATTTTCCAATGCACCTGTTAAGAGCAAGTTGTAATAAAATTGTGATGAGGGTGTAAATTATTGCATTTTGAACTCCCTACCCATTGATCCCAATGTTATGCCAAATATATTGTAAATAAAGACATTTTGGGTCGTGTGATCTTTGGGTTGCTCTGAGCGTGTTGGCCACTCGGACGGGGCACACTGTCAGGTGTAAATGATTCAACTGACACCTTAAACGTCATAGTCGGTCCATAATTCCAGCCAGTAGAACACACACAGACACACTAACAGAAAACTGTCATTCCAGCTCAAGCACACTAAGTTTCTGGACTTCGTCTTCAGGAATATACAGCCACTCATCTGAAATATTTACCGAATCGATTAAACAAAATCTTCTGTCCTACCTATAGCCAGACGCCATGATCCCATTAGGGGTGGCCATTTATCTTTGAATTAATTGTCTTACGGGAAAGGACACTCACCCTCTACCAACACGCTTGTTGACACGTAGGGAGCACATCTGGGACGGTTTTATGGTTACCATCCAGCGTTGATAATGGTTTCCTGGCTTCCAGGGAACCATTAAGCTTGTCATTCAATATAAGGCCACCTGAAAAGGAAAGAAGATTAATAAAAAGTTGCAAGAAAGATGGGAGAAAGGGGAAGAGAGGAGGGAAGACACAGAAAAAGAATGATAAAGGTGAAGGAAGAAGTAGGCAGCGATGCATCAAGTGATTGGATGGTGGTCGCCACCACCTACCATAATGTAGCTATGGAAATCCTAGGAAAATTGCAAGCAAGCAGTGAAACACTCATTTTAATAGAAAATATGAAAAGGCCACACGTGTTTGGTAATATATCAATGAAACCAACAGTAATACCAAGCTTGATTCCAGTACGGCAAACGTTAATGTGTACTACCGTACGAGTATGTCCCAATTGCAAGAATGTATGGTTGTCCAGTCATGGATGGCGGCTCACCTGGTGAAGAGGTTCGCATGCCCAGCTCTATAACCAGTTAAATGATACATTTGTACTGAGTCATGTTAAAGTAAGAAGCAAATGAAAACTAACAAGGTGCAAGAAAATTATAATGTAAATGAGAGAGGAGAACCTTACTAAAAATGAAAAAGTTATATTCCAAAAAATTATATATATATATATATATATATATATATATATATATATATATATATATATATATATATATATATATATATATATATATATATATATATATACTGTATATATATATATATATATATATATATATCTATATATATATATATATATATATATATATATATATAGTATATATATATGTGTGTGTGTGTGTGTGTGTGTGTGTGTGTGTGTGGGTGGGTGGGTGTGGGTGTGGGTGGGTGTGGGTGTGGGTGGGTTTGTGTGGGTGTGGGTGTGAGTGTGTGGGTGTGGGACCGGGTGTATCATATATTTATACATGTATGTATGTATGTATGTATGTATGTATACATAATTTACGACCATGAGAATTCCCAAACATCCAAAGCTGAGGAATCTGACTGATAATTTGGCCAAATGATATCCTTGGACGTGTAGTAGTGGCAGTCAGGTGTTACGGCGTGTATATACGAGTAATATATATATATATATATATATATATATATATACATATATATATATATATATATATATATATATATATATATATATATATATATATATATATATATATATATATCTTAAATGACGGAAGTGCAACAAAGTATGGACCACATCATTGTAGCTATTGACGATTTTGTTTGCATTTTCAATAATGTAAGAATTAGCCACGACTCAGTACCAGATATAGTTAACATCGTGCCAGATATACTTAAGGTAAATTAAAATACCAATTTCTGTATGTCAGTACCAATAACTTTCCTTTGTTCATTTTTTATCTGAGCTGTGTGCCAAAGTTTATGTAATAATCATGCGGTTGGATGGGCCGCACGTAGGTTGCATCGGAGCCAGGTTGTCCACGTCTACATTATATTGGGTATAACATTAGATACGGTACATAAATATATGAATCATATGGTATTCTGACGTCATAACGAACCATGATGTTCCAATTTATACCTTTCATTTCTGCAAGAATACCCTAGTTAGCATCACTGGTAATAACTTACTGCAGACTTTACCCACATCCCTAGGTTTAGTTTGCGGTTGCTGGTACATTAGGTCACAACATTCTCAGCAACTTTTGTTTTTTCTGGAACATGTCTGACCTCCTCCATGGCCTATTGCTCCATTTCTGATGGAGACTAAGAGGCCATGATTTGAGAAAACTATGGGCCATGGTTTGACTCTACCTTAAAGCAATGGTAAAGGTAATTCATCTAGAGCCTGGGTCTGATGATGCTGATAGAGAAGCACTTATCCTTGCATCTGAGTGATATAGCTCCCCAGACGACTGTGATACACGAGCTTCTTCGTCACGCCATGGCAGTATTCCTTCTCATCATTCATTATCATCATCCAATCCTACTTTGCCCCATAAGAAGCGTAGGAGCCCGGAGCTAGGCAAGTTGGTCCTTACATTTAAGATGAGAGTGACCAGCCTCATATTACGTGAGCAATAACTCCAAATATCCCTTGGATATAAACCTTCACCGGCTCAATCCGATTAGAGTGCTGCAGGTACCCACTAAAGTATTCCTTCTATCCCTCCACATTGATACATATACCTTCACCTCTTGTCTTCCACTTCCAGAGGCCAGTCATCCCAGCGGTCACTTAATGCCGTCAACCGCACAGCCCTGGTAATAGCCACTAGACCGCTGCTGCCTCTGTGAATGGCGATGGCTCGACCCTGCAGGACTGATCATTCACACACGTCCATTTCCTCCTTAATGGGCAGACCCGTTCATTTAATGCCTCTCTCGTGCTTATTAATGCCTCTTGCGAATTGGTTCCTTTCTCATCCTCAACTGTGTCCAGTCGTGTCTAGGCTGTTCTTAATGCTTTGGCCTGTCCATAGTGGAGCCTCGAACGGAATGTTCTTATAGGTGTCCTTACCATAACATCCAACTCTGGTAATAACCACTGAACTCTGGCTCTGAGATGGTGATGGCTTGTCCCTACTGGATTAATCACCCACACACGTCCACTCCCTCCTTAATGGACAGGCCCGTCGTTATGGACGGTGATGCTGTGGCTGGTGTGGGTGACTAATACTCTCACGAACAGAAGGAGGAAACAGAGGAAATGTTGGGAACATGAGGAAGTATTTGAGGAAACGTGGCGAATGGGAGGAAACAGAAGAAAAGTGTTCAACAGGAGGAGGAAATTGAGGAAAAGTGGCGAACATGGGGAAACGACGGAATGAGAGTGGAGAACAGGAGATGGGACCAGGGAAAAATGGCTAAAGGGAGTAGGAAACGAAGAAAATGTAAGGAAGCTGGAAGAGGGAGCTGAGGAAAGGATGTGGAAACGGGAGGTTAGGTAACAAGCGGCAGGAGGGTATATATCGCGTTTACTCTGTCCTGACAAAGATCCCCAGCCTTTCTCAGGTTGGCCAATGTCCAGGCACACTCAGATGGAAGGGTTGCTTTGATTAGCAACCAAGGAGACCTATTTCTACTCCCCCCAAAAGCTCAACTAATTTCATGCAACCAGGACAGCATTCAAGCTGTGTTAGTGGTCCAGTTCCGTCAAGTGAAAGGAGCGACTACAGTGCCATCATCGAAGTGAACATGTAAATAAAGATTGTTTATAACAATTTCATTTCCACAAGGCTTTCAGGAGCTTTCAAACATCATCTGTGGGTGGCAGGAATAATATATGAAGTTTGTTACTAACCCTTTCACTACAAGACGACCTACATAACATTGAGTCTTCAGTAAAGTGATAAGACTTACTTCTTTTGTTCTTCTTAGCACCAGATGGTTAGCTTTTTCTTAGGAGTGGCCTCCACTCGTCTGGTGCAAAAGCTTCTCCAATATCCCATTCAGCACATGATGAGCCTAAATTATTGTACCGTTGCTGCCGCCTGACAAATAAATTCAGCTTTGGGAGGTATATATCTCGCCGCTTAAACACTATACAGCATCCAGTAACCATTTCAGTACCTGATAAGGACACACACACACACACACACACACACACACACACACACACACACACATTTATAAAGGTGTGGGAGGTTGCACTAGTCCAGTTATGCACACTGGGTTATAATGGGCCATAAAGCTATGAGAATGGTTCCGCTGGGTGCTGGGCAGAGTAATGGCCCTGTGGGGGTGATGCAGGGAGTGTGGTGGTGAGGTGGAAGAGGATGAGGTGGTGTGGTGGAGAAATGCTGGTGATGGTAGTGGTAGAAAAGGGAAATAATGGAAGAAGTAGTGGAGTGATGTGGCAAAATCTTTGAAGGAATGCTTGTGGGGAAGCGAGGCGGTTTGTGTGGAGGAAGTAAAATGGCAATACATTGTTGCTGTTGAACAAGTCCAGTTTGTCTGTCCGAGCAAACACATCTACCACAAGTAGGTAATCACCCTTGCCGGGCCATTCCCTTGCGGCTGACAGCGACTAGCCAGAGCGAGGCACGGGGAAAATTTTGGAGGGTCTGTTCCTTGGTGGATGCCGCTTTTGTGTCTCTCCACCCAGTGAACAGGGACACCATAGTAGGGTCCACTTCACCCCGTGTTCTGGTTATATGGTTACCACTCATTGTAGAGCCACCTGATGTGGAGAGAAGGGTAATAAAATGAGCTGTAACAGGATGGAAAGAGAGAAGTTGGAAGAGAGGAGGACAGACGCAGAAATACAATGGTAAGGGTGAAAGAAGAAATAGGACGCACTACATAAAGTGAGTTGATGATGGTCGCCACCACATACAGCTAATGGTAACATGTAAATATATCAAGAGGCCACAGAAGAGGGGGCATAGGAGAAGCGGTTGAGTCGTAGCAGAAAGAGTGGTAAAGGAGTAAAGAAAGAGTGGAAAGATGGAGGTGAGGAGAAGGAAGACGCGGAGGGATGTAAATGAGGCGACAGCACTGAAACAGAAGACAAGAGTATGATAGTGGATGAGATGTGGCCAGACGGTGAATGAATGGTGTAGATCACCTCAGGACACATCGGTACATAGTGGTGCAGCAGGTTCAGAAAAGTGTTGCCTCAGAGATAACAATCGTGGCTAATAAGTAACCAAGCACCTCTTCTTTACCAGGAAATTCCTACACATGGCATGATAATACCACTATTAATGGCATTTACACCAACTTTATCACTAATGGGCAAGATCTCGTATATATGACACGAGAGGATGATATGCTTAATATATGCAATAAATCACTATACGTGCCAGTCAGCCTCCTAAGCCGACCAAACCACTGCTGTATTACTAAATCTTTATTTTCTACTAGAACTGTAAAACAACAACTTTTATGAGGACAATACTGAACGCTTTAGTGAGAAAGCGGTAGAAATGGCCCATTTCACTGATTACTAATTTCAGCATCTCGTAATTTTGTGTTTTACCGTTTCTGGTCTTAAATTCGAACTCAACTGTTAGTCGTAAGAACTTTGGGGGATGAAGTGCGTGAAAAGGTACAGCAGGGAAGGAAGGTTGTTGGTTCACTGAACGCAATGATGAGAAATGGGGAGGTAAGTATGGAAGTTAAGAAGTCACTGCATGATAGTATTGTGATTCCTACCCTAACGTATGGAAGCGAGGCGTGGACCTTGCAAGAGGGGAACAAGTCAAGAGTGAGAGCAGTGGAAACGAATTACTTGAGAGGAGCATGTGGAGTGACATGGAGGGACAGGTTGACGAATGAAGAAGTGAAGAAACGTCGTGGGGTGGATGTGGATGTGGTTGAGAAGATTAGGAGAAATACACTGAGGTGGTTTGGACGTGTGGAGAGAATGAAGAATGAAAGACTGACTAAGAGGGTGTATGTAGGTGAGGTGGAGGGAGGGAAAGGGAGGGGTAGACCGAGGATGAGGTGGAGGGATGGAGTTGAGAGGTATATGAGGGAGGGGGAGTGAGCTGGGGAGAGGGTAGTCAAATGGTGGGTGACAGAGCGACTTGGAGGCGTTTTGTCTGCGGCAACCCTTTGCGGGATTAGGGCGTCGGACTATAGATGGATAGATAGAAGATTAATGATGATGATGATGACGATAATGATGATGACGATGATGATGATGATGATGAACAACTTTACTGTACAGAGCTCATGGCAAGACTGAGAAGAAGCTTTGGTATTCAATCTACTGAATCCAATGACAGTATTTTTTAGTTCATTCTGGCCGTCCTTTGACAGTTTCTTTTAGCTAAGGGGAGCATTTCGAATCCGATAAGATGTTACTGGCTGCAATACATTGAAGTATTCGAGGTCGTTACCGACTATATCTCCTAAATCCTTCTCGTCTTTTACGCCAGGCAACGGGGAACTGAACATGCAGTATTCAATGTTTTTGTCATCAGTGACATTGCCTAACATATATCAACAATAATTTTCATCTGCCATTTTTCATTCCAACTTTTAACTTATCCAGGTAGTTGTGTATAGATCCAATTTCTAGTGAAAAAAAACTGGTCCTAGATGGGACCTTTGAGGAACTCTGCTTGTTACTTCTCGTCAGTCTGATGATTCGCAGTTTACTACTGCACCCTGCTTGCTATTCGATAACCAATCACCAATCCATGAACATTATTTGTTAGAGAGACCGTGGGCTTTTAATTATTCTAGTATCTTATCAAAAGTTTTCTGGATGTCTAGGCTGATGACATGGGAAGGTATTTTTGCGTCCCAGTTATCGTATATGTCTGTAAGAATTTCAATTAAATTTGTGAGGTATGACCTATTAAAACGAAACCCGTGCTGACTATATGTTATAGGACTGTGGTTATTAAAGAAACTTTTTTTTTTTTTCTTACTGACGTTTATCTTACGGAGAGAGAGAGAGAGAGAGAGAGAGAGAGAGACGTATACAGTCTCCGATATGTATATTTCACGTCGCTGTGAAGCCAGGGCATAGTCTGATGCAAACGTCGGAGCATAATTCGTCCTATCGGAGGAAGAGACAACATTTGTTTCTTCAATGCAGAAAGCATGAGCCAAAAAAAAAAAAAAAAGTAAAAGTTGTCGGGGATTACTGGAAGGAATAGGAAGGGTTCATGATTAAATATTATCCTGGTTACTGCGGTGACCCATTTTCAGTCGGGAGAGGATAGAAGTGTTTATTTACTGCTTCACTACTTGCTTTATCCCCTAAGGCAAAAATATTTATGGTTGGAGGGAGCAAGATTAAAAAAAAAAATAGTTGGGCTGAAGCTATTATGTAAGTTCTTCAATTAGATGTCGATTTCTGTATATACGGTGTTCCACAAAATACGTGAGAAATTTCATGGGTTTCCTTGGGCTAACAACAACTAAAATCTGCTGCATGATCAGCGATTCAAGCTGTAAGGGAGACAGTACCTGACGACACTGTGAGTGAATAGTGACGCAATGCATTTTCGCCGAAAGTATCAGTAACTGCATTTTACAGTAATGACACTTCTCACATGTACTATACCACAGTAAAATCATTTGGCCAAGTGAAGGTAATTTTGATTTTGATGGATTTTCATGAGTGTTACAGAATTTAGGTCCCCTGAAGTGACTGGTTCAACTTTCAGCACAGAAAGTAGTTTACTCTAACAGAAAATATCTGCATATATTTGGCAGCCATACAAAACATCGATGTAAAGTTCCCATAGACGGCATCTGTATACCCTCATATGACATACCATTTTCCTTCATATTTCATTCCAGTTTTGTAAAACTTAAGTTCCCTTTCAGCTTTCCGTAAGTGTTTGAAAGATAATATTTTCTGATTCAAGGCAGAGTTGAAAGGTTGGACACTGCAGTGATCTGGTTTAGGCTGCATAGATTATGCATTTTTCCTCATCCTGTACAGCTTTTCTGTTATTTTTAAATTTTCATCAACAGGAGAAATTTCATGAGTATTTCATTAAAATTGTGGGTCTGTTTACGTTCTTGTAATAACAAAAATGAGAGCCATATATTGGCCACGAAGAAGTAGGAGATTTGTGGCTTCAACTTACCAGCTTTTCCCACGTTTTATTTTATTTTCATCCCCTTGGAAGAGAAAGAAACTCGCTTCAAAGCTTCTAACTGGCTATTATCGTAGCATATCCGTGAACAATTTAAAATGTGTTGTAACTCCGTTTACTTTGTTGTTATTGGACAAACGGCGTTGTCTATTGTATTTGTTTAGAACCAGCGCATTAATGCCATTGTAACGTAATGTCACTCATCGAAACCGTATTGCGGTTCTTTTAAAGAAATTCTCAAAATATTGATATAATATCAATATTTGTTGATTTTTTTTTTTTTCACATGAAAGTGAATTCAGAATTTTAATATGAAAATGTCTACCGATACAAAAATCTGTTCTGTAGATTAGGTCTCTTCTTGACACAAAATCTGACAGTCTGAAAATACCCACAGAATCTGCAGATCTACAGATAAATCTGTTGACGCGGTAACACAGGCGTGAACTGCTCTGTAGGAGGATGTGAAATAATTGATCTCATATTTTGACGCAGAATATTTTTTACTCTGATTTTTGTCAGTTCAGTCTCAACTGATCTTCCACAAGGCCCACTGCCATGTAACTGATAAACCCGTTACTATAATCAAACTGGTTCTGAATAAGATATCTCTAGGTGAAGATTTGTCTGGCAACGGGTAGACTACTGCTACTACTACTTCCACTACTACTACTACTACTGTTGCTGCTGCTAACATTTTTACAACTACTTGCTAATGTTATTATTGCCGTTCTCTTTCTCTCTCTCTTCTCTCTCTCTCTCTCTCTCTTCAAGACTTCAACAAAGCAAAACAAATCGTGGAGAAAAAAAAGTCCAGCGAGAGCAAGTGGAAGAATTGTGAAACGAGTCATACAAAAGTGGGTGAGAAAAAGCGGTGGAAAAAGGAGGGCAAACTTTAATGAATGAGATGAAAAATGCAGCAGAGAAATGGTTAGGGAAGTGGGTAGAAATTACAAAAATATACGATAAAAATATGTCTAGTTCACAGTGAGGTCTATGGTCGGCATGTGCATCAAAGGATCTGACTGAATACACACACATGGGGCTGTAGTATGTTAGATGTGGAGAGAAAAAAGGAATCCCCCTCCTTTTAACTCTCTCTCTCTCTCTCTCTCTCTCTCTCTCTCTCTCTCTCTCTCTCTCTCTCTTTCTGTTTACTTTAATGGGAAGAAATTTAGCCGTCTCTTTCTAATTAGTTTTTCTCATGTCCGGTAAAACAGACGTTTATAAAATGCATGCAGGCAATAATCAAGCAGCGTCAGCGCCAGTGAACCCTTGTGGAAAGTATGCGTGTTGGAAATAATTAATGAGTAATTCTATTATTCGTGGCTGTCCTTCCACTGTATAATGGCAGTTAGTATAAGCAGGCCATTGAAGAAGAGTCATTAGTCACACTATCATGAATACCAGGAAGGTATCACCGAAATTTACTGCCTAAAAGCGGGGCAAAGTCCTGTAATTAATCTGCGGCGTGACATTATCGTGAGGGAAACGATGCTGGACTGATGATCGTCCCAGGTTCCGCATTTTAATTTTTTTTCTATCATTATTTACTTTCCTTTCCTTATCCCTTTCAACATAATGACGTCTTAAACGTTTACTTTTCCTGTTCCCTCTCTCTCTCTCTCTCTCTCTCTCTCTCCATTAACTTCGTATTCATTCATATTCACTCAGGCCGCAGTTCATTCCGGAGGGGGTGTATGTGAACGTCGGCGTTTATTTATTTGTGAGTCTGTGCATCGATTAACTCTTGAACCAATGAACGGATCATCTTCAAACTTTGCACTGGTGTTGGGTATGTGGAACTGAGGAGGTGGTGCGATTTTGGTGGATATCCACCAGGGATAAGGGTGGGAGTGGGAATCCACCAGGGATAAGGGTGGGAGTGGGAATCCACCAGGGGTAAGGGTGGGAGTGGGAATCCACCAGGGGTAAGGGTGGGGGTGGGAATCCACCAGGGGTAAGGGTGGGAGTGGGAATCCACCAGGGGTAAGGGTGGGGGTGGGAATCCACCAGAGGTTAGGGTGGGAGTGGGAATCCACGAGGGCTTAGGGTGGGAGTGGGGGGGCCACAATTTTGGGTGCGGGCTGGGTGTTGTGACCTCTGGTCACTTTGCTCCAGTAACTTTCGTTTCACTTATCTTTCTCTGCTTTGGTAAATGTCTTCAGTACGATGACTTCTGCATATTATGTCTTGTCATTTGCAACAATATATTCACCTCAAAAAAGCATGGAAAGATGAAAGCCAACTTTTAATTACCTCATTACTTCCGAATATCCTGCATATATTGAATGAAATCATCTGCAGATGGCAAGAATGAAACAGTTAATCTGCTGGGTGACATTATCTTGGTGGACATAACGCAGTGCCAATGAACGTCATGGGCTTAATTCGTCTTCCTGGCGTTTCTCCCTTCTTCATAATTTTCCTTCTCTCCTGTATTTCCTACTAAACATCTTCGGTACCATGACGTCATATACTTTCTTCGCTGTTGTACTTTTTCTCCATTCATAAGCTATTTCTATTCTTCCTTTCGTCAGACTATTCCGTGCAGTTTTACAGAATCAGATGCTGTGTTTAAATAAATGGGATTTAGTCTTCTCTCTCTCTCTCTCTCTCTCTCTCTCTCTCTCTCTCTCTCTCTCTCTCTCTCTCTCTCTCTCTCTCTCTCTCTCCTACTGTTCCTGCTTCTGCTAGACAATTTTGTTCAACATGGGGGAAGCCTCTTGACGGAGTTCACTAGTATATTATTACCTCTGGTGGGCTCCCTGATATACTGATAAAGGAAATTATCCTTTACTATCTCTAGAAATTCCTCTGACTCTGCATCTCCTGTCTGATTTATGCAATCTATCCTTGGCAGATTAAGGTCCCCTACAATTATTACTAAGCTGGACTGTGATGCTTTCCTTATTTCCTCCCAGAGGTATTTACTATCACCTCTACTTAATTTAGGAGATCTGTAAATTGCTCCTAAGACTAATTTCTCCCTATTGTTACTAATTTCAACCCAGACACTTTCTGTGTCCCTATTTACTTTAATGTCTGCTTTATTGTAACATTTTAATGAATCCTTTACATAAATAGCTACCCCTTCCCCCTTTCTTCCCTGACGGTTTGACACAAAAATATTATAGCCTTTTATCTGATATTCTGCTAAAAATTCTCGTGTGTCTGTATTCATCCAAGTTTCACTAATAACGGCAATGTCCATTTTCTCTGCACAAATTAAAGCCCTCAGTTCAACCATTTTATTACGTAAACTCCGGCTGTTTGTGTAGTACACTTTCAGATTATTACTAGTAGTTATGCCTCTACCTTGGCATTTACTGTTAATTATTTTATTACTAACTGGGAAACTCTTTACTTTACTAATATAACAATTTTTTGTACTATCGCTTATCGCCCTTCTATCATCGCTTGTTCTATCATCTATCATCGCCTGCTCAATTTGAGGTGCCTGAGTGGATGTATCTACACTATTGGTTGAACTTTTGTTCTTAATTTTGCAAGTATCGATGCATCTATCCAAACATGGTAATAATGATTTCTGAGTGTACATAAGAACATAAGAAGAGAGGATAACTGCAGTAGGCCGGTTGGCCCATGCTAGGCAGCTCCTAGAAGACTAACTGAACTACTAGAATGAGATAAGGATAGCAAAGAAGAAGGCTCTCCCCCGCCCTCCAAACCCTCCAGCCGAAGCCGGCAGGAAAAAGTCAGAAAGAACACCACGCCGTATAGAAAAACTGGCGTGGACATTTTACAGGAAAGTGTGAAAGGAGAATAGAGACTATTATAGTGTAACCTGAAAAGAAAATTTTTTTGAATTAGTATTGGGTATAAGATTTTCTTTATTCTATATCCACCCCTTATATGTCATATGCTTATCTAGCCTATGCTTGAAACTCTCAATGGAAGAGGCAGCAACTACTTTACTAGGCAGCTTATTCCATTCGTCTACTACTCTATTACCAAACCAATTTCTACCGATTTCCTTACTGAAACGGAATTTTTCTAGTTTGAAACCATTATTTCTAGTTCTATCCTGTATGCTCACTTTAAGTACCTTGCTAATATCTCCCTTATTTATACCATTCAGCCACTTAAACACCTCAATTAAGTCTCCCCTTACTCTACGCCTCTCTAGCGAATGCAGACTTAGTCTTTTCAGTCTGTCTTCATATGACAGGTTCCGGACGTCATGTATCATTTTAGTCATTCTTCTCTGTACATTTTCTAACGAATTAATATCCATTCTATAGTAAGGACACCAGAATTGTACTGCGTAGTCTAAATGTGGCCTTACTAATGCTAGATAAAGTTTCAGTATTACTTTAGATGATCTATTGCTCACGCTTCTCGAAATAAATCCTAGGACCCTATTTGCTTTATTTCTCGCATTAATACACTGTTGCCTTGGTTTAAGGTCGTTACTAATCATAACTCCTAGATCTCTCTCGCATTCCGATTTGCTAATTTCTTTGTTATCTAAGCTGTATTTAGTATCTCCAATGGTCTTGCCTACGTTAAGTACTTTACATTTTTCAACGTTAAATTCCATTTGCCAAGTTTTAGACCATTTGGACAATGTATCGAGTTCTTTTTGTAAGTTATGGGAATCGTCAGTCGAGTTAATGATACGCCCTATTTTTGTATCGTCGGCAAATTTGCTGATTCTGCTATTGACTCATATGTCTAGATCATTTATATATATGATAAATAATAAGGGACGAGTACTGAACCCTGTGGTACACCGCTAGTTACTAATCCCCAGTCCGACTTAGTTCCATTTATTAATACTCTCGTCTTTCGTCCTTTCAGCCAGGATTCTATCCATTTTAAGATATCGCCGTCTATACCGTGTGCTCGAACCTTTCTAACTAACCTTTCGTGTGGGACTCTATCAAAAGCTTTACTAAAGTCCAGATAAATAACATCGTAAGCTTTATCGCTATCTACTGCCTCATAGACCTCCGAGTAGAATGACAACAAATTTGTGAGGCAGGATCGTCCTTGCCTGAATCCGTGCTGACTTTCGTTTATAAGATTAAATCTTTCTAAGTGTTCTCTAATCTTATTTGCCAAAATTGACTCTAACATTTTTCCTACTATTGACGTTAGACTTATCGGACGATAATTCGACGCAGCTGATTTATCACCCTTTTTAAAGATGGGCACTACGTTTGCGGTTTTCCACGCCTCTGGAACTTCTCCTGAACTTAAAGAGTCATTAAATAACGTTAAAAGTGGCTGACATAATTCTTCTTTGGTTTCTTTTATAATTTTTGCATATATATCGTCCGGACCTGGCGATTTTTGAAGTTTTAACTTATTAATTTCTTTCAATACGTCCTCCTTACTAATGGTTATTTTACTAAGAATATTTTCTGTATTTTCATGGTAAATATTTGCTGCTTGAGGGACCAGGCTTAGATTTTCCTTGGTGAATACTGATATGAAATAATTATTTAGGATGGAGCACATTTCTTTATCTTCACTGGTAATGTCACCTGATTCTGTTCTGAGTGGTCCTTTCCTATCTTTATTTTTCGTTCGGTACATTTGATAAAAAAACTTGGGGTTTTCTTTTGATTCACCAGCAACCTTAATTTCATAACTTCTCTTCGCTTTTCTTATCTCCCTCTTTACTTCTCTATTTAAAATTGTGTACCGGTTACGTAAGTGTTCCTCTCCACGTTTTATTTTTCTATATATTCCTTTCCTTTTGCCTATGAGAGATTTTAATCTGTTGTTTAACCATCTTGGTTCTGAATTGTTAGTTCTAAACGGTTTTGAAGGAATATATCTATCTTGGCCTCCGTGTATTATATTTATTAACTCGTTATACTTCTCACTGGTCGAACGTCTATTTGGTACTGGAGCTGAGTTAATTTCCGTGACCTGGACTACATTCCTATCTACCACCTCCCCCCTCACAGACACCTGACGGACATCCCCACGTGCTTCCTGCGCCTGACCTATGACCTGGGGATCCCCACTGACCTGGCATTCCCTCAAATAGCTAATCTCCCTGTGGAATACCGTTCGAAAATAAGCTCTTAAGCCATCGAAATCTCCTAGACGAAAATTAGGAACGGTGGAGGTATTTTCAGTGGAACAGACATCCCAAATAAATTTGAACTTAATTTCTTCATGATCGCTATTACCAAGTCGTCCACCAACCTCTATATCGCTAATGATATTTTCTTTATTAGCTAAAACCAAATCTAGTATATTATTACCTCTGGTGGGCTCCCTGATATACTGATGAAGGAAATTATCCTGTACTACCTCTAGAAATTCCTCTGACTCTGCATCTCCTGTCTGATTTCTCCAATCTATCCTTGGCAGATTAAGGTCCCCTACAATTATTACTAAGCTGGACTGTGATGCTTTCCTAATTTCCTCCCAGAGGTATTTACTATCAGCTCTACTTAATTTAGGAGATCTGTAAATTGGTCCTAAGACTAATTTCTCCCTATTGTTACTAATTTCAACCCAGACACTTTCTGTGTCCCTATTTACTTTAATGTCTGCTTTATTGTAACAGTTTAATGAATCCTTTACATAAATAGCTACCCCTCCCCCCTTTCTTCCCTGACGGTTTGACACAAAAATATTATAGCCTTTTATCTGATATTCTGCTAAAAATTCTCGAGTGTCTGTATTCATCCAAGT
>NC_137062.1:4198250-4205750 GCF_032717465.1 Coenobita brevimanus | reverse complement strand
CCGCAAGTGTGCAAATTGTGCAGGAGATCATAATGCAAATTCTACCAATTGCATGTACGTACCTAAGGGTGATGAGCCTGCACAAGCCTCTGCTGCAGCTCAAAATCCTGACACAGGACTCTCCCAACCCTCATATGAGTTCACTCTGCAAACATCAACAACATCCCCGTCAACCACAACTCCCCATCCCGTCCCTCCTCCCACCACAACACCCCACCCTGCTGCCCAGCGCACCACAGCTCCCCAAACTGCCTTCTCTCCCACGTCTGCCCAACCCCCACTCCATAACCAGAACCACTTCCCGGCACCACCATGGGCAATGCAACCTGATGCAACATACTCCAGTATGAACAGCAAAATAGAAAGTATGTGTGACGCAATTAAGCGAATTGAGGAGAACTTCACAGAGATGAATAACCTGAGGAAGAAAGTTGCTGACATGGAGATCACCATCGCCAACCTACAGAAAGGACAACACTCACGACGAAATGACAAGAATGAAAATGAAGAGGGCCCTACGGAGACGAACGATTTGAGGAAGAAAGTTGCCGACCTGGAAAGGACTATCGCAGATCTACGGAAGGAACGACACTCACAAAACAATGACGAAAATGAAAAAGAAGATGACACATCCCCAAATGAAGAACATTGCTCACGACACAGTGATAATGAGGATAAGCAAGACAGCGCATCAGTATCCATCGCCCCTCTAGAATACACACCAGAGCAATGCCAGAAAGCCATTAACACTATAAACAGGAGGCTTCTCTGGCCAAAAGACTTATCAATGAAGGTTGTGAGAAGTACTCTAAAGCAATCATCGCTGCAACCAGACTCAGAATATGTCATAGCCATCACCAGAGTAGTAGAAGCAATTGACAAGCTCAAAGACCTCACTCATGCGGCACGCAGCACTGACCAGACACAGGATGACAGTGACCAATAACTCCCCACTCAAGATACTGATGTGTAATATCAACGGACTGAAACATAGGTACATCGAACTACAACAGTTTGTGCTAGAAAACAGCATCGATATCATCTGCCTCCAGGAAACTAAACATGATAATAATGACAAGCTGGACCTATCTGGATACCATCACTTCACTGTTGACAGCTTTGAGAGGCGATGCAGTGGCAACGCCTACACCAGACATCGGGGTCTAATTACCTACATCAAGAATACCATACCAACACGGCTTAACCCCATATTCTTTCTCGGTGATGACAGTCAGACACTCACAGTAGGCATCACAGATGAGAGAGGGAGAGAGCTCTTTCAGGCTGTCAATGCATATATAGGACAGGGTAAGCTCGACTTAAATCAGGCTTACCTTCAAACAAGCGATGTACAGTACTTACGATAATTGCTGGAGATCTAAATGCAGTACATCCAAGGTTAGGCAGTAATGCTACTAGGCAAGCCAACCCAAATGGAGTCACCCTATATTCACACCTCACGAGCACACATACCGTAATCAAGTTACTCAGCCAACCAGAACCGACACACATGCAGGGAAACAGGCTTGATTATATATGCACAATCAATGACCCAGGACTGAATTACAGCAGTGAAGTTGTGGATACCCTTACCTCCGACCACTTTGGTTTGTATGCCGAAATAGAAATCACTACAGCCTTTAGGAGAATAATCAGACCTAAGAAATACATCACAATCCCCACCAAGCAGAAGGACATGATAAAGAGTAAGCTGGAACTCTGGTATGAGAACTACACACCTCTATCAACAGACCAATTCAATGAAGACCTTATAAGCAACCTAGAGTCAGCAATTACCACCAGTAAAAAAGGAGGGCCTAGAAGTCAGCCAAATGCGATCAAGAGATGGTACAACTGTGATGAGGCAGTTAAAAGAATAAACAGGCAATATAAGAAAATAAAGAAAAAATGGGAAAATAATCCGAGCCCTGAAAACCTGACGATCTTTAAATGAATGGAGAAACAGGTTCAACAGGTCAAGCTCAAGGCAAGAGACAAATACTGGGCCAACTTCCTTCAAACCATCAATCATCAAACCCCACAACAAGAAATAGCGAGGAAGATCGATGACATCGAAGGAAAGAAAAAAAAGCAAACCATTACACAGTAACCCGACGGCAAAAGCAGAGGAACTCATAAAACATTGGTCGTCTGTATCCTGCAAAGACAACCTACCGCTTAAAGTAAGACATTCATGTAGAAAAAGAGTCAAAAGAAAGACAAACAAGCTACGTGATGCAGTAGGTAGGGCACATGAGATGGATGACAAACCTATCACTGAAGAGGAATTTAGGAAGTGTCTCAAAACAAAAGGATCAACAGCACCTGGGATGGACGGAATCACCTATGCAGTTATCAAGTTTTTAACTACCATCAAGGGCAATCCTGTACTTCGTCTGTACAACATGATCTGGATAGGTGGACCCATCCCCAAAGCATGGAAGAAAGCCATAATTGTTCCTATACCGAAACCAGGAAAGCCAGGCGAATATAGACCAATATCTTTAACATCGTGTCTCTGCAAATTCTTTGAGAGGATTGTGCTCAACAGGCTTATGCACGTCGTGAAACCCAAACTAGCCAAGTGTCCCTACGATGTCTTGCCTGGGAGGGGAACACATCAATGCATACACAGGGTTAAGGCAGGCATCACACAAAGATACACAGTTTTTGTAGACCTTAAAGGGGCCTTTGATAGACCTAACCCAGATATAATACTCATCGAATTAGCATCAATGACACATGGGACACTTTTACTAATAGTACTGGAGTATTTAACTGACAGATACAGCTGTGTATACTTTGAAGGGGTGTACTCAAGATGGGAAGAAATGCAGTTAGGTACACCACAAGGAGGAGTCCTGTCACCTACTCTTTTTAACATCATCATGAATACAATCAGAAAAATAAACATCAAGGGAGTCACATTCACTATATATGCAGATGACATAGTAATACAGGCCAACACACGTAATCTAATGACAAGAGCTCTTAAGGAGTTCTCTAAAACATGCAATAGCATAGGACTGATAATAGCACCAGAGAAGACCAAAGTACTACACAGGAAGGGAAAGAACAGGGGAAACCTTAGAATACAGGGAAAAGTCCTTGAGGAAGTTAAACCTATCGATACATGGGTATTCTCCTAGGTAAAACCAACCAACACAGTGACGAAATAAGTAAGATTACACAAAAGATAAAGTCAAGACTAGCACTGCTTAAAAGGGTTGCAAGAGGCAATGTTGGGTCCACAGTACCACTCGTAAGACAGCTGTACATTACTATGGTAAGATCAGTCATAGACTATAGTGCCAGTTCTCTCCTCCCGTTGACTAAGACCAGCATCAAACGACTCGAAGTCATCCAGAACAAGGCTACAAGAGCCATATTAGGCTCCCCCATGTCAGCTAGACGAGAATCAATCAGGTTAGAGGCAGGATTTACAACGATTGAACATAGATTAGTCAGTATAGCCACCAAACAAGTCATCAACTCATTGAACACAAGGGATGATGGTGCATTCTATAATGCAGTATTTCACTCAAGCCGAGTGCATTCAAATAATAAGTGGATTAGGGCAATTAAGACATTGTTTTGTGAAACTAATGTACATGGCTACATTGATAACAATCGGCACACTGTAGCACCCCTCCCACCATGGCAAGCTCCGAAGATCTCTCTCTAACGTATCTCTCCCACAAGAAAGCAGATACGCCTGCCCCTCTCCTCAGACAGGACTTCCTGCACAGGCTCAATGGTCTCCCAGGGGATTCCACGATCTACTACACCGACGGGTCCCTCTTGGAAGATGGACGAGCGGGCTCCGGGGTTGCGTGGTATGGAGAGCAGAAGGAAGAGGGTGGTGCAATATCGATGCGTCTCAGTGACGGGAGCTCAGTCACCCAATGTGAGATGCTCGCAATAACCTATGCCTTAGCAACGGCAAGAAGAAAAGATGAAGATGCTATTATAGTGTCTGACAGCCTCGGCGCTTTACAGGCTCTGCAGTCAAGATCACCTGAGTACCAACTTCTGGCTGACAGAATACGTGCACTGGTACAGTCATGGACAGAGAAACCTGGACAGATGAGGCGAAGCAAATGTCAAATTTTCTCATTTCCCCCAGCCTGTCCTTCAGTCTTCGTTCACGACTCCTTTCCCCCACCCTCCCACCTCCCATCCAGTTAATCCCATCCCTCCCTTATCCCTGAGTCACTTAGTACTCTCTCTCTCTCTCTCTCTCTCTCTCTCTCTCTCTCTCTCTCTCTCTCTCAAAGGTTCTGTAAGGTGAATAATAACGTCAATGCAAAGTATACGTTTACTGATATAATTATTATAAAATAAATAAAGCATGTTAGTATAAAATAAATAAAGCATTTTAACACATTTAAAGATAACTGCAATTCGCGGGTAGACAAATGTAGCCAGCTTTTAAGCGGCGTCAGCATACACTCTGCCTCTCAACATTTGCTTTTCTCCTTTCTTCTCTCCCTTCCTCATCTACTCGGTCTGTCTGTCTATATGTCTCAGTATCTGATTTCCTCCTTTCTTCTGTCCCTGTTACTTTCTCTTAACACCTTCCCTCATGTCTATATGCCTCTCTCTCTCTCTCTCTCTCTCTCTCTCTCTCTCTCTCTCTCTCTCTCTCTCTGAGGTTCTGTAGGGTGAATGATAATGTCAGTGCAAAGTATGATTTTATTGATATAATTATTATAAAATAAATAAAACATGTTATTATAAAATAAACAAAGCATTTTAACACATTTAAAGATAACTACAGTTCGCGGTTAGACAAATGTAGCCAGCTTTTAAGCTCGCGTCTGCATACACTCTGCCTCTCAACATTTGCCTTCCTCTCTCTCTCTCTCTCTCTCTCTCTCTCTCGATCAGTATCGTGTCCAACCTCCATTATTTCTAATCACTTCTTGCAGGCGGTTTGGCATAGAGCTGACATGATTATAGATTATGTGCTGTTTCCTGCCTATGATTTCCCATTCCCGTTGAGTATGCTGGAACAGATTTGCTGGCGTTCTCTCCATTTCCTGTTCCCAGGAATTGACAATGTTTCCTAGTGTTGGTCATCCTCCAGCAATGCACTTTCCCATGGCTGCATGACGAGAAGGTCTTTTCGTCTGAGAAGATTACCCTAGCCCAGAAGTCGAGCCCTTCGTCACAGTATCGCTGGGCAAACTGAAGGCGGCTTTCTTTGTGGCTGTCCGTCATTTTTTCCTTTACAGCTGCACCGTGGCATCGAAAACCTGATGAATGAAGTCTTCTCCTCACTGTCCTGTCCGACACCGTTAACTGCAACTGCCTTTTAACTTCACTGCTCTTAAGAAAAGGATTTCGGTTAACTGCTTCCACAATTCTTCTCTCTTCCTCTGCAGTAGTTTTCTTTGTTTCTCCAGGCGACTTGCGCGCATCAACATTTCCTTCTTCTTCATATCGCCTCAACCAAAAATATACTGTCGTCCTTGATATTCCCAGGTGTCTTGCTATTTCTGAGGACGTTGATCCAGCCATGGCCATTCCTACGATGCGGTTTCTTGTGCATTTTCTGTCAGTGGCCAGATGATCCATGATACAGGATTTCGAGGAGTAAAGTAATTGATGCCGAGACGTCTACAACAACTGGAGTGCGAACTGAATGAGATATACATCGTTCGTTCGTTCTCGATTTCCTCTTCCGTAAAGAGGGCCGGGCCGTAAATTAGCCCAGTCGGTGTTGATATTCTGTGCTGTTTTGGTGGGCCACTTGGTGGCATGAACTTTTATGAGGGGGCAGGTACCGTCGTAACGGTCCTGTGCGTTTTTTTATTTTATTTTTTCTTTATTTTTTAATATATAAGTTTCACTGGTGCATCCTATAACTGCACACGTTGATGTTTCAAAACTTCCCCGCATGCAGGTACAAACGCACCAGTGATAGTAGGTAGAGTGGTGAGAGGCTTAACGGTAAATTGCCGTTAGAAGGGGGGGGAGTGGCGTTTTACGGCATCTGACAGGATGGGAGGGGGCGTGTCGGCAATAATGGTAGCGGCTGCCTGTCGCAGAGTTGTAATTAACTGTGGGGTGATATTTACGCATTGTACGTCTGGGCTGGGGGGGTTGTTTGGTCTTTTTAATTTATTTGAGACTGGGCAGCGAAGAATATAGTGAAGGAGCGGGAAGGGGGTGTCCGTGTTACAGTGATCACAAATTACTGTTTGAAGGTCGTCTGTTTGAATCTGTGCTAGGTTTTTATAACCCAGTCTTAGGCGTCTGATTTTTTTGAGCGTTTTGCTGCTTATGTTTTGTATATCAGCTAGGGGCTTGTAGTCGGTAGCTTTAGCGTACCATATAGCAGAAGGGGAGCCCTCGAGGACGTGTTGTTCATGTTCTTTCAGGTTGAGTTTGGCTGCCTGCTTTTTAATGGATTTTTTTATTTGACTGAGAGTGGGTTTAATGTGTACTTGCACGTGTGGGTGTTCTGTGGCATTTTTGGCTAGGCGGTCTGCTAGTTCATTGCCGCGAATGCCCACGTGACTCGGGATCCAGTGGATTGTAATTTTCCCACCCTCATTGTATATTTCCTGGGCTGTAGTCGTGATGTCAGTTATCAATTTGATGTTGTCAGCTGGCTTTTGATTTTTAAGTGAGTGAATGGCGCTAGATGAGTCCGTATGAATAATAATGTCGGCTGTGGGGTTGATTTCTAGGGCGTCGTCTAGGGCTGATAGAATTGCCACTAATTCGGTCTGTAGTGTGGAGGCTCCGTCCGTGACTCTGAGGCCATATGAATGTTCCTGACTCACAACTGCCGCACCTGCTGTTCTGTCCTTGACGGAGCCGTCTGTGTAGTAGGTGGCTGAGTTAGGTGTGGTGAGGGCATCGATTCTCATTAGGCTTTCTTGTAATTGTTGGGTGGCGGTAATGGCTTTGGGGGGGGAGTTGGAGATAATGAGCTTAAAAGGGGGGGGGCTCCATGGAGCGGGAGGGTGAAAGGCATCGCTAGGGACATCTGGTGGGAGATTTATGAAGGGTGTGAGGTCGTATGTGTGGAGGGCTTTAGCGGCGCTGTGACACCAGCTGTTACCGAGGATATCTGGATGTAAATTAGCCGCCTCCGTTAGTCTTGCTCTGAGGGGGAGGGGGGAGTTTTTGTGTGCCAGTTTAGCCGCGATATTAGCTATTCTTCCTTTTATCCTGAGGTTTAGGGATTCCATATTGCACTCTAGTCTGAGGTTGCACAGGCGGGTCCACATAGGGGCACCCGTCATTGTTCTGAGTGCATTATTTTGTATAACCTCTAGCTTATTGACTAGTTGTGGGTTGATGGTAAGGAGTGCTGGGGCTGCGTAGTCAATAATGGATCGTATGGCCTGGGTGTAAAAAAGGCAGAGGACTTTGAAGGAGGCTCCCTCTCCCTTCCCTGCTAAGGCCCGGAGAGCATTGAGACGGAGTTTTGTGATGTCCCTGAGATACTGGACTTCGTTATCAAACGAAAAGTTCCTGTCAAAA
>NC_137062.1:4120198-4198150 GCF_032717465.1 Coenobita brevimanus | reverse complement strand
AGACGAGCATATCTGAGACAGGAAGCTTGAATGATGAGTGGATGTAAGTGTGGCAAATCACTCAATACTGAGGTGAGATTTTCCCGAAAGAGGATGTCAAGGGACTTTAGGCCTAAATATTGTGCTCTACAGACCGCAGTAATGGACCAGTTTTGAAGATTGAGTACGAGAATAGTCCTCACAAGGTGAAGATGTCTTCGCCTTAATGTTCACACGTTCAGGTCAACCCAAAGGTCACAGTGCTTAAAAAAAAGCCAAGGTCACACTTCAGACTTCCATCTTTTTTTTCTCTCTCTTTTGCAGGCGTATAGCCATGAGGTTAATATCGTTGGAAAGGACACTGAAAATGCAGTAAGTTATGCCTTCATCCCAGTTTTGTTACTAACCACTTTAAATTCGTCCACTGCAAAATATATCAATACATAATTAAATCCACGACTGTCGCTTCCTCTTTAAGAAGTGGAGAAAGGCAGAGAGGTAATAGGTAAGCAGGAAAGTATGTACGAAAATAGGTAGGCAAGGAGGTAGTAGGTAAAGAGGTCAGTTAATAAGTCGGTAGTTAGGTAGTTAGGTAAGCAGTAAGGCAGAGAGGTAGGGTGGGAGCTACGTAGTGTGGTACACAAAGAGGCAGATGGTAAGGTAGGTAGGGAGGAAGGAAGGGAAGCAGTTAGGTATGTATGTATGTATGTAGGCGTGGAGGCAGCTAAGTGAGAAAGGCAGGAAGGTAGGTACGGAGGTAAGCAGGGAGGCAGGTAAGGTGGTAGGCGGGTAAGGAGAGGAGGTAGGTAGGCAGGGAGGTACGGTAGGTAGGTAGGCATGGAGGCATGGCATGTATGACTGTAAGTAAGGAGGTTGGTAGAAGTGACGGTAGGTAGAGAGGCAGTTTATAAGGAAAATCAACAATGAGTACAAAGAAATTCGAAACAAAACCAACGGTAACAGACGTCTTGGTTTTTTCAAGGTTGTTTGTTATAGATAAGATTTTAACTTACTGTATTGTTATATAAGTCTTTGACAAGAACGGCAATTGATACCTTGATATACTAAATGATTAATTTATTAATATTTCCCAGTGAATGGATCACCCAGCCATACACAATGGCTGCAAAGCCTGAGATCACCTCATAACAGATCATACGAGACATCGCTTTCGGGAACCCAGTAATGCAACGCTGCTTGTATTTTGTTATAATCTATTGCTGCAGATTTATCAAAAGTCAAGGTCAGGGGTCAAAGTCAAATGCTAGGGTGTGGTGTTAATTCATGAATATCTGGTGCGATTTGTAAATTTGTAAATTTACATATGCATGTTGATAATGCTGATTTTATGTGTACGGCGTGTCGGGGTGAGCAGGTGGAGATTGTCAGACGTGAAAGGATTGAACTTGCTGGTGAATCTCTTGAGTGTGTGGAAGAGTTTTGTTATTTGGGAGACATGTTGTGTGATGGAGGTGGGGCTGGAGCTAGCTCTGTGGCCAGGATGAGAAGTGTTTGGAAAAAGTTCAGGGAGCTCTTGCCTCTCCTGACATTGAGCGGGTTCTTCCTATGTGCTAAGGGGTCTTTGTATGCAACATGTGTTAGGAGTGTAATGCTGTATGGCAGTGAGACCTGGGCAGTAAAGGAGGAAGATATTCGCCGGCTCAGACGTACAGAAATGACAATGATTAGGTGGATGTGCAGTGCGTCCTTGCGTCCAAGGCCTGGAGGGGCTGGGTTTACAATGGAAGAGTTGAGAGGTAGGATGGGACTGGAGTGTATTGGTGTTGTGATGAGGAGAGGTAGATTGAGGTGGTTTGGACATGTGGAGAGGATGGGGGATGATAATTGGGTGAGGAAGGTGAGAAGTGTTAATATTGGGGGTGGGGTTATGAGGGGTAGACCGAGAAAGACATGGGACGAGGTCATTAAGTGTGACCTTAGGGTTAAGGGACTGAACAGGGAGGCTGAAATGGATCGTGCAGCGTGGAGAGCCGCCATTAGGTGACCAAGGCCGACACCTGCAAGCATGTTGGAGCCTTTAAAAACGAAACGAAACACATAAATTGTTGGTATGGTAAGATGTGATCCGATTATGATGCCGATAGATCATAGGTCAATGTCACGGGTTAAGGTACACCCTCCCCAAAAAGTATCGGCCCCTTGGAGTACGATGGTTGTGAAAATGAACATCTATAGACACACATGAGTCTATAAATGTGGTGCCTCAAAACATACACCACCCAGTAGGTGAATCTTTTTGCAATTTTGAGTTCTAATAATTACCAAAGATAAAATTTGCACTTATAATTACCGGATGCCCCATATATCACAATGCTTCATCCATGTTTCAGAATGATACGTGGTGTAATAGTGACGATACTTTTCTGGGAGGGTGTACATGCAACACTGGCTGTGGCGTCTCTCTGCTGTATCAACACTTTTGATCTAGTGTACGTAATGATTGTTTTTCTTGTCATTTTTCGCTGTATTGGCTCCTACCTCATAACTTCCTCCACCTGTATTACTTCTTTACTTCTTAACTTCGGTGGCACTTCATGAATCTTTTGTCGTCACAGTTCTTCTTATATCTCTTAGCCTTTATACTTTTCCAATCCCACTTTTCCTCCTTCTACTTGTATATTGGTCAAGCTTCCATGTAGTTGTACTGATAATAATTATCATTCCTGCATACTCCTTTTCCTTCTCAAAATATTTTTAATATTTCTCGTTCCTTGACGTCTCACCAAATATTTTTCCCCTCAATATCTTCCACTTATATTCATTTCTCCCCTGTTTCTATCATTTCTCTTGTCACCTCTCCCCTCCTTCTGTACTTCACTCTTCCTCTCGCACTTCTTCCCACTTCTTATGTACAATATCTTACCAGTTATTTCCTCTGCATCAACTTCCTCTCAACAACATTCTCGCCTTTCCTTGGACAGACTCTCTCTCTCTCTCTCTCTCTCTCTCTCTCTCTCTCTCTCTCTCTCTCTCGATTTCTTTTATTGCCGGAGGTCCACAAACATTTGTAATTAAGAAATGGCTTTGTTTCATGAAGTGTGTTTCGTGTCACCAGGTCATCCCAGCCTGAACAATCGTTAACATGTAAAGTATGTTCTTAAGTCAGTTACTTAATTCTCAGATGGTGGACAGCGAAAGGAGGAACAATGGAAAGGAAATGATAATGACATTGGAAGGGAGAGGAAGTAATTATGAAACAGCAGAAGAGAGAGAAATAGTTAAGAATAAAGAGAAGAAGAGGAAAAGGGAAGTAAGAGAGAACGATGTCATAATATTGCTGTTGTCTTTAACTGCGGGAAGAAGAGTATAAAGTGTGCATGCATAGGAAACAGCTTTATGTTAGTGCAGGGTAGGAGTGTTTGAGAGAGAGAGAGAGAGAGAGAGAGAGAGAGAGAGAGAGAGAGAGAGAGATTACTCAGAACGAACGAAAGTATGAGTACATGTAAATAAAAATAAAAATAAAAAAAATACAAATGCAAATGGCACGTAGTCAGTACAGTAAAGAAGTTATTGTTTTAAATAATTAACAATAAAAATTTAGAAGGGTGCAGTATGCCGTGTGAGACGGATTTAACCCTTTGACTGTGGTAGTTCAACGGACTAAGATTGTCTGGCATTGAGCAGAATATGCTGCAAAACTCATGAATTCCCATTCAGTTTCATTATTAAGATCGTTTTTAGCGTTCTTGCGACTCAGTTACAGAATGAGAGAGAGAGAGAGAGAGAGAGAGAGAGAATACACTGCTGTGTGCAGTCACACAGCATATAGAATGAAATTTACGTGTGCATGTTGATGCGTTTGTAAATCCATACATTAAGTTAAAACATTTGTATGGAGTTGATGGGTGTGTCTGTTGGCTGTGATAAACTCCTGTTATATCACTGTAACAGTGTTTACGGTTGTTACATCAGTGACTCATTGATATTAAGAGTTATATGTTAAGGTTGTTTTCATTATCTATCTATCTATCTATAGCCCGACGCCCTAACCCCGCAAAGGGTGGCCGCAGACAAAACGCCTCCAAGTCACTCTGTCACCCACCATTTGACTCCCCTCCCCCCAACTCACCCCCCCCTCCCTCATATACCTCTCAACTCCATCCCTCCACCTCATCCTCGGTCTACCCCTCCCTCTCCCTCCCTCCACCTCACCTACATACACCCTCTTAGTCAGTCTTTCATTCTCTATTCTCTCCACATGTCCAAACCACCTCAGTGTATTTCTCCTAATCTTTTCAACCACATCCACATCTACCCCACAACGTTCCTTCACTTCTTCATTCGTCAACCTGTCCCTCCACGTCACTCCACATGCTCCTCTCAAGTAACTCATTTCCACTGCTCTCACTCTTGACTTGTTCCCCTCTTGCAAGGTCCACGCCTCGCTTCCATACGTCAGGGTAGGGATCACAATACCATCATGCAGTGACTTCTTAACTTCCATACTCACCTCCCTATTTCTCATCACTGCTTTCAGTGTACCAACAACCTTTCTTCCCTGCTGTACCCTTTCACGTACTTCATCCCCCAAAGTTCCATCCTTACTCATCATACTACCCAAGTACTTGAATGCACTCACATTCTCCATATCCTCACCATCCAACCTCACTGCACACTCTGTGACTTCATTCCTCTCAAACACCATAACTTTACTTTTGTTTACATTAACTTTCAGCTTCCTCCTCCTACACACTGTCCCAAATTCATTCACCAAACCTTGCAACTCCCATTCATCTTCACTCAACAATACTGTATCATCAGCAAACAGCAACACCGGAAGCTTCCAAATCTCACCCTCGTTCATTAGGGCCACCCCCACATCCACTGCCCTACCTTGCACCTCCTTTACAACCCCATCCATATATATATTAAACAGCCATGGAGACATCACACACCCCTGTTTCAGTCCCACATTGAGATCAAAGAACTCGCTCAGCTCACCATCCACTCGCACCGTAGCTCTAGCTCCCTCGTACATACTCTTCACAGCACTCAACAATTTCCCCTACACTCCATATATTCTTAATACCTTCCACATACCTTGCCTATCTATTCTGTCATAAGCTTTCTCCAAGTCCATGAAGGCAGCATACACTTTCCTTCCCTTCTCTAGATACTTCTCCACTAAACATCTTAGAACAATTATCTGATCTACACACCCTTTTCCCTTCCTAAATCCCCCTTGTTCTTCTCCAACTAGCTCCTCTGTCATATGCCTAACCCTATCAATGAGTATTCTACCATATATTTTACCAGTCACACTAAGAAGGCAAATACCCCTATGGTTACCACATACTTCTCTCTCCCCTTTTCCTTTGTACAGAGGAACAATTATACCTGATTTCCAGTCCTCTGGAACCCTTCCTTCTTCCCAAGCCAATCTACACAACTTCCATATCCACTCCACAACAGTCTCACCCCCATACCTAAGCATTTCACCACACACTCCATCAATTCCTGGGGCCTTTCCCAGCTTAATTTTCTTCATCGCTTCCACTACTTCCGACCTACTGATCTCTTCCTCCCTCCTCTCATCTCTTCTTCTCCCAGCCATTCCCCAACCACTTATACTCACACTGCTCTCACTCTCTACATTCAACAAATCCTCAAAGTGCTCCTTCCATCTCCTCAATGTCTCTCTCTTCTCCACCAACAATCTATTATTCCTATCTTTCACTCCCCTACTATTTCCCCTTTCACACTGCCTTACTTTCTTTACCTCCTTCCGAAACAATTTCTTACTCTCCCTCCATTTCACACTCAGATTCCTCCCAAACTCTTCATCCACTTTCTTCTTACTCTCCTTCACCAGTCTCTTAACCTCCCTTCTCCTGCTCACATATACCTCTCTCTTCTCTCTATCTTTTTTTTTTTTTTTCACGCTCGCGAAAAATAACCAAGGTCTTAAACCCTTTAGCCATTTGACGTTTTTTTTTTTTTCATTGTTTTAACAAAACGAGTCTGTCTTTTTTTTTTTTTTTTTTTTTTTCATATTTCCGACTCTGGGCATAGCCTTCACGGCCTTCTCCCAAGACCCAGTAGTCCTTCTACATAATTATCAAGGACAGCCAAAGCATTCGCCTACGAATGCATATTGCCTGCCATCACTAAAAAAGGAAATCATAGCTTCGCCAAAGTCTAAACAGTTCAAGCCATATATCCCAGGATACTGCCGACAAAGGTTGGATACAATTGGCCTGCATGATTTTGAGATATTTTGGTCACACACACACACACACACACACACACACACACACACACACACATGCAGGCGATTACATATGATTATAGCATCGTTAGCGGGCGATAACTAAGCGATGAAGTTAAGTACAGCAGAACCCACAAACCAAGGAACATAATCGCAAAAACAACAGTACTATCAAACAGCTTTCTCAGTGCTATTGTCCATAAAATGATTCAGTCTTCATCTAATCCTTTGAAATCATGGTTTCACCTCAGAAGCAAAACCATGCACACGTTTAGTATTGTATTTCAGTTACAGATTCATTCCATTGACTGCCAAGCTAAAACATTGGTGCCAAATCCTTGTCATGTGCTTCCCCGTACATATTTCATCCACCCGTGTTGTTCTCTTCTCAGTTACAAATATATCAATAGATAATAAATCTCTGCCGCTAAAGAAATGCTTTCCCAGAATGACCTGTCGTGTAATTGTGATCCAGCATTAAGAGGATAATTGCTGAAAGGAAGAGAGGCGAAGGGGGACCACTGATGGCTGCTGCCTAACAGGAAAGAGAGGACTTGGAGGGAAAGAACTAAAGTAAATACGAGAATATAGAAGTACAGTTACAGTAGTATGATAAATAAGTGGGTTAGAAGACATACTGTATATTGCATATTCCATAATTTGTATTCTAATGAAACAGCAAAAATTTCGGGCACAAGAAAAAGACACAGCTAAGATAAAATTAATGGATGCACAATTAAACAGAAAATATGAAATATCTGACAGTAGGAAAGAAAAAATGAGAGTGAAGGGTTATAATGAGACGATAATAATTTTGTACAATAACAAGTAGCAAAGAGGAGAGGAAAAGGGATACATAAACTGAAGCAAATAAATAATGAGAGGTGTTGCAGAAATGTGAATCTCTGTGTTTAGGATATAGAAATAGATATGGTTCGGAATATAATGAAACAATAGAAATCTCAACTACAGTAAAAGCAGCCACATTATCTGAGAGATCACTTGGTTACAGACCAATTTAGTTGAAGGAAATTAATACAGTTAAGCAGTAGAAATCATGGCATTAGTAGTGAAAAAAAGAAACTCTGAAAGACCTGATAAAACAGACGCAGCTAAAAAAATGTTTACTCTTCCTTAAGAAACAACAACAACAGGCAAAAAAGTGCAGGAAGAAAAGCTGTAAAATGATGAAGGCAAGTGACATGAGAGCTTCAACAAAAGGAGAGCAATATCGTCGTAAGTGCCACACGATGAAAAACAGAAAACTGATGAACTGGAGTAAAGAGAGAGGGATGAAGGGAAGCTGATCAAGGGAAGAATAATATGAGGTTGAGAGAGATGAGTGATACATGTACTTCTTTCTCCCCCCCCCTTCTACCCATCATCATGTCTCTATTTCCCCCCACCCCCACCCACTCACATATACTATCACCACAACCACTTCTTCTCCCTCCCTCGCCTCTTTACCAACATTGTCACCCTACCTTTTCCCGTCTCTCCCTCTCCTTTTTTATCACTAACCCTCACCTCTATTCTCCCATTCCTCTTCCTATCTACTCCACTTCCTCCTCCCTAGAGACCCTATTGAAAGGGAGACTGGACAGTCAACATTTTCAGCTGCCCGTTGATTGGTCGGCCGGCATGGCGCCATTTTGGTTCAAACGCCTCACAGCCCGGGTGCTGGCTGACTGCAGGATAGTCTAAAAATACATCTCGTCACCTGCTGTGATAAGTGATTGGTTGATCAATAAAATTCGCTATATATGTAGTATATTTTGTTAATTTGAACTACTGCAGATTTTCGTTTTAAATTTCATCTGTACATGTGGATTATACTTCATGGTACACGTAAACACGAAGATAATCGCCCAATAATAATGCTGAAAAACAAAACTGTTGGTAGCCGTAAAATGGGTGGTGCTGCGTTCTTTTACTGGTGATTTTTTGCCCTGATTAATGGTTTGATTGTGGTGCATTTGGGTGCAGTAACACTCATGGAACTTCTATGAGAGCTTTCCACCAAGAAGGAAATTATGGAGTATTAAGATAATTAAGGTGAAGAGAGCAAGCTAATCTGCGTATGACTGTCGTCGGCTATGGGAGGCAAGTTATATTTATTTTACATATATTTGGCCCACATCCACAAAGGGAGGTAAGTCTAAATAATATCCCGATTGAAATAACTTTTATGGATATCAAGAAGGAGAACAGTCTTTAAATTCAACCAAAATTCCATTAAACTTTAAAAACGTGGGCTAAATAAATAAACACTGCTTGTGTTAATTGATCTAGCGTCGTCTGGCATTTTTTTCGTTGAAAGATTCCCTGCACATATAGTGCGGGCCGGGCCATACATTAGCCCGGTCAGTGGTATATGGGCTGATTAAAAAATAGTAAGTGGGGAGAACAGGACCTGGGGAATGCCCAGCACACACGTCCAGTCTCCTGACTGGCTTTGTGGTGTGTGTTCGTCTGGCAATGCATCCCAGATCTTTATACGACTCGAGATGAGCCTAGGCGCTACATACAGGAAAATTTCATTTTTATCCTGCTTTACTTATTAATAAAGGACCATTGGTGCAATCATAACATAGAAGAGGTTCAAAACCGCGCCATGAAATATGAAAAACAGTTAAGTGGCTGGTGTTATCAAGCTGTGATCACTGATCGTTATAGTACGTACGTAAGTGATACCCAGCAAACATTCTTTCGCTGAACGAACTTGCTGGTTGTCCAGTATCTCAAGGGTCTCTACTCTTCCCACCCACCAAACCCAGCCTCTCCACTCACATATTGCAATCCTGTTATATTCTTGTGCACCCACATGTCGCTGCATTTTCCAGACCAGTTATAGGTATGCGTTCCACTACGTCTGTTTAGGATTTTGTATGTAATTAAGCTTCGCCATGTACATGGCGAAGCTTATTTTGATATTATTACTTCTTGCATTTGCACATTTTTCTTTGATCTTGATTATATTATACAGGAAGATACTGTAGGGTACCCCAAGTACTTTTGCCATTTATCAATGACCTTGACATTTTTGTAGGCCATATGCTCATTTTTGTTGCAAGAATTGCATATTTGGAATTGATGTGTTTCAGAAACTTGCTGAGATAAAGCTGTTTAGTTGAAAACTCTACGACACAAATGATTGCCAAGAATTTTGGCTGAATATTATGCCACATAACCTAGTGGAAAGTACCAAATTCAGATCTTAATGTTTCTTTGCAACACGTCTTGAAGAAAACAACAAAAGCTGTAAAGCTGTAACTTTACAGAGCTATAGCTGTGGTCCCTCTCATTAACTGAAAGGAATTTGGTTACGGTTAAGCGTAGTTAACCAATTATTGAGACAAATGTGAAATGTAAACATGCTTCATTTATTTCTCTCACACATTTGTCTTCAGATCCTGTTGATAATACACAAGAAGTTATCATAGGATAATCTAAGTACATGTTCCAAATGACCATGACCTACTTTTAAAGATCAGTGTTCATATGATTTTTTTTTTTTTTTTTTTTTTTTTAGGCAGTGAACACAAAAGCAGCATTTGCATAACTACAAAGACAATCAATACCATTAATAGTCATGGCAAAGCTTCCTTACTGTGGCCACACCATAAGTAAAAAAGTGATGCGGTTGTGATTTGAGCCAGTCATTCGCATGTCCTACAGGTCCTCTGAACTCAAATTATTAGTGGGAATAATAAATATTTTTCATTCTTTTCTCTCTGTATATTTGTATAGTCGGTTGTTTGCCTTGTTCGGTATCATTTAAGTTCCTTAACAGGATCGTTCTGGTTAGGTGAACTTCTAAACAAAGAAAACAAAGTAGGTTGGAATAACGCATCCTTCATTAACGCCTTCAGTAATGTCACGAGTTGGCGCGATTTTCTCTCTATATAAACTCGTGACGTTGAACTTTGGTGGGAAACAGCGAATTCTAGTGAATTCCCATAAGTATCACTCAGTCAACCGCCACATATTCACCCGATCGGGAGTGTTTTCAGAACAATTTTTCTCTGTTTCATAAGTGATCGTCCTCGCGCACAACATTAGCACTTCCGCTGAGTGATTTGTTATGGGCATGTATCGCTCGCATTAATTCCGTTAGCAAGAGTGTGGCCGACACTCGCCTCTCTCTCACAATTTGAATTCAGTTAGGATTGAAGCGCCGTGAGACCAGGTCGTTCTTCAGCGGGTTCCTGAAATCTCCACCTAGTGTGAGTCAGCGAGAGGTTTAGCGTGTGTGGCAGCATCCTTCCTCAGCAGCGACGCCCAGTTCAGGACAATTGACTTTAGTGTATCGGAGGCAGGATGCAAATGCAGCCCTCATGCCACAACAAGCATACAGTGGGGCCAACCTCACCAGTACAGGTACTTCACAGTTCACTAGTTCCCCAGCGACAGTGAACCCTCCCCGACAGGTGGTCAGTGCTCCAGCTCCTCAGATGGTGAGCACGACCCCTCAGGTACCAAGTTCTCAGGGCGCCACATTGGCTGCATCGTCAATGACTGGCTGCTACCTCCTCAGACCCTTCCACCAGTAACACTGCCTTTCTTGTTCAGCCAGGGTTCGTGGGAGGTGTTTCTGTAAATGTCCTGAGAGATAACGGTTCCTCAGGTTGCTCCGTAAAGCAAAGTTTAGTTTGGCCTGACAAGTACACGGGTAAGCAGATCCAAGTTAGATTTATTGATGGATCAATGAGATTGTTCCCTGAAACACTTATCCAGGTGGCATCTCCTTTCTACACTGGCTTGACAGCTGCTGTTGTCATGCCAGACCCCTTGTTTGACCTCATTATCGGCAACATACTGGGCGTCAAAAACAGTTGCGCCGTAGATGTTGCTATTCAGACTTCGGCTGTTGCAGTAACACGAGCCATGGCAAAGGCTCCGAATCGTGTCATCCCGTTGACTGTCGCAATGCTGCAGGATTTGATTCATAGTCAAGATGTTGTCAAAAACAACAGTCTGACCCGACACTTGCCTCAGTGCATAAGAAGCTGGAGGGTAAAGTGACTAAGTATTCACGGGGAGGTCAAGCCAGGTTCCTTCGCAAGCGAGGACGGCTATACCGTTAGTCACAAACACCCCAGGGCGAGGTTCGACTGCAGTTCGTCGTTCCCGCGAAGTATCACTGGGCAGTGTTCGAATTAGGTCATTGTTCAGTGACGGGAGGTCATATGGGCCAAAAGAAAACCTCTGACCGCATCCATGCTGACTTTTTCTGGCCAGGAATGGGACAGGAAATAAAAAGGCTTGTGAGTTCCTGTGATGTGTGTCAGCGTACCACTGACCGGGGACGTGTCCGTCCCGTGCCATTGAAACCAATGCCTGTAATCTCTGAACCATTCGAGAGAGCAGCAGTTGACATTGTTGGGCCAATCTCCCCTAGGGCAAGTGACGGATCAAGGTATATCCTCACTATTGTTGATTTCAGCACACGGTGGGCTGAAGCCGTGGCCCTTAAGAATATAGAGGCCATCACTGTTGCTGAGGCATTGATTGAAGTGTTCTGTCATGTAGGTATTCCCAAAGAGGTCTTAAGCGACCAGGGTTCGCAGTTCACCTCTGCAGTGATGAATGAAGCATTCAGGTTGTTGTCCATCCGAGGCCTGCGAACTTCGCCTTATCATCCCATGTGTAATGGGCTGTGTGAGAGGTTCAGTGGGACTCTCAAGAAAGATGTTACAGCGCATGGCCGCCAAACAGCCAAAGGAATGGCCGCAGTTCATTGCTCCTTTTCTGTTTGCTTATCGAGAAGCCCTACAGCATTCCTTGAAGTTCTCACCCATTGAACTGGTGTATGGAAGGTCGGTCCGTGGACCACTTCAAGTCCTTTGTGAGTTATGGGACGATGAAGAACCCGACCCTGAAGTCAAGACCACCTACACCTACGTCCTTGATCTAGCTGACTGCCTCCAGTCGACGTGCGAGTTAACAAGGAAGAATTGATCAAGGCGCGTGAAGTTCAGAAAGCCTATTATGATAAGAAGGCAAAACTTCGGAAGTTTAGTCCAGGCGATAAGTGCTTGGTGTTGTTCCCCACTGCCCAGAACAAGTTGTTGGCACAGTGGAAGGGTCCATTTGATGTAGTAGAGCGCATTTCATACCTAAACTACATAATTCAGATGGGGAATCTTCGCAAAAGGTTCCACATTAACATGTTGAAGACTTATGAGTCAAACCCCGAGGAGACTGGCCTACGAGAAGCTGATGATAGTGACCAGCCACTGGAAGAAACTGGGGCAGCCGCGGTGATCCCAGCTGATGACCATGATGACGAGCCCTTAACTGATCAGTCCCGTCAGGAAGAGACTGTCGGAGATGTTTTACTTAACGCTGATTTAGCATTGGGTGATCAGAATGCCATAAGGTCACTGCTCTGTCAGTATGCTGATGTCTTCTCTGACCAACCTAGACTTGCAAAGGTTGATTGTCACAAAATTGAGTTGACCAGCGATACTCCTGTGAAGGTTAAGCCATATCCGATTCCCATGCTACTACTGGGCGCAGTAGACAACGAAATTGCTGACATGGAGATTGCAGGTATTATTGAAAAGTCCTCATCTCCTTACTGCAGTCCAATGCTAGTAGTTCGCAAGAAAGATGGTGGAGTCATGAACTGTGGCGACTATAGGAGGCTCAACGCAATCACCAAAGTGGATGCTGAGCCAATGGGTGACCACATTGCCATCTTCTCCAAACTGGCAGGGTCACAATATTTCACGAAGCTCGATTTGGCAAAGGGATTCTTACAGATTCCTCTTCATCCTAAGAGCCGTCAGTTCACTGCCTTTGCTACTCCTAGGGGGTTGTATCAGTATAAAGTCTTCCCATTTGGACTTACCATTCCCCAGCAGTATTCAATCGTGCTATGAGATAAGCGCCCCATGGTATCGTAGGAGTAGAGATGTTCGTTGACGATGTCCTCGTTCATTCTGCCATGTTGGAGGAGCACCTCAGACTCTTGGAAATTGTCTTCAGTAGATTCTAGAGTTTCAACATGACTGTGAAGCCTAGCAAATGTTAAATTGCTCACAGTGAGGTGGAGTTCCTCGGACATATTGTTGGCAACAATCGCTGCAGGTGTCAGGGTGACAAGATTAGGAAAGTTAGAGAAGCCCCAAGACCCATAACCAAGAAACAGGTTAGGGCATTCCTTGGCCTAGTGGGGTATTATAGGAGTTTTATCCCCAACTTTGCTCTTATTGCCCAACTGTTGTATGAGCTGCTTCGAAAACATGCTCCAAACACCATTGAATGGGGAGAAGCACAAGAGAGATCTTTTGCCGCCCTTAAGAATATGCTGTGTAAGGAGCCTATCTTGCAGCTGCCTGATTCCAACAAACCTTTCGTACTACACACTGATGCTTCACAAGATGGAGTAGGTGCCGTATTAATGCAGGAATCAGAAGGTGGAATTTTCCCAGTGGCATACCACAGCCATAAGCTAAAACCCACCGGGAGGAATTGCAGTACTGTTGAGAAAGAACTCTTGGCCTTGGTTGATGGTGTTAAGATATATTGCTATTATTTATATGGGGCACCATTCACTCTGGAAACTGATCATTTGCCAC
The DNA here is from genome assembly GCF_032717465.1 of Coenobita brevimanus. NCBI lineage: Eukaryota > Metazoa > Arthropoda > Malacostraca > Decapoda > Coenobitidae > Coenobita > Coenobita brevimanus. Next base: position 4,184,356 of record NC_137062.1, on the reverse strand, counting down.
ACACTAGTCTCAGCACGACCAAGATGGCTAATGCAAGATTGACACGCTGGACACTGTATTTTCAGCAGTTTAACCTTGTTGTGAGATACATCAAGGGAAGTGACAATGTAGGCACAGACCTGATGTCTCACCTGCTAGCTGATAACTAACACGGGTCCCATTAGCGAATTGCAGCGTTTGATTTCCTGCACAAACGCCCAGTCTTTTCACTAATTTGGTATAAGGTTTAACCAGTAAGCTGGGTCCCATTAGTGAATTGCAGTGTTGAATGTCCTGCACAGATGCCCAGTCTTTTTGGTCATGACCACGTTCCCTGGTTAATTTAGTGAATTGCAGCGTTTGATGTCCTGAACAAACGCCCAATCTTTTCGCTAATTAGGTATAAGGTTTAACCAGTAAACTGGGTCCCATTAGTGAATTGCAGCATTTAATGTCCTGCACAGATGCCTAGTCTTTTTGGTCATGACCACGTTCCCTGGTTAATTTAGTGAATTGCAGCATTTAATGTCCTGCACAAATGCCCAGTCTTTTCGCTAATTAGGTATAGGGTTTAACCAATTAACTGGGTTCCATTAGCGAATTGTAGCGTTTGATGTCCTGCACAGACGCCCAGTCTTTTCGCTCATGACCACGTTCCCTAGTTAATTTAGTGAATTGCAGCGTATGATGTCCTGCACAAACACCCATTCTTTTTTCTAATTAAGTTTAGGGTTTAACCAGTAAACTGGGTCAGCGTTTGATGTCCTGCAGAGATGCCTTGACTACGTTTCCTGGTTAATAATGTAAATAGTGTACTTTTTGTAATAAAAGTACTGATTGCTAGGCAGAGAGAGAGAAATGACACTTTTGATGCTCCACCTTGATTGCTTTCGCAGGTGCAGCTGACGGGTGCAGCATTGCCGTGCAGAACAGCTGATTGTCCCTGACGCATGCTGCTGCCTCTTCTCTTCTGCCTCGTCGTCATCATTTACTATTGACTTACATTATGTAATTTTACACGTAGGTACAGTTACACCACAACTGTCACACATACACCGTGTATTACATACATCATGCAACATAACAATTAGTTGTTAATGTAAATGTAGCGAACTTTTCGCTCAGTTTGACCTGAGTACAGGATTTTTCACTGTCGTCACTGAGTTTTTTCCTGAAGCTTGCTTCTGTTAACATAAATACGAGGTTTTTTCACTCACTGGCGACTATGACTTTCTCCTGTAGCAGGATAGCACACACACCACAGTGTGAATCTTGTGTGACTGAGTTAGGATTTATATGTATGTAAATTGAATCTTTTTTTTTCCTGAGGAAAAAAAAAATTATTTTGGTGGGGCGTAATGTCACGAGTTGGCGCAATTTTCTCTCTAAATAAACTCATGACATTGAACTTTGTGGGAAATCGCGAATTCTAGTGATTTCCCATAAGTATCACTCAGTCAACCTCCACGTATTCACCCGATCGAGAGTGTTTTCAGAACAATTTTTCGCTGTTTCATAAGTGATCGTCCTTGCACACGACATTAGCGCTTCCACTGAGTGATTTGTTATGGGCATGTATCACTCGCATTAATTCCGTTAGCAAGAGCGTGGCCGACACTCGCCTCTCTCTCACAATTTGAATTCAGTTAGGACTGAAGCGCCGTGAGACCAGGTCATTCTTCAGCGGGTTCCTGAAATCTCCACCTACTGTAGTGTGAGTCGGCGAGAGGTTTAGCGTGTGTGGCAGCGTCCTTCCTTAGCAGCGACGCCCAGTTCATCCCGCTTAGCCCACTTTTCAGACCAGTATTATTCTTTCATTTCTCCTAAGCTTAAGAGTTTAGCTTTTGAGTGAGCGAGTGAGTGTGTTCTCCTTATTTTGAATTTATTTTGAAATATGTAATGTAAATTTAACTCATTGTAATCAATATATTAACAGTTCTTTTTTCTTGAGCTTAATGTAATGTAAACATGTGTTTTATTTCTCCACATTAAGCTTATTTCACTTATAGCTCCAAGTTTGCATAAACGCTTTGCATTATTCATAACTGGTACTTGGGCCAGTCCTTTATGAAATTAAATCCGTTGTGCCATCTAGGAGTTAATGCACCGGCAATAACTTGTGTATCATTAATACCATTAGATATTGACTGTCAGGGGTGGAGTCACTTTCTCCAGAGGCTAACAGTACCAATAAACAGCACGTGTGAGTAATTAGTCTCTGCTGTGTACTGTTGAGAAAGTTTATAAATTCTCGTCCTTAGAGAATCGGCGAAGTAAGTCGGCATAAAGTAATCTCTGCTTGATTTTCACAGGTCAGTTCATTGTCCTGTTCTCAAGTAACATTTTAAAGTATCAAGTATTATTTAATATTATTCTTTAATATTGCTTATTCTCAAAAACCTCGTGACAAGTAAAAGAGGCGTCTCCTAATCTGAGCTAAAGTATGTGGATATTGAGTGAATAAAATAAATATGTCGCCATTGTAAGGTCAGCAAATTTTCATATTCTTTATGTTCTTTAAAATCTAAAAGTGGGAACATAATAAACTACAGTATTTTATTCTTTTCCTTGGTGTTTGATGTGAGTTGTTGTTCAACCTGTTTCGGTCTATTTTACTCGCGTCCCACATTCTCTCTCTCTCTCTCTCTCTCTCTCTCTCTCTCTCTCTCTCTCTCTTTCACTAAACTGTGTCTATAATTCTCCCTAATCTCCCTCCCTCCACAGTCCAAATATTCTCTCCCTCCGGCCTCTCCATCCTCGTCTCTCTCCCTTCACTTCTTTCATCCCTTGTCTGTTCCATTCCTTTGCGGTGTCTTTATATCTCCCGTCCCTCCTTCATTTCCTCCCCCTCCACCTCCCTCCCGCCACGTGTCTATATTCCTCTCATCTACTCCTTATCTGCCTGCCACGCGTAACTTTCCACCCTGGCTGCGGCAACTAAAGAATTGTAAGGTATGCAGCACCGACACCAAAGTTTGATGAAGGTTGCAGCAAGGCTTTCACCACAATGGAGGTTTTCAGAAAGTCACATAAACTTGTCACACGAGGGGCAATTGGTTTCAAACGTTGTGGTAGTATTGCAAAGAAAATATTATTATCCATTCCCAGGGCGGCTGTTTCCGTTGAGAATAATATTCAGGTGTATAACTAAAGATCTGTGCAACTGAGAGCAATCCAAGCAAAAAAAAAAATAATAATAATAATAAATAAATAAAATATTACCAATAGTAACCCATTCTCTGTTGTTGGAACACCCAGGTATCTTGTTCAGGCTGTCACCAGACGATTTTTTCTTAGTCAGGGGTAATCCTTCACTAAAGAGTGAGTAAAAGAATGTATGAATGCAGGACATAATGTATGAATGCATGAAAGCAGGACCTAATGTTATGTATGATATTTTGTTTACATCCAAACCAAATAATTAAGTACTCTTTGGTGAAAGGTTTCTCGACTTCCCTCATTACAGAACCAATTATTTGAGAGAGAGAGAGAGAGAGAGAGGGGGGGGGAATATCTGTTCAGCATATCTTTAGCAACACTTCTAACGATAATAATAAATAATAATTGGTAACTCAGTAATGGCGGATCCAGAGCGTGTTCGAAACTTCATTTCGGCTGATACTTTTTTTTTTTTTTTTTCCAGTCCGGCAAAAGATGGAAGAAAATTGGTTGGCACTACAGACGCCTGGCACATAACCCGTGACAAATAAAGAGTATCTGAATAGGGACAAAGATAAGCATTTTTTTTTCCATTACCCTGTTTTTATTCATTTGCACTTAATGATATTTCTCCATTAGTATGTAATGAAGTTGTCCAGCTTCTGTTATACTCGTATGTTTATTTTTTCCATCCATGCTATAGACGTTTCTCCTCTCAGGTATCAACGTACTTCCCTATAGTTGCTCTTTCCTCCTCCACTCCTCCTGTTATCCGCACATGTCACCTGTATCCTCTCCTCAGTATCCTTTATCCACTATCCCTCCACCCTCTCCTCCATATCCATATATTCCATTCTCTATTCTCCTCCTCCTTCTTCTCTTCTTCTCCCTCCTCTTTTTCGAATGTATGGAAGGTCACAAATGAAGTGCTGGCCAGTCCATTAAATACCCACTGTTGACATTGGAGAGAGACGCCTGGGGTGTGGGGTGATGTGAATGTGGTAGAATATTTGGGAAGACACAGTGTACGATGGATGCGTTTGTGAAAAATGAGATAATTCACACAGAAACCGTGATGAGCATAACTAGGTAGTTTGACCCATGCCACACGCCTGTCAGTGGGTATGACTACTACAAGATAGACGGGCAGCTAAGATAACAGGTAATAAGTCATAGACGAGTATAAGAAAGAGGCAGGCAAAGAACCAGATGGTGACGGGAAATTCCTGTCTTTGTTGGAGATGGACAGAACAGGGAAACGGCCAGTAGGTTGGTATGGGAAAGTTGTTTTTGTATTGCTGTTACCTGACATGTGATGGTGTGCTTCAAATGATGATGGCAAAGCGATCGATGAATCTGATAATGAATAAGTGTACGTACCAGGAATAGCAGTATGATGGGATAAAATGTAGGAATATATTTTACGAGATGGATGTTTGAATGGGTGTAAATGTAGAAGAGATTGTACGGACTGGAGCGATTTGTGCATATAAGTAACTGAGCTGTGTGACTGATATTTTACAACGGTGAGTAATTACACCCTTAGTGTGGGTAAGAGTGGAATGAATTAAAATATTGGAAGATAAAGCTGAAATGTCAGGCCAAATGTCGTCACCAACCAGACCACTAAGGCATCACGAACCATGAGAGACGCGGGAGCCTTAATTTGATGGACGGCAGACACACTTCTTGTGAGATGGGATGAGGAACAGCAGGGAGACATGGGGTGGGAGAAAGAGAAGAGAGAATCGAATGAAAGTGGAGTGGAGAAGTAAATTAAACTGGGAACGGGGAAATGAACACAGTCTGTTTCATATCCACGCAATATTATGTCTAACAAGTCACCCATAAAGCCAGTAACACAGTACAGCTTTTCTGCTTACTTTCACTTCACTATGATAATTCAGTCAGACAGTCATTTACTTGATCAGGCTGTTCGACTTTCCCCAGAAAACAACGTCACAATGCGATTTGCAGCGCTAGATCTTCATCGTTATGTATATTTTGCCATGGTTGTTCTTCAGTAGAAAGTACTTGTATGTCATGGATTTATTTTTGCATTTACTAGTACAAGCAAAATGATCCTAAATCTATGTTAATAACTCATAACTGTTATTCTACACAAGAAAACATCCCATAGTTAAACATAAATACAAAGCAGGATTTGGTTTATAACAAATATTTAAAACAAGTACACTGCAGGTACCATCCCAGATTATGTTTTAATAAGGAGATACTGTACTGTGAATGAGAAGTTTATGTTGGCTGAGAATATTAGAGTTATTACGATGCTGCCTTTAATACAGTATTCACTACACACAAATGTGGCAGTACTGGCCCACAGATAATGGCCTGTGGGAATAGCCATTCAGTATCCTCATCATTCATGAAACATCCGTGTGCAGTTGAGGTGTTGGTGACCAGGAGCCACACGACCAAGGATTTTTTAAATACAATCCGTTCCCGAGGTTCAGTAGTCCACCTATGACAAACCAACTGTGGGTTGGTCCATGAAACATTCACACGTAAATTCCCATTACCTTTATTGTGGTATGGTTGGGAAACCACATTCGGGTTTGGTCTTAGGGTATTAGTGAGGCTTCTGCATGACGGGTCAGTGAGGCCATAAGGAAGGGGAGTGAACCATGTAATATGGAATGCAGTTCCATAAACTGTTCCATGCAACAATCGGGATCACTCCCTCCACCACAGTCCTCAGTACATCTCACCATACGCTTCACCATCCCTTTAATTTATCAGTAAGCTGAAATGGTGTTCAGACAAACAGCAATGGAGATGCTTTTTGGTGCAGGGTGTGGGTCTACAAGAGGCAGTTGGTGTAAGTGTATCAAGAGTTAGTGGTGCTTGAACACCGTAGTGGTAACGCGAAGAGGCAGGGGGAAGAATGTAGACAGGAGGATAGAAGAGATATGTGGGTAGAAGAGATGTGTGGAGAAAGGAGTAGAGACGAGAAGAATGGAGACGCAAGGAGAGAACAGGAGTGTGGAACCCAGTAGAAGAGAGAGAGAGAGAGAGAGAGAGAGAGAGAGAGAGAGAGAGAGAGAGAGAGAGAGAGAGAGAGAGAGAGAGAGACGAGTAATGAAGTGTGAAGACAGGAGGAGGGAAGCTTAGAAACAGGAGCAGAGAAAAGATGTGTGGAGACATGAGGAGAGAAGTGTAAAACAGCAGAGAAGAATGTGGAGACGGGGGGAGGGGGGGGAGAAATTTGGAAGCAGGAAGAAAGAATTGTGGAGACATGGGAAAATTGAAGTGTATAGGCAGGAGGAGACAAGAGGAAAGGGGAGAAAAGAGAAAGGAGAAGGGAAGAAATGAATACAAGCTGGAGAAGGCAGAGTGAAAATGGATACGAGTATGTGCTGAAAGTGTTTAGTTATAGACATTATTTTCCCAGATGGTCAGGAGTTTCTCTGAACTGAAGAGTCTTATAGTTGTAGGCGCCATCAAGCACGACATCAAATACGAAATTAATCAATTCATGTTTTGATTTCTGGATTGCCGGAGGCTGTCCTTAGCGGAATATATAGCAGCCAGTCTTTGCTACAACCCATTCTGCCAAACACCAAACGAGAAGCGTTCAATAACATGTAACAATAACACCATCACAACTTAAAGAGGATGAACAACAATGATCACATCAAAATCCATTTCCTTTTATCCGATTACATAGCATTTCCGATTTCGTGAGTTCAGTGAAATGCACTATTGCGTTTACAGTAAAGCAGCAGGTCTGGCCTATCAGGGAAGAGCGAGTGGTGGATGACATCGGGAAAGTGACAAGGATAAAGGGATAAATTAAAATATGAAAGAAATGGGTGGAAAAGCAAGACTGGGGTGAGGATCTTGGGACGATCTGCAAAGCTGTGATATTGGTGAAGTTATAACTCGTGATGACTGGGAAAGAAAATGACTTAAAATCTTCAGAAGAGTTACGAGAGAAATGGAAGAAAATAAAAGTTGGAAAGTTCAGGTGGGGTGAAAGATTTTGGAAGGTAATCTTATCAAAATTACTGTGATATCTGTGACTTAGGGAAGAGGAATAGGATGATGATGATAATGGAAGGTGATTACTGGAGATTAGTTGGGGCATGACAGTGTGATCTTGTGTTAGTTCATTAATGTCTCAGAAATCGTACTTTGAACAGATGGTGTACAGTAGTCACGCACAGGTGCTCTCACTAAATACCTTTACACAGTTGCATAATCTCGTTAAGGTAGTTCGAATCCCTAGATGTACGAAGGCATTATTGAACGTAGGTACACCTGCACGGAGGTGTTTATAAATTACAAAATGTTATCTTCATGGTACACCACTTAACAAACCGAGCTTTGAACAGCAATGTGTTTCACTTTTTGTGTTGGTTGCCTCACTGCTTCGACGACCGTGTCAGTTTTAGAGAAGCCAATCAAATGGATGCATCCCAGCTCTTTATACGGATGGCAGATAAACGTGACCATAGAATTCAACACCTGTCTTCTAATTTAGTTCTTCAAGTGACATTTTTTTTAATTATTATTCCTGTTTACACCAAACGATTTCATTCACATCAGGGAAGATGAAGGAATGTGAAGTGGTTATTGGACATTGTTTTTTAACCCGCCCCATCCCGACGTTTTTGGACCTTTTTGGGGGGGGCTCAAACATCCGCTTTTGGTGAAAAACATCGAAATTTCATAGAGAAATTGCTCGCATGAGGGTTAAAATACGCAAAATAGGTGCGAGAGCTTCCTTACCTGACTGGGTTTTCTAACAGGCTGGCACCAAAGACAACGAGTTCTATGGGAGGGTAACTATTTTATCCACTCATAAACAGTATTTATTTATTTACTTGGTACGAATTTATATGTAGTACAAGAGTATATTGGTTTTCAAACAGTAATATAGGCATTATAAGCATTGTTTCACTCACTAACTCATCACCATTCATGAAATTTTTTTTCCCACATTAGCTGATCATCATTTCTGACTGTTGCTTCCTCTAATGCTATGTAAACTTTGTCCTCCACATTGTCATCGATTGGGGAATCACTCTGCCCCTGAATGTCTTTATTGGCCAGGTCACTGGTAACAGGTGAATTGCCAAGACAATGGCGTGCAGGGGGGGAGGAGAGGTTATGCGGTGTAAGGCATTGTTCCTGCTTGGCATCTTGTAGAAGAATAGAGGAAGGTGTCCCGTGTATACGTGCCAAAAATCACTCGTGAAATCACTCGCGAAAACTGAAAATTGTGCAAATTAGGGACCTTGCAATGTTGCCGCGTTAATTCACGTCGCCGGGACGGCACGGGTTAAATAAGCCGAACAAGCTCTTAAGCTAGGAAGATCGTGCTGAAAAGATCAAGGTAAATCAAGATTTTGGCACCAAAAGTAAAGGACTGGTAAAGATACGAGTCATAAACCTGAACTGAAGGTCAAGAAGGTTGGACGGAGGACAGACATAAATAAAGGATCAACAAGGAACAGGGAGCTATCGAAGAGGCAGAGGTATAATTATAATAGTATGGCGTGTAATGTGCTTAATAACACCTGACACCAGAAATTGGTTGTCAGCTCTTTCCTATCCAAGTTTAAGCAGTTACACACAGACAATGAAAGGTGATATAGTATTTTCATAATGATAGTCGCTATAAACGTCCTTGTTCTCCGTCACAGTATTTTAAACACACACACACACACACACACACACACACACACACAAGAGCCAGTGTGAGGGCCCCTGTCAGTATGTGGTGCAATACTAACGCGGTAAACAAATGGTCGTCAGCTTATGTCGGAGCTGCCTGCTTTAAATGTCAAATCCACAGATTACGACCCAACGCAAAATTCAAATCCCCGTGGAATAAGAGGACACGGGCATGGAAAATGTGTGTAGTGATTAATGTGTAAAATGTGTACGCTGGCTGTGTGACTACTGTATGGCTTCATCTGTAAAGCTAAGTATAGACCATTGAAATGGTGGAGTTATGTCAGAGGCAAATGAACATTCGTAAGCAGAGGGAGGGGAAAGGACGCAAACGTCAGGAAGCAGAAGGAAGTGAGGAGAAAATATGAGAGACGGAAGGACAGAGGAAGGGAGACACGGCTGGTTATTATGGATACCGCATAGAAGGTGAAACAGATGAAGCAGGATAAACAAAAATAAATGAATAAAACGGAAACAACAAAATGTGTGGTTATCATAGGCATCATCTACAACCTTGGGCCATTCCACTGCAGGACAAAGGCATCTGTTATCTTCCTCCAGTGACCCATTAGTTATTAACCTGCTTCACCCAACCCCATCCAGTCTGAAAATTTCACGTCTCCCAACCTGTTGTCTTCCTTTTTTTCTCATTCCACCGATCGACTCACTACAGGACAGGATCTCCCCCATCCCCACAGTCTTCAAATGCTAGTCATTTCCATGAGTTTCAATCTTGGCCTTGATACACACAGAACGTATGACGAACATGCTGTCATCTAGCCATGGTGGCTCCAATGTTGGTAGCAGAACAGATAACAGGAATGTGCCTCTATAGCCGTACTGTTAGTGCAGGAAATTAATTCAGTTACGTGTATTGTTTAAATGCTTGAACACAACAGAAACGCTACAGCCTAATGAGTCCTCAGTGCTCGAAGATGGTGTAGTAGGCTTGACGTGAGAATATAGAAATATTCCTTTTATTTTGAGGTATATAAAGGGAAGTTTATATTTATACAATTTTCAATGTGGGCTGCCTCACAAACGATCACACAGATATGCAAGGATATGGAGGATCATCCATAAATTTCACTCCTGCACTAGGCTCTGAATACAGTATAATGCTTTCAAAAACACAGCCTTATATCCGGAAGCAAGTATCCACTGATTGTCACTGAGATGAACGTGTGTGTGTGGAGAAACCAATGGGTGCAACAGAGTATCGGTATGTAAGGACGTGTAAAATACACTGTGAGCGATTGCGTGGAAATGAGTGAGAGTGTATAAGAATTCTTGCTCGTGTATTATCAGCAGCAGTATCAGCAGCAGAAGGTGATGAAGTGGCTGACAAAACTTAAAAAAAAAAAAAAAAAAAAAAAAAAACACGAAGAATAATGAGAGCTGAACACATTCACAAAAAATGGTGACCGAGGAAAAAAAAAAAAAAAAAAAAAAAAATCATTAGTTAACACACACACGACCACAGGCCACACGAAGCTGAATGAAATAGTCTGGTGGTAACAAAATAAAACATTCCTTGTTTTAATTGTCAATCGCATCTTAATGGTGACTGTTGCCAATGTTATGCCAGAAGAAACTACTTCGACTTAAAACAGTTTGGCTGTAACAAGAATATTAACTCTCTCTCTCTCTCTCTCTCTCTCTCTCTCTCTCTCTCTCTCTCTCTTTCTCTTTGGGGGGCGCGGTAGCACAGTGGTAGTGCGCTGAGCCTGTGATCGGGAGGTCGCAAGTTCGAGCCTCGCCCGGGCTACCGTTGCCGGGAGGGGTAGCGCCCTCCTGTAACCCAGCGGGGCTATATGGCCATAGTTGCCTTGCTCGGGGAATTCATTTCTCCATTTCTCTCTCTCTCTCTCTCTCTCTCTCTCTGCCAGCACAGCTCCCTAGTAACATAACTTCATATTAACAGTGTGTCATGCCTCAATGATCTACCCACCACTTTTCTTCTTGCTCAGAAATATCCATCTTTCTCACCCTAATTTTCACCCTCTTATTCTATATTTAACCATCATCATAGACAGTAACACATACACTCACAGAACACCAGCAGCATGATAGCACCACACGAGCAGTAACACCACCGCCACGATAGCCATCAAGTAACGCGACACATATTACCACCACCACCAAAATTATATCATCACCACCACTACCACCACATAGCCATCACACCATAACATCAAAACAGTCACCCTCGCAAGAGCCACTACAGAGAGAGAGAGAGAAAAAAAAACGACAATAGCTGCCACATTAACCACCATCGCCCAAACACTTCATCAACATTACACGAAGAACAGCCTTTCTGTGCCCTCATCATAGCCATCACACACCATAACCAAACCAATCCTTGCCTGCCTCAGTAACCTGTAACTCAGCACCACCACCACACACCATAACCAAACCAAACCTTGCCTGCCTCAGTAACCTGTAACTCAACACGACCACCACACACCATAACCAAACCAAACCTTGCCTGCCTCAGTAACCTGTAACTCAGCACCACCACCACACACCATAACCAAACCAAACCTTGCCTACCTCAGTAACCTGTAACTCAACACCACCACCACACACCATAACCAAACCAAACCTTGCCTGCCTCAGTAACCTGTAACTCAACACCACCACCACACACCATAACCAAACCAAACCTTGCCTGCCTCAGTAACCTGTAACTCAACACCACCACCACACACCATAACCAAACCAAGCCTTGCCTGCCTCAGTAACCTGTAACTCAACACCACCACCACACACCATAACCAAACCAAACCTTGCCTGCCTCAGTAACCTGTAACTCAACACCACCACCACACACCATAACCAAACCAAACCTTGCCTGCCTCAGTAACCTGTAACTCAACACCACCACCACACACCATAACCAAACCAAACCTTGCCTGCCTCAGTAACCTGTAACTCAACACCACCACCACACACCATAACCAAACCAAACCTTGCCTGCCTCAGTAACCTGAAACTCAACACCACCACCACACACCATAACCAAACCAAACCTTGCCTGCCTCAGTAACCTGTAACTCAACACCACCACCACACACCATAACCAAACCAAACCTTGCCTGCCTCAGTAACCTGTAACTCAACACCACCACCACACACCATAACCAAACCAAACCTTGCCTGCCTCAGTAACCTGTAACTCAACACCACCACCACACACCATAACCAAACCAAACCTTGCCTGCCTCAGTAACCTGTAACTCAACACCACCACCACACACCATAACCAAACCAAACCTTGCTTGCCTCAGTAACCTGTAACTCAACACCACCACCACACACCATAACCAAACCAAACCTTGCCTGCCTCAGTAACCTGTAACTCAACACCACCACCACACACCATAACCAAACCAAACCTTGCCTGCCTCAGTAACCTGTAACTCAACACCACCACCACACACCATAACCAAACCAAACCTTGCTTGCCTCAGTAACCTGTAACTCAACACCACCACCACACACCATAACCAAACCAAACCTTGCCTGCCTCAGTAACCTGTAACTCAACACCACCACCACACACCATAACCAAACCAAACCTTGCCTGCCTCAGTAACCTGTAACTCAACACCACCACCACACACCATAACCAAACCAAACCTTGCCTGCCTCAATAACCTGTAACTCAACACCACCACCACACACCATAACCAAACCAAACCTTGCCTGCCTCAGTAACCTGTAACTCAACACCACCACCACACACCATAACCAAACCAAACCTTGCCTGCCTCAGTAACCTGTAACTCAACACCACCACCACACACCATAACCAAACCAAACCTTGCCTGCCTCAATAACCTGTAACTCAGCACATACAAACCTACCGGTATGTCCTCACAGCGGCAAAGGAAAAAATAATAATTGGTGTTTATATGTCCGACAGATAAACAGACTGTGGTTAATAACGTAAGCACTGTGATAATTGGTGTCCCAACACCTGTGTGTGTGTGTGTGTGTGTGTGTGTGTGTGTGTGTGTGTGTGTGTGTGTGTGTGATTTTTACACTTCTCTCACCCACACAACCGTGCCTTTACCTCCATTTCTTCTTGGTTAACAGCTCTGCCATTCAGCATTTTGGTGATTGCATTGGCGGGATATGGTTGTGCTATGTCGTTGAGTGTTGTAAAATACACCCAAAATATTCCCTGCCTCAGCCTTGGAGTGATTCGCCTCCATTCAGGCAGAAATCCACTACACCATGACTGGACCATCCCTGCAGCATGGTGATGTAGAACCTTAATAGTTGCAAACATTTTTCCCCCAGTCTCAGAGCCCTGCTCCATTAATACCGGCATATCTTCACAAAATCAGAATCTGAATATACTCACTGAAGGCTGATAAACACCAGAATTACTTGCCAGTGTTCATATACAGGACGGAAAAGAAAAGCAATGTTACACATCAAGAACTGATAACAAGTAACACATAGTTCATAGTATTTTAAAAAATGTAATGAATTTCTTCTTTCTTCTTGGAATTGGAAAGAAGAATCATGATGTATTAAAGTTAAGAGTCCATATCGTTAGTGATATATCCTGCACCTGCTTTTTTTGTTCTTTGGTGAAGGAGGAAAATACTAGTTGGTGAGGCAGCACCAGTAGCCTCCATGGCGGCTCTGAGATAAAATATTCAGCAGCCAAAACAATATTTCCAGCCCCGCGGGAATCTTAATGTCTTAGGCGGGAGGTGGAGAAAGAGACTTAACATGATTTTGTGGAAGACCATCAGAAGAATGTGTGACGATATTGTGAGGCATTGTGAATGGTGATAATACTGACCGTTGAAGGTAATAGAGCAAAACAAAAAAAATGAGATGTGCTGCTATTCTAAGGTATTGTTGAATGGTGTGTGTTTCTGCCAATCTCTCTCTCTCTCTCTCTCTCTCTCTCTCTCTCTCTCTCTCTCTCTCTCTCTCTCTCTCTCTCTCTCTCTCTCTTCAGCTTACCCACAATTCTTTTTCTGAGACAGCATCTAAACAAAAATGTATCTCTTCCGTTTTCATTTACAAATTTATCCTTTTTTTCCTAGTCTTTCTGTCCCTGTTTTCCTCTAACACACCTCGTGTTGTTTTCTCTATTCCACTGTGTGTTTCCCATCATCGTTTATTCTCCCAATATCCACCTCCAAACCACGTGTCTCCCTCAGCACGCACCATCACCGACGTTTTATTTTTCTCCTGAACCCATTCAAGTGTCACATCCAGACAGCCACCATTTTTCTCACAAGCCCCACCACTCTCATCACCAGGGTAATGCAAGCACAGTGTGTGTGTGTGTGTGTGTGTGTGTGTGTGTGTGTGCGTCGGGGAGGAGAAGGGTACTGTTTGGGAGATAAACTTTTTGAACTCGACGTTGTCTATATTATCACATAGTTATCGAACTGTAGGGGCAGGTATAGTTTTCATCAGCTTTTTCTATAGTAAGGTTTTTGTAGGCTAGATACTGTTATGACACTGGCAGTTCGAACTTATCTACTTTTCTATATTCTGATAGTGAATCTTACCACACTATAGTCGCGGTGCACGACTCTGAGATTGTCATTATCGTACCCTGGCAACCTATCATTCAAAAGTGCGTCCGATTTCGTATCATACTATACACGAATCATATTATTATGCACGAATATATTATACACGAATATTATTATACACGAGCATATTATACACTAATCAATGCGTCTCATATTATGCACGAAATCAGACGCACTTTTGAATGGAAGGTTGCCAGGACACGATAATAACATCCTCAGAGTCGCGCGCCGCGACTATAGTATGATACTGAGAACTTGGCTAAGATGACGGTGTTGATGATGACAAGTAGATCACTAACAGGAAACAAAGAAAAACAATATCCTTGCATTTCCTAATGGTCACATCTGATGTCAGAGGAGGAGAGAATAATCTGGCTGACGATAAATATTATATGGTGACAAGAAAGAGGAAACGAGAGAAAATAAAAATCATGTGAAAGAACTAGAGATTATTTAATGGTACAATGGTAACACGCAGAAGCACTCAGAGATTAATCACCATTTGCTCCATGGGTCGCACGTTTAATCTTTTCCCTTGACCTTCTTGACCTTTGCCGGTTGTTCTCAAAATCGAATTTCTTCTTCCTTGCTTTACCCTAAACCTTCCTAGAAAGTTTGATCTAAATCTGATAGACACTGTATAAGTTGATGTAATACTATTTTCTCGCCTTACAATTAACCCCTCCAGAAAGATGAAGGTGGGATAAAATCTGCTTAACTTGTCTTTACCATGTGACCTTGATCTTCGACTTATTGTTCTAAAACACTATAGGTCGGCCCCTTGATTGACCCACAAGTCTTCCACAAATATTGATCCAAGTCACATCACAAGTGCTTTTAGTTATTTGTCCACACACAGGCGCACGGGTCTAATACTGACATTGCCCTGTGGCCTTGATTTTTGACTGATTATTCTCAAAACTGACTCAGTTCCTGTCTTTACCAGAACTAGTCAACATGTTTCGTCTAAATCAGATAGTAACCGGTTTTTGTTAAGTCAGATTTTAACCTAGCAAATGAACCTTGGTCTTTGACCTACTGCTCCCAAAAGCAACAGGTCAAATCCTTGTCGTCCCTTAACCCTTTCTTAAAGCTTGGCTAAACTAGGATGAACTCTGCTTATTTTGTTCTCTGTCTGTTTGCCTGTCTGTCTGTCCTTATCTGTCTCTGTCTGTCTGTCTGTCTCTGTATCTGTCTGTCTGTCTATTCTGTCTGTCTGTCTGTCTGTCTGTCTGTCTGTCTCTCTCTCTCACACACACACACACACACACACACACACACACACACACACACACACACACACACACACACACACACTTCCAGTGAGATGTAATACCCGCTCTTGCTCGGATATAATAATATCAGAGATGAGATACGGGAAAGATTGGTAAGCCAGAGAGAGAGAGAGAGAGAGAGAGAGAGAGAGAGAGAGAGAGAGAGCTGTCATTTTAGCATTGCATAATTATGTATTTAGTAATGAATATGAAGTAATCAGTCGTTCTCTGAAGCCCACCAGTCTTTGTATAAAACACCGGCAGATAAACACACAAACCCTCACAGGCCGCAGATTTGGCACTAATGATGTGCTTTCTGTACAAAAACATTACACTACTGTCTAGGTCAAGGCCATCGTCATGTTATCAGCTGGGGTGTTTGTATGACATGACGGCCGAGCTTGTGGTACGATATCAAAAATATTTAAACCTTTCAGTCCATTGGTGTATTTTTTATATTCTATTTCCTGTTGTATCCATAATTTTGATCTAGTTTGGAGGTATTTTTTAGAACTGGAGAGATTAGACCAAACCATCATTTACACCTTCAGTACAAGAGGTTTTCCAAAGCTGAATAAAATCATCAGATGCAAGCAAAATTAGATTTATAAAACACGTCACTGAACTGAAGGTGTTAATGAAAAAAGATCTCAGAGTGGTTACAGAGGTGTTCTGTTGTCTAATGTGACGCGAGTTCGATGGCGGGCTGGGAATAGTGTGTGTTATAGCCATAGGGGCCGGGATGTTAAGCCTATGCCCAGAGCAGGACACATTAAAAAAAATAATAATAAAATAAAGATCAATCTGGTCATCTTAAAATGAACAGTCCACTCCCTTACACTTTAGTAATCACTTGCCACATTTTATTTGGTCAGTGTGGTTATTGCATTATCAGCAAGCCACAAAAAAATAGAGTATTGTAGGAAATGAGAATACGGGAAATACACAAAATAATTCTAGTACTACAGTCAGAATTCAGTTATGGTCATCAGCCTGTTGTCCCCAAGACTCGTCCAGTCTTCATCACTTCAGTATCACCACGTCCTGTTATCGTCTTTCTTCCTTGAACCTGGAAAAGTTATTCTTATTTCTATAAATCTTGAGAAGGTAAGCAAAAAAGGCATGCTTACTGTAATTACCTTCCTCTAGCCTGCGTCTGTTGCTTTATTAAAGGAAACGCATGAAAGAGTCTGGAAAACCTCATTAGAAACCACAAATGGAATTCCTGAAAAACCTCTAAGAGAAAAGATACAAGCAGTGTAAGATATGGGGCGATGGGGGGGGGGCTGTGATAATCAGAAAAATGTATACGTGAAGGATTAACCTGTATCCTTGAAGTATTGCCAAAATATGTCTCTAATCAACCACCATTCAATTCAATGAGACCAATACAAGGACTGAGAGTAAATAAACATGTTTTCTGTTATCTAAAAATTAATAATAACAGTTAAAGGGATGAGGTATGTTTAGGAAATATATGTATATAAAACACTGTACAGACCATTCAATAAACACATGGAAAGGGCAGACAGCTCTAATGTACTCGTTGAAGCGCCTTGCTGACATATTCCAGGTATCGAGAGGAGAGGGAAGTAGCCAGATATATAGTGGAAAGAAACTGTGATCAGAGGGAGACGAAGAAGATGGGCAAGATGTAGCTGGAGGGAGCAAAGTAACATATAAGGGAAATGAAATAGCTCAGTTTCGAAATAAGAGCCACTTTGTGTTTCGACACCATAAATACTGATAGACTGTACATAATTTAAATAATGCATTCGTCACTGTAGACGTTGAGGAATGGAGAACAAAGAACCGCTACTGAGAGTCTTGGGTGTGTAGAGAAGGGGATGGAAATGGAATTGGAAACGTAATGGCATACCGAGAGATAAAGGAAAGGAGACGGAGGAAAAGACAAAAGAGACTGACAGACTAACAGATAGACAGAGCAGAAAACCGGAGACAATTTTCGAACAGATGAGGGGGAGAAAGGAGCGGGGAGGATGTAACTGGTGAAAGGCAAGGAGATACTGACGCAAATCTGTGTTCTGATGAAACTGGATGGAATGTTACGGAAATGAGCCTTAATGGCTAAGAGAGAGAGAGAGAGAGAGAGAGAGAGAGAGAGAGAGAGAAACGTTGGTAAAATTCCACCTGTTTTTGGTAATGGTAAGCGCTATAACATTCACCTGGCTGTAAGTCCAATTACCTGACAAATGACCTTCATGTCTCCGTTCTCCCATCGAATTTAATAATACCATTAATTACTTCAGCTGCCCCTGCCAGGAGCTATTAATTGACCCTAAATTAATCCCCTGCTTCCCCTCATCGTCCCATTGTCTGATCCTTTGATGCTGTCATTCCAGGGTAGGCTGCCAGCACTGCGTTGCCGTTTCATTCATTCTGAATCATATATTTATATTTGGTTGACTTACGCATCATCATGAACATATGGATCTATACCATTCATTCACTCGGTATGCAGATTTCATAAAAGTAAGGCATTTCAAGCCAACTCACTTCCACTGTAATCAGCTATCTACTGTACATAAAAGATATATTTATACTGTACTGATAATCGTAACCACATACATCGGTGGAGTGCTAACAAGTGTAGTTTGCTTTAAAATCTTTTTCGGATAAAATAGCTTATAATATGAAATATTATCTCAAACAGGTTCATTAGTCATTCGAATCATAACTGACGATATATAATTGATAACATTTAGCCAATGATAGTAAATGAAGTTGTTACATTAATTCATAAGTGTATACAGTTATTTTAGTCTAAGTATGTTTATGGATAATAATAAAATTACTTATGTTTCAGGGACACATTTTTTTTTTTTTTTTTTTTTAATTTGCCAACATCGTCTCTTCCCCTAACTGCATGTGATTTGTAATACTTCATCCTATATACCAACACACTCTGTCACCAGAATACAATGCACTATTCCTCACTTTAGTTCTTTATTCTGAACCGTGATTTTAAAGGAGTAATGGCAAATTCCAGTTAGAACGAAATAATTAAATAACATTTTTTTTTTTTTTTTTTGGCCCACAACCGACGATTTGATAGCGATTCTGGCTCCAAGTCTCTCCGTAGTTACATATGAATATCTGTATGGCTGTTGCGGTGAAGTGGTGTTGGTTGTCATTCAGGTCATTATCAAGGCAATGGGCTCAGAGATTTCATTATGAACGTTCACTATAGTCAGTAATGATGGCAGTTACTGGGTGATGCTGCCACACCCTGGGATATTACTGACACTAACAATGGGGGGCGCCGCGCCACTGGGTGATGCTGCCACACCCTGGGATATTACTGACACTAACAATGGGGGGCGCCGCGCCACTGGGTGATGCTGCCACACCCTGGGATATTACTGACACTAACAATGGGGGGCGCCGCGCCACTGGGTGATGCTGCCACACCCTGGGATATTACTGACACTAACAATGGGGGGCGCCGCGCCACTGGGTGATGCTGCCACACCCTGGGATAATACTGACACTAACAATGGGGGGCGCCGCGCCACTGGGTGATTCTGCCACACCCTGGGATATTACTGACACTAACAATGGGGGGCGCCGCGCCACTGGGTGATGCTGCCACACCCTGGGATATTACTGACACTAACAATGGGGGGCGCCGCGCCACTGGGTCGTTTTCTCACTAGCATGGGTAACAACGGAGCACCTCTTTCTTGGAGAACTATTGTTATTATCACACCTCAGCTTTCTATGCAGCGATATTTCTCTTTTTTCTTGTTTTCTCCAGCCTTTTATTTGTACCTAATGGATGCCCTTTTGTTCTTGAGTTGCTAAGTATATTAATTTAACAATTTTACCAAGTACTGATGCTTCCCCTTAGTCAAACATGTGAATGAAAAAAAAAAATGTTTATAGAATCTTATACTTTATGTCGTTCTTATGTTTTTGATATCGGCATTATTTCCACCCTCAGCAGGTGCAGTTACCATAACGTGGAGTGAGAATTTTGGAGACTTGAATGGAGTGTCAGTGAAAGTGTGGTACAGATAACTAGTCATGCTGTTGATTAGTTTTCCCTCTACTAAGTTTTTTCCTACCAACATGAACCTCTTCAGTAGATGTAATTAGAATGAGGTGCAAGGAGGACTCTGGGAGCTTGAAGGGTGAGTGAATGAAAGTGTGGCACAGTTAACTGGGTATGATGTTGATTAATTTTCCTTCTGTTAAAATTTTCTTGCTCCTTTGATCCTACCTTACCTAATCATTGGGTGAGAAAAAGATGTCGGGATGATGATGATGATGATAATGATGGTGATGATGATGATGATGATGATGATGATGATGATGTTGATGCATTTTCCCTTGGCTCCCACATCGCCGACTCTCTCTCATTGCCCACGTGTATTTTCACCATCAGGGTCCAACAGAAACCCACCACAACTTTGGCTCAGAGTTTGTGAGGAAAAAAAAAATGTGATAGAAAATTTTAATTTGGTCAGCTTGCACATTGGTCCACATCCACAACAAGATTTTGGCCACCTTGGAAAGGGCAAAATGAAAGGACCCAGAGGATATGTGGAAGGTATGGGAAGGAAAACTGGAATAACTGAAAAAGTGATGGAAGAGGATGAAAATGCAAAGTATGTTGGAAGAGAAATTGGGAGGGGAGGGAGAGAGGGAGCAAATGAGGAAATAAGGGAGTTGTATAAAGGACGGATATGTGAAGGTATACTCGTAGAGGGAATGTGTGAGAGGGAAGGAACTGATGGATAATGTGGGAGCCACATATGAGGAAGAAATGCCAGACAAATAGCAAATGAAGGAGGACAGAAGGAAGTGTGAAAGATATAAAGAGGGAGGGAGAGGAGAAGGGAATGTTGAAGAACATGGGTAGGTATTTAGGAGACCGAAAGTGTGGGATGTATGAGAGGGAAAAGGAAAGAAACTGTGTGAGGGATGATTACAAACAGATGAATAACGTAGGAAAGAGAAGACGGAAAGGTAAATGTGGAGGGTATAGGGAAGGTGAACAGAAGGAAAATATATCTTAGTTTGGGGAACCATTGTTAAGGGACGAAAACGTAGAGAAAATGGCGGAGTGAGGAACTGAATAAGAAGGGGAGAAGCTGAGAATAATAACTGAAACCGTCTGTGTCAAGGAGCTGAGGAAAAAAAGCTGTGAGAATTGAAAAGCGCAATACTGATGAAGCATTTATAAATGGATGTGTGGGAACTGAATTATTGTTCACATTTGTGAAGTTGCCTGAAAGATTCTGGAAAATCGATTTTGATCGACCGCACTCCAACTACATAACTGCTGGTAGGAACTCAGTATTTTGTACTGATTGATAATCATGTCTGCATTAGTATTCTTCTCGCTTCAGCGAGATAAATTAGTAAATTTATCCTCAGGCAGTGAGCTGCTCATAACAACCATATACACGGAATGGGTTCATACTGTGCGTTGACTCCCTGAGGGCCATGTTGCGTGAGATCTAGTTAACCGGGTAATTACCCTCACCAGAGATGCCTCCTGTTGTTTACTGACACACCTGGAGCGAGAGGCAGAGAAAGTGGCAAAGGCTGGGAGAGGAAGCCAGTGGTATTGTATGTATAATGTGACACGGAAGTGAATTAAAGTGCCTGTATTGAATTACACACACACACACACACACACACACACACACACACACACACACACACACACACACACACACACACATAAAAGTATACAAACACAGTCACAAACACGCACACAAGCATTAAAACAAGCATACCCAAACACATGCAGATACAAACACAAACAACCAAAGCATAAATGCAAACAAACATGCGAACAAACATACAGAAGAGAGAGAGAGAGAGAGAGAGAGAGAGAAACTGCTTGCGTGGTAAGGTGTAATCACAAGCCACCAGCACGTACAGTATTCATTAATACAACCCATTTTGCCAAACATACGCTGCCAGATGCGGCAGTGAAGACTAAGCAAAGGATATAATTCAGAGCTGTGTCAATTTCTGCAACATTTCCCGTTATTTCTCAGGTTTGTTTAGTTAACATCAGAGTTCTAATTTTTATGTGCTTCTTGCTTCTTAATAGCTGTAAAATACCTTCGGGTTTCTAGAACTCTCTTCTGTTAAGCTGACTTCGTGCTGTTGTTTAGTCTGCTAGATTAACTTCTTTTACGTATATCCTTATTCTGTGGCTTTGTATCATACTGATTATACTGTGTATGGGCTTTATAAAAATTTTTGTAGTTGAAATCTTTCTCCTAAGACATAAGTAATATTAATGGTAAAGCACGGAGGTTTTCTGTTTGATGGCTGTATGTTTCTCTTATGTGGGTATAAAATTTTCTGTGATAGCTCATCAAGTTTAACAGTCCCATGTCTCTTAGAAGTTGTATTACTAAAACTGATGTTAATTATGGCATTATTGAAGCCAACAAAGTCTGCTGGAGGGGACAATGGGAGATGATATTCTGTTTTGGTTGTGTGTGTGTGGGAGATGTATCTCAAATCTAATGACATTATGATCGGATACACTTAGTTGGTCATTTACGGTGATATAATTAATCATATGCTCTTGAGATGACATAACTGGATTCTAGTACTGTGGCTCCATGTGTTGATTTGCGTAGGTGCTTTGTGTAGAAAACCTCTATAAAGTCCACTCATGTATAAGTTTCATTTGTAATATTATATGATATTGTCAGTAATATTATGATAATTCCAATAAAGGTGATGTCGGTATCAAGAAGGTTGTGGTATCGATGGTGGTATTTGTGGTAGGGATTGTGATGGCGATAATGACAGATACGGTGATTGCGGTAGTGATTGTAGGTAGCTATATTGGTAACTGGGGAGGAGATGGTCGTAGTTGTGGTGGTGATTGTGGTAGCGATGCCAAAAACTGTGAGGTTTGGGGTAGCAATGGTGGTAGTTGTTATGGCGATTGTGGTAGGGATGGTAGTAGTTGTCGCGGTGATTTTGTTTGCGATGTTAGTAGCTGTTACTGTGATCGAAATTGGGATGATAGTAACTGCGGTGGCGGCGGCAGTAGCGATAGTGGTAGATATGGATGTGACTGTGGTAGACTGTGATGTGTGTGAAGGAATGAAATAGTTCAGTTTATTGGGGTGGTGATGGTAGGTAGGCTGGTATCCAGGTAGGTAGGTAAGAAAGAAGGCAGTTAAGTTGGTAGGTATGTAGGTAGGTACGTAAGTTGGTAGGTGGGGAGGTAAGTAGGCAGATATAAGGACATGTAAAGTTGTTACATACTGGTAAGTAGGTAGAAAGTTATACAAATCAGACAGCAGATAGATAAGTATATTGTACAGTCGTGGTCATAAATAATCACCTATCCTCTTGTAGCCCGTGCTTCAGGCTAGCTCCTTCATGCGCGGCAAGTAACACTGGAGTAAGAGGGGCTGGGAGGGAGGGGCCAGAGAGAGAGGGGAAGATGGGTGGAGGGACGAGCGATGGTGCAGGGATGGAGTGAGGGAGGGGCGGAGTGGTAGGTACGGAAGGGAGAATGAAATGCGAAGTTGTGGCCACATAATTTGTCTATTTTTTCTTATCCAGAGCATCAAATAAGGGAGTTACTATTAGGTAGATAAAGCTGCATTGCATCTTGTATAGCGGCGTCAGATAACAAACTTTAGATAGGTGGTGATATTAAGGACTGGCTCGTGAGAGAAGTAAACTGACATGACAGATCAAACTTTAGTGCGGAGCCATCGAGACTGTGTGGGCCCAGGCTGTCAACGCGAGGAAGCCAGAGAACGCGAGGGCACGGGCCCGCCTCCTCCAGCACACCAAGGACGAGTGAGAGCCGTTAAGACGAAACCAACCAACCATCAACAATATTGTTTCTCCGGTGCCACGAAGCCTGCATGAGGTTTTTAAGGCATGAGACCATTGGACTACTTACTAAGGCGTTCCTGGTTGCTTTGGCTTGACAAGTGTCGGTAAACATTGCCACAGATATATTTTGGGAGTTTGGGTAGGATCTTATTTTCCCTCTAACAAATTATGAGAGATACCGTTATCATATCCACCCATGAGCACAGACATCAAATTTATTTACCTTTTATGCACAATTATTCTAAATAGCATTTTCAAATAAGAAATCATTAATTAATTATTGAATTGACATGATGATGACTGTATAGAAGGAGTGTTTACAGCGAGGGTGATCATATTTACAGTGGACACAGCCATGTCAAAGGTTGCATATAATATTTAGTTCCAAAAAATTAATTACATGTAAGGGTAGAGGACATTTCGTAACACAAACATTACTGAAGTCAAAGCCATCCAGATTCCATTCTGCATCTGAAGTCAAAATACATCGACTTTTTTTTTTATGTGAGGAAGAACAAACCAAAGGCAACGAGCCAGCAAAACTGTTCCTTCCAAGAGAAAAACAAAATACAAGAGAGAGCCAAATTCAAGATCCTATCATTTCGAGATGCCTGGACACACTGCGTTTGAAAGACTGGAGATCATAGGAAGCAGGAAATACAGACAGAGAGAGACAATTCCAGAGTTGACCTGTTGCATAAATGAAGGACTGGAAGTAACGGTTAACTCTTGCATTAGAGAGTTGGACAGAAAAGGGATGAGAGTTTGCTGCTAGACGGGTGCTATGCGCCCGTCGTAGAGGTGGAGGAATGCATGCAGACAGTTCAGAGGAGCAGTGACCATTGAAGTAGCGATAGAAAAGAGATAAAGATGCAACAGTGCGGTGAAGAGAAAGAGGTTGAAGGGAGTCAGTAAGAGGAGGAGAGTTAATGAGGTGAAAAGGCTTTGACTCCACCCTATTGAGAAGAGCTGTATGTGGGGAGCCCCCCCCCCCACACACATGAGAATTGTACTCCACACAGGGGCGGATAAAACCCCTGTATAGAGTTAACAATTATGCTGGGGTAAAGAAGGACGGAGTCGGCTTAGCACACCCAATCTCTTGGAAGCATATTTTACAAGAGATGTAATATGATCTTTCCATGATAAGTCTCGAGTAAATGAAACCCCAAGCATGTTCAAGGATGATGCAGGATTAAGCTGAATATTATTAAACATTAGTAGGTATACCTGTGGAAGATTTTGTCGGGTTGATAGGTGCAAAAAATGAGTCTTAGATGCATTAAAAACAACAAGATTATTTTTACTCCAGTTAGAGATATGAGCCAAGTCAGACATTAGGTGTGCCATAGCCTCATCCCTTGTTTGTTGAAGTAACTGCTGAGATGGACGTTGCGGGAATCGAATGGAAAGGTGAAGGGTGGAGTCATCAGCATATGAGTGGATAGGGTTAGATGTACAGGTTAGAAGGTCATTGATGAATAAAAAGAAGAGAGTTGGTGATAGGACAGAGCCCTGAGGAACACCACTGTTATTAGATCTAGGAGAAGAACGATGGCCGTCTACAACAACAGCTATAGAACGACCAGAAAGAAAGCTAGAGAGGAAGGCACAGATAGAAGGATAGAAACCGTAAGAGGGCAGTCTGGAAATTAAAGACTTATGCCGGACTCGATCGAAAGCCTTTGAGATGTCAAGTGCAATGGCAAAGCTTTCGCCAAAGTCCTGAAAGGAGGATGACAAGGAGTCTGAAAGGTAAGTGAGATGATCGCCTGTGGAGCGTCCCTGACGGAACCCGTACTGACGATCAGAAAGAAGGTTGTGATGGGAAAGATGCTTTAAAATTTTTCTTTTGAGAACAGACTCGAAAACTTTTGAGATACAGGATGTTAAAACAATTGGACGATAGTTAGAGGGTTGGGAATGGTCACCCTTCTTTGGGACTGGCTGAATGAGAGAAAACTTCCAGCAAGAAGGAAAGGTACAAGTTGATAGCCAAAGGCGAAAGAGTTTGCCTAGGCAGGGTGTAAGCACAGAAGCACAGTTCTTGAGAACAACAGGAGGGACTCCATCAGGCCCATATGCCTTATTAGTATTGAGGCCTGTGATGCAGATAATACATCAGCTGAAGAAATTTTAATGTCAGGCATGAGGAAGTCAGATGGGGTAATTGATGGAGGAACATCACCGGAATCGTCTAAGGTGAAATTGGAGAAGAAAATCTGAACGAAGAGATCTGCTTTATCAGTAGAAGAAATAGCTACAGAGCCATCACAGTAGAAAAGAGGAGGCTTGTTTACCAGGTGGATCAGTGAAAGGAGAGGAGAGCCAAAGGTGGTGGTGAACGTTGAAATCTCCTAGAATGGAGATTTCATAGAAAGGAGAGATGGATAGAATGTTTTCCATCGTAGAAGTAAGATAGTCAAAGAATTTTTGATAGTCAGAGGAATTAGGAGATAAGTAAACAGCGCAAATATATTTAGTCAGAGAATGATAGGAAAGCCGAAGCCAGAGTGTAGAGAATTCAGAAGAATCGAGTTCAGGAACATGAGAGCAAGATAAGTTGTTGCATATACGAGTATATACACAACAGCCACCTTTGGCTTTGAGACGAGTATAGAGAAAGTAGGAGGATACAGAAAAGGGTTTGCTGTCAGTTGCCTCAGACGGCTGAGTCTCAGTTAGAAAAAGAAGGTGAGGTTTAGAGGAGGAGAGGTGGTGCTCAACAGAGCGAAAGGTAGAGGAAAGGCCACGAATGTTGCAGAAATGAAGAAGAAGGGAGTCAGACAGTGGTTCCAGGCATCTTGAGTCGTCACCGGGAGAGGGGCAGAAGATGGGGGCATTTATGGTCCCCCCCCCCCTGGGGACTCCGAGGCTATGTTATACGACGCCATTTTTTTTTTTTTTTTTATGGAAGTGTGGTGTGTACTGTGCATGTAGTTTGGTGCTGATAGAGTAACTTGTATTGGAGAGCATGCTGGTCTACTCTCTGTGTTACTGAGACACTGAAAAAGTTCAGCAAAGGGGGGATGGTCGGGACCTAGTCCCGAGGGCTGATGAAACGGGAGCTCCAGCTCTCCCTGTCATCAGCTTTCCATCCACCTTGGGAGTACTGCCCTGCTCGACTGGTGCTACAGTCTACTCCTCATACACACAAATATCTGGCTCCGCACAACTGTTTGATCTGTTACGTCAGTAAATCTCTCTCACGAGCCAGTCCTTGATATTACCACCTATCTAAAGTTTATTATCTGACGTTGGTATACAAGGTGTATTGCAGCTTTATCTACCGAACACTAACACCTTTATTTGATGCCCTGATTGAAAGAAAATAGACAAATTGTTTGGCCACAACTTCGCATTTCATTCTCCCTCCCCTACTTACCCTCCCTCCCCTCCCTCACTCCACCCCAGCACCATCGCTCGTCCCCCCAGCCACCTTCCCTTCTCTCTCTGGCCCCTCCCTCTCAACTCCTCTTACTCCAGTGTGACTTGCCGCGCATAAACGAGCCAGTCTGAGGCACGGGCTACGAAGGTAGATGATTATTTATGGCCACGACTGTACGTATGCCGATAAGCAGGTAGGTAAATCAGAAGGTTATGAGTGGAAGTAGGAACGGTGATAGACTGGTAAGCTTGTTAGTGATTAGCAGGCAGGTAAATGGCATGTAGGTAGTGTACGTATGCAGATAGTTAGGTAGGTAGACAGGGAAATGGAGAGATAAAACAGTCTATATATTGGCAGGTGGTACACATGACGGTAGGTAGGTAGGCAGGCAAATATGTCAGTATTTACGTCAGATGTTCGGTGTATATTTTGGTAGGTCGGCAGTACTACAGTTAAGAAGATGGATAAGTGCCAGTAAGTAGGACTGAAGGTAAGTAGGTGGGGAGATGATTATGACCGTGGTCTGGTTAGTAGGTTTGTTGGCAAGTAGGTAGGCAGATATCTGTAGTTATACCAGAAGACAATAGGGTGATATCCGACCCAACACTACCAATGTAACAACCCTTCCTACATCTTACGTCTTAGTCTGCGTACAGTTTCACTTTACAAGAGAGAGAGAGAGAGAGAGAGAGAGAGAGAGAGAGAGAGAGAGAGAGAGAGAGAGAGAATACCAGCGTCACTGAACACTAGAGTGGTGGTGCAGTGGTTAGGGCGACGGCCAGCAGGGAACCCTGTGGAGAGGAATTTGACATGTCGTATATAATGCTCTTTAGCCCACTCTGGTATTGTATTCCAGGTAGCGCCAGACGTGTTTTTTCAGCTGTGAGTAATAACAGTCTGAGAGTGTTAAAATGGTAGTCATTTCCATATTACCTTTTTGTTCGAGGTGTAGGGGGGCCGGAGACAGGACTTCCATAATACAGATCATTGAAGTCATTGGAGATCACCGCTTGTCTTTACAGCTTGAAAAATCTCAGGGCACCTCGTAGATTCCACTCGTAGTGTGCATACACTCGGCCTTCTCCGACCCGAGACTTCTTCTACCAGACCATTAAGGCGTCCTTGGCCTATCTAAAAACACCCCCACAACAGCCATAACCCTTGATATGAATGTAATGTCCTGTGCGTATGATTGTAGAGATAGTGTGTATTAGTGTTTAATTGTCAGGTGACGTGTGAGGGCTGCTAATGATCAGCTCACTGTTGGTGTGTCGTTGGATAATTACTAGACCACGAGAACGGGTCCTCTAACTTATATCTGGACGTGAGGACATGAATTAAAATACCAGTGCTATGAAATGCAATATATCAGGTGTAAAAGCACGTGGCGTAAATACTCCAACTTGTCCCAGTGAAAGAAATGAAATGATGGGAAAGTATATGGGAGTGACATGGTTGGGAGGAGAAGCGGGTCACAGAAAACGAGATGTAGCCATAAAGGGGGGAGTGTATTGTATGGTGCTGCGTGGCAGGAAGAGGAGTTGTTATTGAGCAGGGACAGAAAACCTGCTGGTTCAAGTGTCAAGGCCACCGATCAAGATATGCGGCGAGACGCAATGGACAGAGTTCTCCGTCAACGAAACCTGTCGTATTTAAGGTAATATCCATTAAACTATTCCGTACAAAGCCAACTTTCATATCTTATCCTTGATAACACAAGACGATTATCATCGGTTAAGGCAGTGGTTCCCAAACTGGGGGCCATATATCAGAATGTAGGGGGCCATAACCTGAACTGAAGGAGTTTAGCGAGTAGGTAGTCAGTGGAGAGAACTTACACAGGTTCAGTACAGGTTTGTGCAATGCCTTGCTGCCAGGGAATTTTTTTATTGCTGAATCAGCTTCTCGCAATACTGCAATTTTTAATTACTCTAAGTATGGATTTTTTTAATGTGCATTTCATTATTCCTTTAGTACCATTTCAATAATTATATAAGATTCAGCTAAGACAAAATACACATTTCTTTATTAATACTTAACAAAAGAGAAAATAACAAATGGAATCAATAAAATTACAGGAGATGCTACAGTGATTTTTATATGGACATGATGAGTGTAGGACTGTAGTGTAGACAGTCACTGTAGTCATGGGTTATGGTTGGGGAAGGGGGGCCATGGACAAGGATCATGTATGAAAAGTGGGTAACGACCAGAAAAAGTTTGGGAACCACTGGGTTAAGGGGACAGTCTGACTGTGAGGACGTTATGAGCAGTGACAGTTATTCTGATTGCTTCATAATGTTAATATTTTAATTTCGTTGTCACCAGAGGATTTTATGGTGAAGATATTAAGAGAGCGAGTCGCTTGAGGCTTTGAGGCAGTGAGGTGAGGTTAGGTTACGAGTACACTGGGTTAGGTTAGCATAGGTTATGAGATGGTAATATGAACGGTGGTTGATAAAGGCAGAGGACAGCTGTGAGTGTGCGATGGTTAACTGTGTGTGTGTGTGTGTGTGTGTGTGTGTGTGTGTGTGTGTGTGTGTGTGTGTGTGTGTGTGTGTGTGTGTGTGTGTGTGTGCGTGTGTGTGTGTGCTTTATTTTAAATTCATGTAAGCACAAGCAAATATTAGTCTCATCACACACACACACACACACACACACACACACACACATGAACACGAAGGTCTATGCTTTCGTTCCAAATTAGTAAGGCGAGGTAAACTGCAGTAGCGAAGGTAACTGAGTGCAGAGAGTGGGAGGGCCATGGCCACCGGGACAACATGGATTATGTCACTGCAAGAGAGAAAGAATGGTTGGGGCGACATGATAGATGATGACATTGCCTGACACTTCATTTCTGTGGCATCTTAATCCTCCTGACTCACGCCACGCAGGTCTGCATTTTTGTGTCAAATTAGAGACCAAGTTAATGTGCGTGAGGGAGGCTAACTGGCACCAGAGTGGATCAACACAACCCACCCCACACCATGACGGATTTGGCCGGTACCAGGGAGCTCAGATATCAGCCACCTTATTTAGATGGCACCATAATTTTTTCATTGTGTATGGTGGATATCATTATGGAGGTGGAAATGTTGTTGGATGTAAGAGGCTAATAAGACCCGATGCTGCTGATATAAAACTTTGAGTCTGGGAAGGATCTCAGTCAATGTCTGTGGTTTTCTATTAGCACAGCCAAACCAAAGGCATTCTAATGACGGCTGCGACGTTAAGTGTCCTTTGCTTAGGTTGTATATTGTTAATATAGACATAACTTTATCACGGTGTTCGCGGCTGTGTGTGTGTGTGTGTGTGTGTGTGTGTGTGTGTGTGTGTGTGTGTGTGAGAGAGAGAGAGAGAGAGAGAGAGAGAGAGAGAGAGAGAGAGAGAGAGAGAGAGAGAGAGAGAGAGAGAGAGAGAGAGAGAGAGAGAGGGAGAGAGAGAGAGAGAGAGAGAAAGAGATAATTTAAACTAACACCCACTGACTGAAGGAGAGAACTTTGGATGAGGGAAGAGAGGATGGCTGAGTGCATCAAATATTTAACAAGTGGTCATCAAGGGTCCAGGTGTGGTTTTAATTTCACGAGTCAAGTGGACACACGCGTGGCTGTGTCAAGTGTGTCTTGCTCCATCGTTCTTGAGGGAAAACCATCTTCAGAAAATCTTATTAGAATGTTAGGAGACAACACTATAGCACGAGGTGTCTGAATGGGTGTTGTAGTTAAGCCGGTAAGATGAATATAAACAGTGGGAGAGCAGAGAATGGGTGGAGCGGGCAGCAAGACGTGCATAGGATGAACCCAGATGGTGGGGGTTGGTGATGCAGGGTGGACGAGTACACCCTGTGGAGATAAAAGTTGCATGAACGACGTTGCTGGTATTTAGAAGGTGTAAATATCTCTCTTATGGAATGTAAACGTGTGTATGGGTTTGGGTAGGAATAGAAAAATGATGGAGGTGCTGGTAGAGAAGGATGTGTGTGAAACGAGCTGAGAAGGTGGTTCTTTGGGGGTCAGGTGAGGGTAAACCAACTTGTGTAGATGGACTTTTTTAGGTTGCTCTATATGGGCGTGGCAATGATACATTAAAGCCTTCCCAAGCTGTACATTAAGATCCACAACAGTAAACATGCACCGGCCTTGCCTAGTATCTCAGGACGCAGTCGAGAAAGCGGCTGCGAAATAAAGGTGTTAACTACTTCACAATGATAGAGTGCTTCTCAGTCTTATCAAGCTCTCCACTGACGATCTTAATTAATATATTGAGGACATAAATTAATATATTGAGGGGTAAATGTAGGCCAAATGTATTCCGTTCGTTCTAACAGTTTCACTCATGCGAATCGAATCGTTTAGTAGCAGCAAAAATATAACGAGAATGACGTATTCGAGTTGGCGGTGCTACAGAGGGGAAGGAAATTCAGACCGAGAGGAGTTGAAGAGTCATGCAGCTTAGGCACCCAGCGTGGTAGAGACTTTAGACCAAAAGCAGGCTAGTTGCAAATGTGGGTAACAGTGAAGGAGAAGAGAGACACAAGACAGAAATCAGGGAGAAGGCATATTGTGGGGAGAAGGTAGGAAAGTACACAGACAGACAGGAAGTTAGGGAGACAGCAGGCAAAGAGGCAGCAGTAAGGGAGACAGCAAGCAGAGAGGTAGGTAATGATGCAAGAAAGTGGAGTGTAAGGCATTGAAGCAGACATGTAGCCAGAAAGATTAGCAGGATAGTAGAAACTCAGGCAGGTAGGCAAGCAGGCATTAGAGGGAGGCGGTGGCTCAATCGGTAGAGAGGTTGCCTGCAGTCCTACCGGACCCAAGTTCAAATCCCCGCTGGGGCAGGGAACATTTAAGGATTTGAATTTCATAAAAGCAGACTTTACTGATCTACCAGAAGACCCGCCGACATGTCGTAAAAATACCCCCGCTAATACCAATACACAAGTCCTGTATGAGACAGCCCTAGCATGTATTCAATATGGACGGTGGTTATTAACGCCGTGGTGGTGACATGTTGAGGTGCATCGTATGTAGGAGGACTACTGGGCCTTGGGGGTAAGCTGTGAAGCCTATGCCCAGAATCAGACACATAAAAAGGATGTGGTGTTGGCTAACAGAATACATGCGAGAGGAAACACTGGTATGGATAATGAGGGAAGGCAGACAGGAAAGGCTGAGATTAGGGTCACAACGAGGCAGGACGGCGAGAAAAGCTAGGGCGAGGAGTGGAAAGTAAGGCAAAAATGTGGGTCACGGTGAACCATGAGGAAAGCAGGTGGTAGTGATGAGAAGGTATGCAGGAATGAACGAGGCAAGAAGAAGAACGGAAACAGAAAGGATGAAGGAATTACTAGGGTAGAAGGAGGGAAGCCGGTATGAAGAAGAGAGGAGGCGGGAAGGGACAAGTCAGCAAGGAGGAGGAAGGAAGAAGTTAGTGAGCGAGGAAGGGACGGTCTGTCGTGTGTTGACATGGGGCAGAGTGAGACGTGGTGTGTGTGTGTGTGTGTGTGTGTGTGTGTGTGTGTGTGTATGTGTGTGTGTGTGTGTGTGTGTGTTTCAGGCTGCTATATTGAGGTATGGATATAGAAGAGCATGGGATGACAGAGAAGCAAAGACGAGGTAGGGAGTCATATACTACTGTATAGGCCAGGTATGTAGGCAAGACGCAGCACGTAGGGAGGTAGGTAGTAGTGAAGGCCAGGTGAGGTAGTTACGGACGCAGCAGGCAGTGACGCATTAGTAAGGGAGGCAACAGGCACCGAGGCAGCAGTAAGGAAGACAGCAGCCAGAGAGGCAGCAGTAAGGGAGACAGCAGCCAGAGAGGCAGCAGTAAGGGAGACAGCAGGCACAGAGGCAGCAGTAAGGGAGACAACAGGGAGACAACAGCCTTCTTAATCTATTGAAGGCTAGAATTTTTCCACTGCTGTGTGAAATTATGTCCGTAAAAATAATAAAACATAATACCGAAAACAAATCAGTAATTAAGTTAAAAAGGAAGTTCTTTTCAGCAATAAAACATTTTTTCTCCATTTAATTTAGGGTTAGAGAGAACATCCGTTAGTATCTGGGAATATATAATCTATACATGTATATATAAATATATGTTTTAAAATCTATTTCTTTATCCCTCTCTCCCTATATATATCTACATCAGTATCTATTTATATCTATCTACCTATCTGTCTACACACACACACACACACACACACACACACACACGCATGCGCGCGCGCATTTCAGGATTTGCTATGGTCAGTTGATGAAAGTGAAAAAGATGAGAAAGACTGAGTGGAAATGAAAGAGGGTGACAAAATGATGAGAAAGGAAAGTGACTGAGAGAAGGTGAGGGGAAGTGAGAGTGGCTGAGAGAGGGTGAGGGGAAGGAGGGAGGTGGAGGGAGAGGGTGGGGGAGAACGTAAGAGCGCGAGGCAGAGTGAGGGGAAGGAAGAATGATTAAGGAAGCAAAAGGATCTACTGTAGGATGAGGGAAGAATGTGACAAGGGCGGGAGGGTGTGCGATCCAGTATGGAGGGGACAGGGTGAGATGGATGAAACACAGTGGAGGGATGGGAAGAAAATGGCATCAAGTGCTGCTATTAATGGAGTTAACATTTCCTTAATAAATTTGACGGAATATTTCTTTATTATTGTTGACACAATATTGAAATATTAATCATTAGATGGCAAGAATAAAACTGTTCTCTCCGATTTAAAAAAAAAATGTGTTATTACTTAGGAATCTTTAATTATCGTTAATGCTGCTCTCAGACCATTTTGTCCAGTTTAAGAATGACCTTGCTAAAGTTAAGGCTTAAATACAGTGTCAAGTAGTCCTTTTAGTATGAAAGAAGTGTTAACTTTTTATTCTAATCGTCCACAGGTAAAATAGTCTCCGAAAATTCTTTACAGAGGAGATATACATAAACTCTTTTGCTGCCACCAGATATTATTCACCTGCCAGTGGCGTCTCATTGCCTTGGGTGTGTAAATGCACGTAAGTCTTTGGAATATTACATGCTGCTCTTCATTTAACATTTCTTTCCATCACGACCCGGCTTGTTCGTCTGTCTATCGGTATGTCTGTCTATCTCCCTGCATACAACA
Source organism: Coenobita brevimanus (assembly GCF_032717465.1). Taxonomy (NCBI): domain Eukaryota; kingdom Metazoa; phylum Arthropoda; class Malacostraca; order Decapoda; family Coenobitidae; genus Coenobita; species Coenobita brevimanus. Next base: position 4,150,326 of record NC_137062.1, on the reverse strand, counting down.
CTATGAAAAACAAACAAACAAACAAACAATTGGATGGGGCTGCATGAAATTGGTATAAATGACTGAGGACCCTCACATGGACAATCAATTAAGCATTGGGCAAAGCGGTCAAAGGTCAGTGTCAAAAATGAAAGATGGTGCTGCCTTGGCGGAGGTCTGTGCTCTTCTCAGTGCTCTTGGTATTTTTGTTTTAGCTCTCTTTTCACTTCGATAACTATAATGATGCATTCCTATATTTTTGCTACCCTCAGGTGGCTTCATCTTTAGGACAGCCATTATAATCCACTTCATTATTAAGTGCCTTGTCATCAGACTGATTATAATCGCCTGGAGATTGACTAATAAGATTGGAAGATTTATTTTTTGTTTTACGTAAGTTATGTACAGTTGCTGTATGCACCGACTTGAGACACGGAACATATTAACACAAGCGATGATTTTATTATTAAAAAAAAAAAAAAAAAAAAAAAATAGAATCACCTGAAGAATCTTTTCTGTTCTTTTTCATTTTCTCTTCTGTGTTACTCTGATATCTGAATACTGTTGTGTGTGACTTTTTGGTCATAAGCCGTTTGCCGTATTGCTCCTGTACAGAAGTCATTTGGCACCATAATGATTAGTGAATGTCTGTAAGAAATACAGGTGGGTGTGTTCCTGAGCATCGTCATAATTTATTACTAATTTTAAAACGAAAGCATATACATTTGGCACAACATTTCATTAGGTGGTGGTAGGTGGTGACGGCCATCAATTCACTCACTTAATGTAGAACTGTCTACATTCTTTTTTGTGTACCAGCCTTCCTTTCTTCTTATGTCTTCCATCCTTCCCGTCGCCATTTATTAATCTTCTTTCCATTTCAGGTGGCTCTACACTGAGTGGCAAGCCACATGGTTTCGTGTAACCCAGGAAACCATTAACTATTTACGCTGTGTGGTAACCATGTAAACAGATAAAGCGGTGAAATGATACCTATTTTGGTGTTCCTGTTAACTGGGTGGAAAGGCACAAGGGAACATCAGTTTACTGCAAAGGATGTCCCAGCAGTTGTTTGCCTGTAGTTGACGGCTCTGCTCTGCCGGACAGACCGGGGTTACTCAACAACAACAACAACAAGTATCACGCCAGAAGCAACTTATGTCAACATAATCGGCATCAAAATTTTTCTTGTTGAAATAATGTGTGTATTTAATACAGCTTTTCTATTGGCACCAAAAGTTGATTAATTTACGTCTTCAGTAGCCTAAGATGCCTTTTTATTTTTAGTCACATTACTACCAAACGATTTATTGAATCATTTTGTCTAGTATGGAAAGGAGTTAATTAAGTCTTATTATCAGTCCACACAGGATGGCAGCCAGCAATGCACCAAGGCAAGAAAATAATTGATACTCACCTTACTTATCAGGTCACGTGGGTTTTGAAATACCTCCTTACTCTTCACAGTTATCAGACTGAAGGGGTTCTTTTGAGTTATTCCACATCCACCTCCCCCCCCCCTTCCCCTGCCTTAATAAGCGCAGGTGAGGGAGTGTGTAAAGGCAAACCATTATCTCAGCTCACACCCACTCTCAAACGCACTAGGTGTATATGCAGAACCATTGCCCTGTTTGGTCATTCCGGCCGCCCTCACCTCACCCTCACACTCACTCAACCGATGTATGTATTTACGCCTTAAGCAATGCCATTCACGTTTCCAAACTCTGTCCTGCGAGGAAAAACCTAGTTCAGAAGGGCATGGCAAAAGAACATCGCTGGGTCCAGGCAAGGGCGACTACAGCACCGACACCACCAGGGACCTTCGCATGGGGCCAGCAGCCTGCACTGCCCCCCACACCTCAGCCTCCACCGGCCCCAGAGGAGTTCCCCCCTCTACCTCCAAGAACTGGCATGCCCTCTGCAGCCCCTTCACCTCGGACTTCCCCTACCATCACACTCCATCCCCCTGTCCCTCACTCATCTCGTACACGTCCACCAGTGCTAACCATCGGAACTCAGACGGAACCAGACGCTGCAACCCAAACCCCTCCACCAGCTCCTACACCTCCCCAGGGATACTTTCTGCTGCGCAAAGAAGACCTCTGCCTCCTCAGTCAACAGCTCGGCGAATTCATCACCGACTGGATAGCAATGATGATAGGCAAGCCCATCCCACACCCAGAGGGAATTTTCACTATAATCGACAAGACCATAGCGCAGTGTCTAGAAACACAACCCACGACTCCCGTACCCAGCACACATCAGCACGACTCCCCTCCAACTCAGACAGTAACATTGCCGCCACCCACCATGCCCCCTCCCACTCCCTCTCATACCGTCTCCCCCACTCCTCCCCAAGCACACTGTCCTGTCAGAGCCACACAACGCCGCAAACAAAGAAGCAAGGAAGACAAGAGGAGCAGATCCCTCTCTCAAAACACACCCCGGGAACACCCTCAATCGGCTCCCTCAAACTCAAGCAGCCTAACCCTCACCACGGACATACCGACACGCACATCGCATCGCCAACCTCCCACTCCATCACGCTCAACCACAACCACTCGCAGGCCTCGCTCACGGTCCCCCATACCATCACGCACAGCAATGGACGACTGAGGGATATCCCTCCCCCTCCCCCAGACCCCAGTCACACCCCCACCGTCCCGACACTACGAATTCTCCAATGGAATATCCAAGGAGCATCGCCTAAGCGCCACTTGTTGGAGGAAGCAGCCCACAGGGACCGACTTGACATCCTCCTCCTCCAGGAGACCCTGCTCCGACCTCTCAAACCTTTCAGGTTGCGAGGCTTCACTACCTTCCTCCTCTCCAGCTCTCCAGGGGGCCCTAGGGGTTGTGCAATTCTTGTACGCAGCCACATCCCAGCCACAGCCATCAGTCCCTTACCAGACTGTGGTGACCACATCGAAATACAGGGAATTGACATCACCCTGGCCGATACCCACCTCCTCATTTTCAACATCTATCGCCCCCCCAATGCCGACCTTAACCTTGGAGAAGTTGCCACTCTCTCTGCTACCTCACGACTTTTTATCGGCGGCGACCTCAATGCCCACCACCCCAGTCTTGGGTCCAGGTCCACCACTAACACTGCTGGCCGCCATATAGCCGAGATGCTGGAAGAGGTGCCTGATATAGCTCTCCTTAACGACCCCACCATACCAACACATGTACGAGGAGGCAGGCTGGACCTCTCTTTCGTCTCCTCTGGCCTGACTACCCTTAGCACCTGGGAACTGCACCCCACCCTCACATCTGACCACCATGCTATTGTCACTACCATTCATGTGGCCCCACTCCCTAAGCCTTCTGGGCCCCCACCAAGGTGGAACACCAAGAAAGCAGACTGGTCACACTTCACTGCCACACTGGAGAACACAGCAGCATTCACCCCCCCAGTCGACCTGGAAAAACATGCCACTCTACTCACAGACGCCTTCAGCACAGCAGCAGGCTCTTCCATCCCCAAAACCGCCCCACCAAAAGTCTTCCATAAGGACCACTGGTTCTATTGTGCCAGAGTGCAGGAACTTAACAGGCGTCTTAACAGAGCCAAGAAGATCCACCGAGCCAACCCAACACCTGACAGCCTAGCCCACCTTCAAGCTGTCATCAGGCACTCCATATCCGAAAAGGCCGACATCAAGGAAGAAAGGTGGTTGGAATGGTGTCGATCCCTAGGGGCCCATTCACGGCTGGGGAGTATCTGGAAGAAGCTGAGGACTGTCTCTAACCCCCATCCACCTAGTCCCCCCTCTCATCCCGACCCACAGAGAGAGGCTGAAAGGTTGGCAGCTGCATTCGCTCAGCGGACCTCTCCCACCCAGCTTCCTGATGACACTAGATGTCAGCAAAAAGCCTTACACCAAGCCAGATCAGAACTGATACACACCTGCAAGACCACCCCAGCAGACTGTGATCAGTTGTTTACCATCCATGAACTAGAGAACGCGCTCAAAACTAGCACTGACACTGCCCCGGGCCCCGATGGTATCACATATTCCATGCTCGCACATGCTGGCACCACAGCACGATCTGCCTTCCTTGATTTAATCAACCATTCCTGGTCCATGGGCAAACTCCCAGATCAGTGGAAGACTGCCACCATTCACCCCATCCCCAAACCAACTGACCCCACCACCTTCAGGCCCATCTCCCTTCTCAGCTGCCTATGCAAGACTGCCGAGAGGATGGTGCTCCGGCGACTCACCTGGCTCCTGCCAGACCTTCACAGCCATATTTTTGCCTATGCCAGGGGTAAGGGGACTGCCGAGTGCCTGAGTTCGTTCCTGTCCGAGTTGCGTGGCGGCAGAGGCCTAGCTGTCTTCATTGATCTGGAGAAGGCCTTCGAGCTTGCGTGCCCAGATGTCATTCTGGCAGCCCTTGCAAGCAGGGGTGTCAGGGGTCGTCTCTTAAGCTGGCTGGAGGGGTTTCTCCGGGGTCGAAAAGCAGCAGTACGTTTCCAGGGGCACACGTCCTCTGAACACCAACACACGAATGGCACTCCACAGGGCAGCATTCTAAGCCCAACACTCTTCAACATCATAATAGACTGCCTTCTGCAAGTGGACCTAGGCCCTGGAGCTCGTCTCCTCTGTTATGCAGATGACATAACTTTGGTCATCCATGGGGGCCCCTACTATGTTCAAGCCCAGAGGGCCCTGTCGAGACTGCACCAGAAATGCACAGAGCTGGGCCTTAAAATCAACCCCTGTAAAACTAAGGCCCTCCCTTTCCTCATAAACCCTCCTACAGACCAGCTCCACCTTGGCAATTCTGTAATCGAATATGTCACCACGCACAAATATCTCGGAGTCATCTTCGACTCAAGACTTTCATTTAAACCAGAAGTCTCCCACCTCCGAGAACGAACGAGGTTCCGCATTAATGCACTGAGGTCTTTGGCAGGAAAGGGAGGGAGTTACTTACAAAGTCCTCCGCCTCTTTTATACACAGACCATCCGAGCCTTGGTTGACTACGCAGCTCCAGCACTGCCTACTATTGACTCCCCACTGCTTGACAAACTCGAGGTCATCCAAAACCATGCTATGCGAATTATGACTGGAGCTCCCATGTGGACACGCCTTTGCAACCTCCGATTTGAATGCAACCTGGAGTCACTACACCTCCGCATAGCTGCTAGAATGGCTGGGCTCGCGGCCAAGCTAGCCCACAACGCCTCTCCCCTCCCACTCCTGCCCCGACTTGTAGCAGCAGTCAATCTCCACCCTGACCTACTGTCACACAGCTGGATTCACAGTGCCGCGCGCTATTCACACCTACAACCTGGCTGATCACATTGTACAGATCTCAGCTGGACCTGCCGTCACCTACCAAGCCCAGCCTCCTTGGAGCCCCCCTCTGTTCAATCTCATCATCCCACGCTCTCCACCCAAGAACTGTACCCCCACCCAACTGATGCGTCAAGAGGGCCTCAAACAAATCGCCTCCCTCGCAGTCCTTGACTCGGCCACGTACTACACTGACGGCTCGGTTACGTCTTCCAGGGCAGGAGCAGCCTTTGTATGTGGAGATCGTTCCCACAGCTTGCGCATCACAGACGGGGCCTCCACCCTTCAAGCTGAACTGGCAGCCATCTCTGCTGCCCTCTCTGACGTCCTAGAGCACGCCCCTACATCTCCCACCATCATACACACAGACTCAGCTTCAGCCATTCATACACTTCGCCGACAAACTCACACCGATAACACCAAACTTATATACGACATTCTCAACACAGCCACGGAAATCTGCAATGCAGGGGGAACGATCACTGTCAACTGGATCCCAAGTCATGTCGGCATCGCCGGGAATGAGAAGGCTGACCGCACAGCAAAGACCGCTCTAGATAGACCGAATATTGACCTAGAACTACCAACCAGCTTCAGCCAGGTTAAACGTTCTATCAGCCATCAGGCAACCATTTTAAATAAAGCAGATCACCGTTATCAAGTACAACTGGGCTCTCCCTCTGCCAGATGGTATGCTGCAGCCACACAGTACAAGTCCCTGCCTTTTAACGCCAAGTATGACACAAACACACTTAATCGTCTGCGTCGCCTTCGCCTTGGTTATAAGTGTCTCTCTGAGATTATGGACGACGATGCCGACCCTGCTTCTGAGTGTCAATACTGCCAAATAACCACTCCCTTCCCCCTCCTGCACTACCTCCTCAGATGTCCTGCCACCTCCCAAATCAGAAAAAGACACCCTCTCCCCAATCCAGACATACCCCGTACCCATGCAGCTGCAAGATCAACAAATACCATCCGCTATGCCGCAGCCTATGTTGTAGCCACGACTCCCCTCCCTGTTCTAACTCAAGTTGTGTGCTCTGCTCCCCCTCCCACCTAGCATGCATGCCTAGGGTGTGCCTGTGTTGTTGTCCATATATACATGTGTACATCTGTGTGTATTGTGTCTGTGTGTCGGTACATATGGATGTCAGTACGTGTATATATGTATAACTGTGTGGTTGTCTGTGTGTATGTGTGTGTATCTTCCTACTTAATTAGAATTAAGACACAGCCGAGGGGCTGCCAACGCTGCCTCTACCACTTATATATTAACGCCGTGCTCACTGACTGGGCTAATGTATGGCCCGGCCTGCACCACGGGTGCAGGAAATCTTGAACGAACGAACGAACGAACGAACACGTTTCCACACAATCTCTTGGCCCTTACACTGCTCAAGGTAATGATCCAGACATTGTTGTATGTTCACAATTATTTTGTACATCGTGACAGGCTACCACGTTTCGTGTGTGAGGCTTAAAAAAAAAAAAAAAAAAAAAAAAAAAAGATAACAGGGGTGAATGCAGAAGAAGGAGTGTAGAGTGAAATAGGACTTACAAAGTTATCGTATACAAGAGTCGCTGACTGGACAGAGTTTTTAAAAGTGAGGGACCTTGACGATCAAAGACTGAGTTAGCAGCAAGGTATGGAAAGGGGAAGAAAAGATGGCTGAAAATGAAAAGTGAGGAAAGAAACAAGTAAGAGGAAGGTAGACAAGGAGGGAGGAAGGAAGAAGTTCGTGATAGAGGGAGGGAGAAGACAGAGTGAGGGAAGAGGAATGTAGAGAAAGAGGGAGAAAGGATGGGGGAATTATAGGAGAGAAAAGGAGAGAAGAAAAAGAAGTCGTTCATTCTTTCGATACAGTGATGTATTTAAGCTGCATGATACAGTTAGATAATTTCATTCAGCGTGGGAGATCCCATTTGCAGCGGAAGTGTTAATGAAGGCCATATTTACCCCAGAGCACACTTCCAAAGTCTCACCTGAGCTGGATAAAACTGTCTGGTGTTAGGAAGAAATTAAAAAAAAAAAAGCTGTGCCGGGGTGGGCGTTAAAGAAGGACGAAAGAAGTATAGAAAAGAGAGAAGAAAAATAAAATCGCAAAGTCAGTGTCAAAAGGCAGAACACGTGACGGAACGAAGATGATACTTTCTCATGACTGGGACAACTCTGGTGTTACAGTTCACTTAACTCTAAATAATTTTATACAGTGAGTCATAAGATCCTAAAAGTTAGTGCCACTCTTAAATTCCTTATGGAGGGGTCAGTTCTAAGATTTGTTTCAACTAATGCCAAACAATTTTACGCTGGTGATTTAGAGTCATAGGAGTCTCATAGTTAAGATAATTACTATTATGTCTCACAAAATCGGAACAGGTATACCAATGTACTGTATAGCAGCTAACGCCAGACGATTTTATTCAGCTGTGAGTGAGCCACAGAGGACTCCAGATTATTACCGCAACCAACCCTATCAAGGTCGGTAAACTCTGGTAAGTTTTTGCAGCTTACATTAAACAGTTTTATTTAGCCTGAGATTTATAACCTAATTTCCTCGTCATACACAAACAACAGGACCGGTTATAAAACAGCTGCGCTAGGAGAAGCTGAAAAAATGTTAATCCTTTCACTGACAAAATTTCTCCCTCCCCCCCAAAAAAAAGAAAAAAAAAAAAATCGCCCTATGGTAGCCTACATTAAGTTCCTGCATGTACGCACAATAGTACTTAAAGTGTTACTTGAGATGCTTTTATATGCTTTGCAAGGGTTTCACTTTATTAAACCTAATTATAAGTCCTACCCTAAATAAATGACACATTTACATCAATCACAGAAATCACATTATAGGTTAAAGAAATTCATGTACATTCCATTTACAGGCAATATTATATAATGGTAACGTTACACGCAAGCACTACACACAACATCTTCATATTACCACCAACACTACACACAACACCTCCACGTTACCACCAACACTACACACAACACCTCCACGTTACCACCAACACTACACACAACACCTCCACGTTACCACCAACACTACACACAACACCTTCACTTTGCTGGACGCTCTGACAACAAGCACAAAACTAGATATCCAGCCAAACTGAATAACCAGAATTAAAAAGTGAATTGGGTGGAAGGCGTGAGAGAGAACGGGGCAGCAACAAACAGGCTCCTTGATGAAGCTGACAGTTTTATTGTTGGATGCAGAGGGGGAACAGGACGAGGTTTATTAAGAAAAAAAAAACACTCAGGTATGAAGACAGTAACCAAATAGTGAGCGCAACACAACGCGGCCATCAATTAACAGTCTACTGTAACGTGATAGTTTACACTTGAACTGATACGGGATGTTGAAAAGATTCGATGAAATATATTGGAACTTAAGTCCATCTCGCTGTATTATATCCGTCAGAAAAGTACATATATGGTTTAACATTTTTTTAACAGTAGAATCCTACTGCAATTATTTATAATTTTCAGGAGTCCACTTCCTTGCAAATTCAAGTATCTGATTCAAGGCATAAACAGCACAACGAAAATCCATGTAAGAGACCTAGCAGTCCCCGTACGTGCAAGATGTGGCTTTACACAAAAGTTCATGTGATAATTAGACCATGACTGTAGTAGTGATCGTGTTTGTAATGGTGGTTTTCTGGAATTTTGGTGATACAGTGGTGGTGGTGGTGGAATTTTTATAACTGGAACAGTGAAGGTGGTGGTTGTGGTGGTGGAGCTGGTGATGATGGTGGTAGTAGTGTGTGATGTTGGTGGTGGTCGGAGAGGTACTGGATAAGAGATGTTGGTGATGGTGGTGGTGATACTGGATAAGCCGTGGTACTGCGAATGATGGTGGCGGTGATAATGGTAGCATTATCTGAGCACTGGTGGTAGTGGTGGTCGAGCAGTGGATGAGAAAATGATGGTGGTAGTTTAGTTATTTTGGATTAATTTGCTTGGTGGAGGTGGCAGTGTTGAGTTAAAGAATATCGTGAAAGCAATGAGGCAATGTAGATAGGGACTGTGGAGATGGTGGCAAGTGGTATGACTATTGATTTTATTTTCAGAGCAGAAGACAAGTAGATAAAGCCAGAGAGACAAGAAGACAGACAAACAGCCAGTCAAAGCTAGACACATAATACATGCCTGAAGGGTGTGGTTGTGGTGGAGGTGAGATACCAGCACACTAGCCACCCTCATGAACCTACTGTTAAATATATCAAAACGTCTTTGGACTGGGCGATAGATTTACAACATGAGATTTAGATAGACAGACAGATAGATAGACAAAGAGAGAGAGAGAGAGAGAGAGAGAGAGAGAGAGAGAGAGAGATACATGTATACGCGAAGCGTGTGGTGGCTGTGAGGGTGGTATATGAACACAACCGTGGTCTTCCCCACCACACTACACAAAGATATATGATAGTGTCTTTGGACACTGTGCTGAATTTAGAACTAGCTAGATAACTACGTAAATAGATAGACAGATGGATAGATAGATAGATAGGAAGATGAACAGAAGGGTACATACAGGTAGATACACAGATAAATAGATGTATTGTGTGTTGCTGTTAAGTTAGTATAAAAACACAAGCTATGACTCCCTCATCGCACAAGGGTAAGATTTATGGCAGTGGCTTTGAGCACCTCACTGGATATAGAACAAGACCCATAAATCGATAGATAGATAGACTGACGGACATACAGATAGAGAGACAGCTAGATAGACACATGGATGAAAGCATAGACAGACAGACAGACAGATAGACAGATGTATCGTATGTTTGCTGCTGAGGTGCTGTAAGAGCAGCAGATTGGCCTGCCTCTTCACACTGGGTAAGACTTATGGCAGGGCCTTTGGACTCCAAGATGGATCTTGCCACCACAATATTTACGTTGGGTCGCGAGAGGCATCCTGATGTTGTTGAGCAGGGCAGCTGTGTGTGTGTGTGTGTGTGTGTGTGTGTGTGTGTGTGTTGTTAAATCGCTTTGAATGGAACAATATGTTAGTTTCCACGCTCTGCTTGCGTCACTATCCATTAAATATTTATTTAATGCTGAGAGAGAGAGAGAGAGAGAGAGAGAGACAGACAGACAGACAGACAGACAGAGATTCAAAATTTACATTAAACAAGCATGATTAGATATATTGTTCTATATAATCATGCTTTCCCTAAAATTTAAGAAAGAACACGGCTGTCATGATGCTGACCTGGATCTCTGAATAACATATTTTAAAAAGTCAGATCTGTGTATCATTAAGTCAATGAAACCTACACATGTAAAATCTTTCACTCTTCCCATAGATAAAAATTCCCCTAAAACCACTTGCGTTCTTTCTCTTTTGTTCAACTTCACCCCTCCACTCCCTCCCTCTCTCTCTCTCTCTTTGCCCCGTCCCATTCCCCCGCCTTATCATACCGTCTCCACCTCTCTCGCCTTCCACGTCCCCATCCACCCTCCTCCTTCAGTCTATTCCCTGCCTTCAGCCCACTTCAGCTCACTCGTTCATCGGTCATCTATCCTGCTGCCCTACTTTTCCTGTTCCTGTCTCCCCCCACTCTCCTGCCGTCATCGTTCCGTTCTCCCTGTCTGGCATTTTCCACCAATATAGTCTTCCCTGTGGCAGCAAAGAGTGGGAGGAAGGATGAGGCGAAGTGGACAGGCTACAGACTTTAATTAAATAAATTAATAGATAAAGACTGTTTATACCAACAAAATATTTATTCTGTACCTAATATCTATCAGGACTGGACACCCCGCTGAGGGAAGGTGAGTGACAGCCAAGCCAACCTTTCCCCAAGTTGGCCATGTACGAATTAGGAAGGGTGTCAGTGGTGTCAGTTTGTATGTATGTTAGTGTGTGTAGTATATGGGTATGATTCAACAGATTGATGACTTGATACTGGAAATGATATTGTGTGAAAGACTGGCATGGGGGATAAGGAAGGATAATATCTTGGGAAGGACACACCTGGGTAATGAAACTAACAGATGCATATGACAAGACCATCACTATCTTTTTAGCTTGGCACTCGACAGAATAGTTGTAGTAGACTACACACACACACACACACACACACACACACACACACACACACACACACACACACACACACACACACACAGGGGGGCACAGACAGACAGACAGACAGAGATCCTCTAGAAAATACTATAATGTTATCTAATGTGTTGCGTGAACAGCTCAGTCTGCTGATGTGGGCGTGGGTGTGGCAGTGGGAGTAAGAAATGAACAAATGTTGCAGGCAGCTCATTGACAACGCTGACAGGCCCGGCTCCGCAACACACGACAACTCCTGGGGCGGTAAGGAATAGCACCGTTATAATTATGTAGGCATCATCTCTCTCTCTCTCTCTCTCTCTCTCTCTCTCTCAATTAAACAAAATATTTAGAGTAGCCCTGTCTTCTTCCAGTGCGAAGTCAATTATACTCTCTGCTTCTGCGATCATCACCTCACTTCCGAAACCACCCTGCACTCTAGAAAACACACCCCTCTCCCTGCCCTCATGGCCATTCAGGTCTCCTCCAGTGAAAACTTTTTCTCCTTCTGGACCCCCACCAGTACTTCATCCAGATGCCTCCAAAACTCCTCCTTTTCTCCCTCACTACACCCGACCTGTGGTGCAAAGGCACAACCACATTTAGCACCAAGCCGCCATGTTCCACTTTCACACTCATTTTCCGATCACTTTTACTTCCCACACCCACCAGCTCCTTCTTCCAATTCTTATCCAAGTTTATTCCAACACCGTTTCTTCCTTGTGTTTTTGCTTTGCTGTAGGTGAGCTTACACCCTGCGCCGATGTCACGTACCCTGCTTCCTTCCCACCATGTTTCTTGTCAGGTACCCTGTTTCCTTTCCACCTTGTTTCTTGCACACACAGTACTCCCACTTTTCTTCTGTCCATCATGTCAGCCAGCTTCCTGCCTCTCCCAGTCATGTTCCCCACATTCAGTGTCCCTACCCTCAGAGCTCGCTTCTTCAGCTTCTTCTGGTGGCTCTACATTGAGTGAAAAGCCTCATGGTTTTCTTCAACACAGGAAAATACTTACAATGCTGGCGGTATCCATATAACTAAATAACGGGGAGATATGGAGTCGATGGGGCCGCTGTTAACTAGATGGGGAAAGGCAAATGTGCAGTCCATCCAGGAACCAAACTAACGCTTCCCCCCGCCTGGCTGTGGCAAGGTGCTATAGGTGGCAAGGGAATAAAGGTTCACTGCACGGGAAGGCCATGCAGGGGCGGTTGCTTGCCAGTGGTTGATGGGTCTGCTCTGTCAGACACACTGGGATGGCCCAACAACAACAACTACAATCATCATCTGTGATAATGATGACGATAGTGATGATCCGGGTAATTATGATGATAATGAAGATGATGGTGAGTAGGAACCCGCCAGTCTCAAATCATGAAGACGGTCACCTGCATGATGGACACAAGGACAGTTTGATTTCTGTACACAACGTTGTCTCTCTGGCTGTCTCAGAAAGTTACCTGTTTAGAATGTTATACCCACAAACAGGGTTGTCAAATAGGTTACTTCGTGCACAAGGTACCCTGTGCATGCACGGACTTTTTTTTTTTTTTTTTTTATGCGAGGAAGAAGGAACCAAAGGCCATGGCCCGCAGTAACAGTTCCCTCCAAGAGAAAAACAAAATACAATAGAGAGCCAAATTCAAGATCCGATCATTTTGAGATGCCTGGACACACTGCGTTTGAAAGACTGGAGATCATAGGCAGCAGGAAATACAGACAGAGGGAGACAGTTCCAGAGCTGACCTGTTGCATAAATGAAAGACTGGGAGTAACGGTTAACTCTTGCATTAGAGAGTTGGACAGAAAAGGGATGAGAGGCTGCTGCCAGACGGGTGCTACGCGCCCGTCGTAGAGGTGGAGGAATGCAAGCAGACAGTTCAGAGGAGCAGTGACCATTAAAGCAGCGATAGAAAAAAGATAAAGATGCAACAGTGCAGCGAAGAGACAGAGGTTGAAGGGAGTCAGTAAGAGGAGGAGAGTTAATGAGACGAAAAGCCTTTGACTCCACCCTATTGAGAAGAGCTGTATGTGGGGAGCCTCCCCACACATGAGAGTTGTACTCCACACAGGGGCGGATAAAACCTCTGTATAGAGTCAACAATTGTGCAGGGGTAAAGAAATAGCGGAGTCGGCTTAGCACACCCAATCTCTTGGAAGCAGATTTTACAAGAGATGTAATATGATCTTTCCAAGATAAGTCCTGAGTAAATGAAACCCCAAGCATGTTCAAGGATGATGCAGGATTAAGCTGAATATTATTAAACATTAATGGGTATACCTGTGGAAGATTTTGTCGGGTTGATAGGTGTAAGAACTGAGTCTTAGATGCATTAAAGACAACCATATTATTTTTACCCCAGTCAGCGATACGAGCCAAGTCAGACATTAGGTGTGCCATAGCCTCATCCCATGTTTCTTGAAGTAACTGTTGAGATGGGCGTTGCGGGAACCGAATGGAAAGGTGAAGGGTGGAGTCATCAGCATATGAGTGGATAGGGTTAGATGTACAGCTTAGAAGGTCATTGATGAATAAAAGGAAGAGAGTTGGTGATAGGACAGAGCCCTGAGGAACACCACTGTTGATAGATCTAGGAGAAGAACGATGGCCGTCTACAACAGCGGCTATAGAACGACCAGAAAGGAAGCTAGCGATGAAGGCACAGATAGAAGGATAGAAACCGTAGGAGGGCAGTTTGGAAATTAAAGATTTATGCCAGACTCGATCGAAAGCCTTTGAGATGTCAAGTGCAATGGCAAAGCTTTCGCCAAAGTCCCGAAAGGAGGATGACCAGGAGTTTGAAAGGTAGGTGAGAAGATCGCCAGTGGAGCGTCCCTGACGGAACCCATACTGACGATCGGAAAGAAGGTTGTGATAGGAAAGATGCCTTAAAATTTTTCTATTAAGAATTGACTCGAAAACTTTTGAAATACAGGACGTTAAAGCAATTGGACGATAGTTGGAGGGTTGGGAGTGGTCACCCTTCTTTGGGACTGGCTGAATGAGAGCAAACTTTCAGCAAGAAGGAAAGGTACAAGTTGAGAGACAAAGGCGAAAGAGTTTGCCTAGGCAGGGTGTAAGCACAGAAGCACAGTTCTTGAGAACAACAGGAGGGACCCAATCAGGCCCATATGCCTTGTTAGTACTGAGGCCAGTGATGGCAGAAAATACATCAACTGAAGAAATTTTAATGTCAGCCATGAGGAAGTCAGAGGGGAGAAGTGATGGAGGAACAGCACCGGAATCGTCTAAGGTGGAATTGGAGGAGAAAGTCTGTGCGAAGAGATCTGCTTTATCAGTAGAAGAAATAGCTACAGAACCATCAGAGTAGAAAAGAGAAGGGAAGGAAGATGAGGTAAAGTTGTTAGAAAGATTTTTGGCAAGGTGCCAGAAGGAGCGGGAAGAATTCGAGTTGGAGAGTTGAGAGAATTTAGTATGGATGAAATTATTTTTAGTAGAGCGAAGAACAGATTTAGCACGATTCCGGGCAGAAACGTAAAGATGATGTGATTCAGGGGTGGGTTGGCTCCGGTACCTTTTGTAGGCCCTCTCCTTGTTGCGGACAGCATTAGAACAAGCGTGATTAAACCAAGGCTTTCTTGCGTTAGTCAAAGGATATGAGAAAGGAATGTATGCTTCCATGCCCAAGAGAATAACCTCCGTAATGCGCGAGGCACACTCAGATGGCTCCCGGCCATGGAAGCAATAATCATTCCAGGGAAAATCAAAGAAGTACTGCCTGAGGGCCTCCCAGTTCACGGCTCCAAAATACCACAGACGACGTTTCCCTGGAGGGTCCACAGGCCGTACCGGAGTGATAGGACAGGTTAAGGTAATAAGGTTGTGATCGGAGGAGCCCAACGGAGAGAAAAGATTAACAGAGTAAGCAGAAGGATTAGTTGTGAGGAAGAGGTCAATTATGTTGGAGCTCTCTCCAAGGCGGTCAGGGATACGGGTAGGGTGCTGTACAAGCTGCTCTAGGTCATTAAGGATAGAAAAGATGTAGGCTTGTTCACCAGGTGGATCCGTGAAAGGAGAGGAGAGCCAAAGGTGGTGGTGAACATTGAAATCTCCAAGAATGGAGATTTCAGAGAAAGGAGAAATGGACAGAATGTGTTCCATCGTAGAAGTAAGATAGTCGAAGAATTTTTGATAGTCAGTAGAATTAGGGGATAAGTAAACAGCACAGATATATTTAGTCAGAGAATGACAGGAAAGCCGAAGCCAGAGTGTGGAGAATTCAGAAGAATCACGTTCAGGAACACGAGAGCAAGAGAAGTCGTTGCGTATGTATATACAACAGCCACCTTTGGCTTTGAAATGAGTATAGAGAAAGTAGGAGGATACAGAAAAGGGTTTGCTGTCGGTTGCCTCAGACAGCTGAGTCTCCGCCAGAAAAAGAAGGTGAGGTTTAGAGGAGGAGAGGTGGTGCTCAACAGAGCAAAAGTTAGATGAAAGGCCGCGAATGTTGCAGAAATGAAGAAGAAGAGAGTCAGACAGTGGTTCCAGGCACCTCGAGTCGTGCATGTGGCCCTATAGCATGTGGCCCTATAGCAAAGTACCATTTACCATATCCCCATATATACAGTAGTTATATGACAGTTATAGTGGTAGAACAACCCATCAGTGTCTGGCCGAGCAAACCCATCAACAGCAGGAATTCAGTCTCCCCTACAGGGCCATCTTGTGCTCTGAACCGATGTTATTATCGCCCACCTTTGGAAAGAAGAGAAATAATGTTTTTTGCCTGCCTGTGTGTGTGTGTGTGTGTGTGTGTGTGTGTGTGTGTGTGTGTGTGTTCCCATTATATCTCATGAACGGCTTGAGCTATCAACATGAAACCTTCAGGGTATCAAGATAATGCCAAAATCTTGGACGGGTACGATAATGGGCACTGACGGTCAAGGCCAATGTCACCAAAATGGCTGCCAAAGGTCAAGTGGTTTTTGTCGCCCGCCTTTAGCACCATTATATCTAATGAACGGCTTGAGCAAACAACATGAAACCTTCAGGATATCAAGATACGGCCTAAATCTTGGACTTGGCCAACTGCATATTCTGGCGGGCGATTAACATTCGGCTCCCTAATGCTTATCTTTCATTTTGCGTTTAAAAGCACCTCGTTACAGCAAGACGTTGTGATATGACATCCACATATCTCGCCAGGTGACGCCGAATTCAGTACTTTCAGGCAAGGTTGACTTCTTCCTTTTCATTAACCTTGAGTTCCTCTCTCTCTCTCTCTCTCTCTCACGTATACACACACACACACACACACACACACACACACACACACACACACACACACACACACACACACACACACACACGTAAAGTTGACTTCTGTCTCTTTCCAGTTGACACAAACTTCTTTTCCACTCACATAGACTTGTCTTTCACTGCAATTGACATCGAATTCCTCTTTAAAGGTGACATTGACTATTTCTTAGGAGGCTGCGTTGTCTTCTGGTCACTGATCATATCCACCTCTCTTTGCAGGTGATGTTCAGTTCTCTCTGCAATTACAGCATCATAGACTTCTTCCTGCAGGTGACTTCGACTTCTCTCTGCAGGTTACATCTCATTTTCTCGGAATGGGAAGTCGACTTTTCTCTGCCTTCTCTCTACGAGTGACACAACCTTTTCTCTGCAGGTGACGGCGACTGCTCTCTGCAGGTGACGCCGACAACTCTCTGCAGGTAAAGGTGACTACCCTTTGCAGGTAACTCTTACCACTCTGCGGAGGAAACGTCAACTTCTCTTTGCAGGGATCACTCTAATCACTATCATCACTATTGTCATGATCACTATTGGTATTATTCTTCCTACCACTACTAGGAGTGACATGGAGGGACAGGTTGACGAATGAAGAAGTGAAGGAACGCTGTGGGGTGGATGTGAATATGGCTGAGAAGATTAGGAGAAATAAACTGAGGTTGTTTGGACATGTGGAGAGAATGGAGAATGAAAGACTGACTAAGAGGGTGTATGTAGGTGAGGAGGTGGAGGGAGAGAGAGGGAGGGATAGACCGAGGATGAGGTGGAGAGATGGAGTTCAGAGGTACATGAGGGAGGGGGGGTGAGTTGGGGGGAGGGTAGTCAAATGGTAGGTGACAGAGCGACTTGGAGGCATTTTGTCTGAGGCCACCCTTTGCCAGACTAGGGCGTCGGGCTATAGATAGATATATAGACTACTAGGCTACTACTTCAACTACTACTACTACTACTACTACTGTTATTATTATTATTATTATTATTATTATTATTATTAAATTGTTGTTGCTGTTGTTGCTGTTAATTTAGTGGTAACATATTCATAGCAGTATTTTCCATGATACATTTTCTTCATTGTTGGATTTTTGGCAGAGATTCATGGCTTTCGGGCGGTTTTTAGGTGCATAGTTGATGTGTATCCGGGCGGTGTTTAGTTCCATTTTCTGGCGGGTGGTAGTTAGTCTGCCAAAGCTATATAAGGCCTGGCCGAAGCTTCCACGAGCAGTTCGGGTGGAGCAGCAGCCAGAGCAACATGTCCTTCCCAGCCTGCCAGGCCCACCACAGGGACCCACACATCCTCCACACCCCCCACTACTCCTTCCCCACCCACCACCACCTCGGGGAAGGTCAAGTGGTACAGCTTCAGGCCAGGTTATGGCTTCATCATGAGGATGGACAACCAGCAGGACATTTTGTCCACTGCACCGCCATCAAAAAGCCAAACCTCAGGAAGGTTGGAAAGTCCTTGGTGGAGGGGGAGAGAGTGGAGTGTACTATCAGAAGAGGGAGTAAGGGGCCAGAAGCTGCCTCTGTCACCGGCCATTCTGGCAGCCAAGTGGAGGGATCTACCCCACCCCAGATCGACGCAAACATCCACGTTGATGAGCAGCTGATGAGGATAATACCACAAAGGCGGCAAAACTGCATGCACCAGTCGAGCACTGTAGCACCAGTCGAGCAGGGCAGTACTCCCGAGGTGGATGGAAAGCTGATGACAGGGAGTGCTGGAGCTCCCGTTTCATCAGCCCTCAGGACTAGTTCCTGACCATCCCCCTTTTCTGAACTTTTTCAGTGTCTCAGTTACACAGAGTAGGCCAGCATGCTCTCCAGTACAAATTTCTCTATCTATCTTCACCAAACTACATGCACAGTACACACTACACTTCCTATTCAAAATTCACCAAAATGGCGTCAATTCACCCAGCCTCGGAGTCCCCAGGGGGGGGGACCATAAATGCCCCCGCCATCTGCCCCTCTCCCGGTGACGACTCGAGGTGCCTGGAACCACTGTCTGACTCTCTTCTTCTTCATTTCTGCAACATTCGCGGCCTTTCATCTAACTTTCGCTCTGTTGAGCACCACCTCTCCTCCTCTAAACCTCACCTTCTTTTTCTAACGGAGACTCAGCTGTCTGAGGCAACTGACAGCAAACCCTTTTCTGTATCCTCCTACTTTCTCTATACTCATTTCAAAGCCAAAGGTGGCTGTTGTGTATACATACGCAACGACTTATCTTGCTCTCGTGTTCCTGAACTTGATTCTTCTGAATTCTCCACTCTCTGGCTTCGGCTTTCCTGTCATTCTCAGACTAAATATATCTGTGCTGTTTACTTATCCCTAATTCTACTGACTATCAAAAATTCTTCGACTATCTTACTTCTACGATGGAACACATTCTGTCCATTTCTCCTTTCTCTGAAATCTCCATTCTTGGAGATTTCAATGTTCACCACCACCTTTGGCTCTCCTCTCCTTTCACGGATCCACCTGGTGAACAAGCCTACATCTTTTCTATCCTTAATGACCTAGAGCAGCTTGTACAGCACCCTACCCGTATCCCTGACCGCCTTGGAGAGAGCTCCAACATACTTGACCTCTTCCTCACAACTAATCCTTCTGCTTACTCTGTTAATCTTTTCTCTCCGTTGGGCTCCTCCGATCACAACCTTATTACCTTAACCTGTCCTATCGCTCCAGTACGGCCTGCGGACCCTCCAGGGAAACGTCGTCTCTGGCATTTTGGAGCCGCGGACTGGGAGGCCCTCAGGCAGTACTTCTTTGATTTTCCCTGGAATGATTATTGCTTCCATGGCCGTGAGCCATCTGAGTGTGCCTTGCGCATTACGGAGGTTATTCTCTCGGGCATGGAAGCATACATTCCTTTCTCATATCCTTTGACTAACGCAAGAAAGCCTTGGTTTAATCACGCTTGTTCTAATGCTGTCCGCAACAAGCAGAAGGCCTACAAAAGGTACTGGAGGCAACCCACCCCTGAATCACATAATCTTTACGTTTCTGCCCGGAATCGTGCTAAGTCTGTTCTTCGCTCTACTAAAAATAATTTCATCCATACTAAATGCTCTCAACTCTCCAACTCGAATTCTTCCCGCTCCTTCTGGCACCTTGCCAAAAATCTTTCTAACAACTTTACCTCATCATCCTTCCCTCCTCTTTTCTACTCTGATGGTTCTGTAGCTATTTCTTCTACTGATAAAGCAGATCTCTTCGCACAGACTTTCTCCTCCAATTCCACCTTAGACGATTCCGGTGCTGTTCCTCCATCACTTCCCCCCTCTGACTTCCTCATGGCTGACATTAAAATTTCTTCAGTTGATGTATTTTCTGCCATTACTGGCCTCAGTACTAACAAGGCATATGGGCCTGATGGGGTCCCTCCTGTTGTTCTCAAAAACTGTGCTTCTGTGCTTACACCCTGCCTAGGCAAACTCTTTCGCCTTTGTCTGTCAACTTGTACCTTTCCTTCTTGCTGGAAGTTTGCTCTCATTCAGCCAGTCCCAAAGAAGGGTGACCACTCCCAACCCTCCAACTATCGTCCAATTGCTTTAACGTCCTGTATTTCAAAAGTTTTCGAGTCAATTCTTAATAGAAAAATTTTAAGGCATCTTTCCTATCACAACCTTCTTTCCGATCGTCAGTATGGGTTCCGTCAGGGACGCTTCACTGGCAATCTTCTCACCTACCTTTCAGACTCCTGGTCATCCTCCTTTCGGGACTTTGGCGAAAGCTTTGCCATTGCACTTGACATCTCAAAGGCTTTCGATCGAGTCTGGCATAAATCTTTAATTTCCAAACTGCCCTCCTACGGTTTCTATCCTTCTATCTGTGCCTTCATCGCTAGCTTCCTTTCTGGTCGTTCTATAGCTGCTGTCGTAGACGGCCATCGTTCTTCTCCTAGATCTATCAACAGTGGTGTTCCTCAGGGCTCTGTCCTATCACCAACTCTCTTCCTTTTATTCATCAATGATCTTCTAAGCTGTACATCTAACCCTATCCACTCATACGCTGATGACTCCACCCTTCACCTTTCCATTCGGTTCCCGCAACGCCCATCTCAACAGTTACTTCAAGAAACAAGGGATGAGGCTATGGCACACCTAATGTCTGACTTGGCTCATATCTCTGACTGGGGTAAAAATAATATGGTTGTCTTTAATGCATCTAAGACTCAGTTCTTACACCTATCAACCCGACAAAATCTTCCACAGGTATACCCACTAATGTTTAATAATATTCCGATTAATCCTGCATCATCCTTGAACATGCTTGGGGTTTCATTTACTCAGGACTTATCTTGGAAAGATCATATTACATCTCTTGTAAAATCTGCTTCCAAGAGATTGGGTGTGCTAAGCCGACTCCGCTCTTTCTTTACCCCTGCACAATTGTTGACTCTATACAGGGGTTTTATCCGCCCCTGTGTGGAGTACAACTCTCATGTGTGGGGAGGCTCCCCACATACAGCTCTTCTCAATAGGGTGGAGTCAAAGGCTTTTCGTCTCATTAACTCTCCTCCTCTTACTGACTCCCTTCAACCTCTGTCTCTTCGCCGCACTGTTGCATCTTTATCTCTTTTCTATCGCTACTTTAATGGTCACTGCTCCTCTGAACTGTCTGCTTGCATTCCTCCACCTCTACGACGGGCGCTTAGCACCCGTCTGGCAGGAAACTCTCATCCCTTTTCTGTCCAACTCTCTAATGCAAGAGTTAACCGTTACTCCCAGTCTTTCATTTATGCAACAGGTCAGCTCTGGAACTGTCTCCCTCTGTCTGTATTTCCTTCTGCCTATGATCTCCAGTCTTTCAAACGTAGTGTGTCCAGGCATCTCAAAATGATCGGATCTTGAATTTGGCTCTCTATTGTATTTTGTTTTTCTCTTGGAGGGAACTGTTACTGCGGGCTCATGGCCTTTGGTTCCTTCTTCCTCGCATAAAAAAAAAAAAAAAAAAAAAATACCATCTGCAGTTGCAGTTGTACTAGAAGACCGGGAGGCCCTCACCATATTAATCCCTGTGCTGCTCCACCACAACAACCTGCCTCGATCTGCATCCCTGAAGAGGCAGTCAATGTGGTCACCCCTGCCCTTTCAAAAGGAAGAAGACCCCAAGAGCAAGAAGAGCCAGGAACAAGATATCCCTGGGGCAAGAAGACCCGGGGAAATAGCCTAAAACCCGGAAATAAAAGACCTCAGGAAAACTGTCAGGAAAAATTTTCTGAGAATCCCTGGTAAGTCCCTACAGCTGAGATAGGATCCAGTTATGTCCACCAGGTAATAACTGGTCTGTCTAGGCACAGCTGAGATAGGATCTAGTTATGTCCACCAGGTAATAACTGGTCTGTCCAGGCACAGCTGAGATAGGATCTAGTTATGTCCACCAGGTAATAACTGGTCTGTCTAGGCACAGCTGAGATAGGATCTAGTTATGTCCACCAGGTAATAACTGGTCTGTCCAGGCACAGCTGAGATAGGATCTAGTTATGTCCACCAGGTAATAACTGGTCTGTCTAGGCACAGCTGAGATAGGATCTAGTTATGTCCACCAAGTAATAACTGGTCTGTCTAGGCACAGCTGAGATAGGATCTAGTTATGTCCACCAGGTAATAACTGGTCTGTCTAGGCACACTTGAGATAGGATCTAGTTATGTCCACCAGGTAATAACTGGTCTGTCTAGGCACAGCTGAGATTGGATCTAGTTATGTCCACCAGGTAATAACTGGTCTGTCTAGGCACAGCTGAGATAGGATCTAGTTATGTCCACCAGGTAATAACTGGTCTGTCTAGGCACAGCTGAGATAGGATCTAGTTATATCCACCAGGTAATAACTGGTCTGTCTAGGCACAGCTGAAATAGGATCTAGTTATGTCCACCAGGTAATAACTGGTCTGTCTAGGCACAGCTGAGATAGTATCTAGTTATGTCCACCAGGTAATAACTGGTGTGTCTTGGCACAGCTGAGATAGGATCTAGTTATGTCCACCAGGTAATAACTGGTCTGTCTAGGCACAGCTGGGATAGGATCTAGTTATGTCCACCAGGTAATAACTGGTGTGTCTAGGCACAGCTGAGATAGGATCTACTTATGTCCACCAGGTAATAACTGGTCTGTCTAGGCACAGCTGAGATAGGATCTAGTTATGTCCACCAGGTAATAACTGGTCTGTCTAGGCACAGCTGAGATAGGATCTAGTTATGTCCACCAGGTAATAACTGGTCTGCCTAAAAACAGTTTAGGTAGGACCTTTAATATATTTTTTTTTTTATCAGGAAAGATCGATTTTCATGATGGAGGTGACGCAGACTTCCATATACTTAGGTAATGTTAACTACTTTCATTTTACTAACGACGACTTGCTCTCTCTCTCTCTCTCTCTCTCTCTCTAGATAAATAGATAGATAGATATAGATATGTTTATTTATCTATATATGTCACTATGTTTTCAACTAATCTCACTTTTCAGGTTACTTCTACTTCTTTTTCTTAACAGGTGTCAAGTCATAAAAATTGCAGGCATCATCCACTTCTTCCTTGAAGGTGGCATCGACTTCTGCTTGCTGGAAACATCGACTTTTTTTTGAAGGTGAAACTGATTTCCCGATGCAAGTGATGTCCATTTCATTGCGAATGGGACGTCGACTCTCTCTACACGTGACGTCGGCCTCTTTCTGCGAGTAACGGGAAATCTATTCGCAGGTGACCTGGACATATCACGGCAGGGGAGACAGACGACAAAGTATCCAGGTAAGAGTTTATTCCTTCATTTCTTTACATTTAGTCTCTCTCTCTCTCTCTGAATATCGAGTTTTGTTTCTTTGCAGATGACATGATCTTTACCGCTCACATTGACTTGTCTTCCATTGCAAGTGATGGTAAAATCTTGTCTTCAGTTGCCAAGGACTAAATCTTCTGAGGTGGCATCGCCTTCTAATCGCAGATGTAATCAGCTTGTGTGTGCAGGTGATGTCGAGTACATTCTGCAAGGACATACACTTCTCTGCTGGTTGCTGCTGATATCGAACGTTCTGTGTTAATGATCTTAAGTTCTCTCTGCAGATAAAAAATAGAAGGCTTCTTCCTGCAGGTGACGTCGACTTCGTTCTTCAGGTGACATTTTATTTTTTAGGAATGTGAAGTGGACTTTTCTCTGCCATCTCTCTACAAGTAGCCCCGCCTTTGCTCTGCACGAAACACCGACTTCTCTCTGTAGGTGGCCCCGACTACTCTCTACAGGTAACACTGACTACTCTCTTCAGGTAACACCGACTACTCTCTGCAGGTGATGTCGACTACTCTCTGCAAGTAACACCGACTACTCACTGCAGGTAAAGCCAACTACTCTCCGCAGGTACAGCCAACTACTCTCTGCAGGTAAAGCCAACTACTCTCTGCAGGTACGTTGGCTTCTTTCTGCGGGAAAGGTCGAGCTCTTTTCTGAGGGATTACTGTGATCACTATCATCATCACTATTTTGATCGTCATCATTAGTATTATTATACCTATTTTTATTGGTACTAGTCTATTTTTTGTATTATTATTATTATTATTGGTACTAGGCTATTTTTTATATTATTATTATTATTATTTTGTGGTAGGTGGGGGCGCTCACCATCCACTCACTCAATGTAGTGCTGCTCTCGGGTGTCTGCCCTGTCCTCTCATCCATCCTTCTTTCCTTCCATCTTCTTCTATCTTTCTTTCCTTCATACTTTCCTCGTCCTTCTGCCTACGGGTGACTTTACACTCTCTCTTCTGTCTTTCATTCCTTCATTCTTTCCTCTTCCTTCTGCCTATGGGTGACTACACTGAGTGACAAGTCAAATGGTTTCCTGTACACCAGGAAACTATTTAGTACGCTGGGTGGTAACCATATAGGATAACCAAATTTTGGCGCCTGGTGGTTTAGTGGGTAATTATTGTGCTCCAATCGGATTGAGCCGGTGAAGGTTTATATCCAAGGAATGGTTGGGGTTTATTGCTCACGTAATGCCACTCAGGGATGAGTGAGGTTGGTCTCTCTTATCTTAAGTGTCAGGACCAATTGCCTAGCCCCGGGCTCCTACGCTCCTCATGGGGCAACGTAGGATTGGAGGATGGATGGATGGATGGATGGAATATTATTATTATTATTATTTTTATTATTGTTATTATTATTATTATTATTATTATTATTATTATTAAATTGTTGTTGTTGTTGTTGGTGGTGTTAATTTAGTGGTAACATATTCATAGCAGTATTTTCCATGACACATTTTCTTCATTGTTGGATTTTTGGCAGAGATTCATGGCTTTCGGGCGGTTTTTAGGTGCATAGTTGATGTGTATCCGGGCGGTGTTTAGTTCCATTTTCTGGCGGGTGGTAGTTAGTCTGCCAAAGCTATATAAGGCCTGGCCGAAGCTTCCACGAGCAGTTCGGGTGGAGCAGCAGCCAGAGCAACATGTCCTTCTCAGCCTGCCAGGCCCACCACAGGGACCCACACATCCTCCACACCCCCCACTACTCCTTCCCCACCCACCACCACCTCGGGGAAGGTCAAGTGGTACAGCTTCAGGCCAGGTTATGCCATCGGCTTCTCTCTACAATGGACGTCAACTACTCTCTGCGGATGACGTCGGGTTCTCACTTCATATATCGTCGGTTCTCTCTGCAGGTGACGTCCACTTCTGTCTGCAGGAAACGTCACCTTCTCTCTAAACGACACGTCGACATCTCTTTGCACGTGACGTCGGCTTCTCACCTGGTGGCTCCGGCATCATTTACAAGTAACACAAACTCCTCTAAGCAGGTAACGTTAACAGCTGTCAAGAGGCGGTGTGACCTTCTTCCTGCAAGGAATGTCCACTTCTTTCTGCAGGTGACGCTGACTTCTCTATGCAAGTGATTTCCACTTCATGCAGTAGTGCAGTTTGGTTCTCTCTACACGTGACGTCAGCCGGTTTGTATACGAGACGGGAAATTCTATTTGCTGTTCACCTCGACATATCACGGCAGGTGACATCGACGTCAACATTATCAGGTAATGTTTCCTTCCATCTTTCCGTTACCGTTAAATCTGTGTGTGTGTGTGTGTGTGTGTGTGTGTGTGTGTGTGTGTGTGTGTGTGTGTATTTATCTATATATCTTTCACTATGTCAAGTTTTCTCTCTTTTCAGGTCACTTCAACTCACTTTCCTTGTAGGCGTCATTGATCCTGACGGCAACACACACTTCTTTGAAGGTGGTGTCACTTCTTCCTGCTCGGAACATTGACTTCTTTTTGTAGGTGACGCTGATTTCTCTGTGCAACTGATGTCCACTTCAGTCCGTAGTGAAAGTCGACTCTATCAACAAGTGACGTCGGCCTCTTTTGGCGGGAGACGGCAACTTCAATTTGCAGGTGACCTCGACGTATCACGGCAGGCGACCCCGACGTAATAATTCCAGGTAAGGTTGAAGAGGATCCAGGTAAGGCTGCCTTCTTTCTTTTCTTTAACGTTGGCTGTATCTCTCTCTCTCTCTCTCTCTCTCTCTCTCTCTCTCTCTCTCTCTCTCAATAGCGAGTTTTGTTTCTTTGCAGATGACATGATCTTTACCTCTCACATCGACTCTCTTCCATTTTAAGTGATGGGAAATTCTTGTCTTCATTTGCCAAAGTCTAAATTTGCTGTGATGGCATCACATTCTAATCGCAGATGTAATCAGCTTCTGTGTGCATGTGATGTCTAGTACTTTCTGCAAGTGACGTAGATTTCTCTCTGGTGGTCTCTGATGATATCGACATCACTTTCTATGTGATGTTCAGTTCTGTCTGCAAATTCAGCATCATACACTTCTTCCTGCAGGTGACTTCGACTTTTCTCTGCAGGTGACATCTCATTTTATCGGAATGGAAAGTCGACTTTTGTCTACCCTCTCTCTACAAGTGACACTGCCTTATCTCTGCAGGTGACGCTGTCTACTCTCTGCAGGGTGACGCTGACTACTCTCTGGAGGTGACGCCGACTACTCTCTGCAGGTAACGCTGACTACTCTCTGCGAAAAGCCAAACCTCAGGAAGGTTGGAAAGTCCTTGGTGGAGGGGGAGAGAGTGGAGTGTACTATCAGAAGAGGGAGTAAGGGGCCAGAAGCTGCCTCTGTCACCGGCTCTTCTGGCAGCCAAGTGGAGGGATCTACCCCCGCCCCAGATCGATGCAAACATCCACGTTGATGTGCAGCTGATGAGGATAATACCACCCAGGCCCACAAAATTGCATGCAGACAATATGCGAATGCAGTTGTACAAGAAGACCGGACAGCCCTCACCATATTAATCTCTCTGCTGCTCCACCACAACTAACTGCCTCGTTTTCCATCCTTGAAGAGGCAGTCAATGTTGTCATCCCGGCTCTGCCGCCTCCTCTGCTCTCTCCACCACCACCTCTGCCACAAGATAACCAGCACCCCCTTGCCCTATCACCACTGGAATAATCGAGATTGAAGAGTGTCCTGCCTCTCCTCTAGCTTCACAGTCACCTGCTGCTTCACCATCACGAAAGAAGAGAAAGAAGAAGAAACCAGTACCTGCCACCACCTCTTCATTGCCACCAGCACCAGAACAGCGCCAACAAGACCCTGCCGACGCCTTGCACCACATCTCCACCATGATACCACCAATGGACACCAAGACCAGTGCTTACATCTTTTCCCTCACCGACCACCAACTGGACGCCCTGCAAGACCACTACCTCTGCGACGACGAACTTCATTGCCTAGTAGACACAATCATCCGTGTTTACTGGAAGAAAGACGTGACTCCCTACAACGAATGCTGCATTCAAAAATCAGCAAGCTCCTTCCCAAGTGAAGCAGCTATCCTACAGTATATTAGTCAGACTACTTCCTCCTTTACCTCCGACATTCCGCCACTGACTGAGCAATTACCTGGGCCCGATTCCCTCAAAGAACAGGAAACTAAAAACCACCACCAACAACAACTTCAATGAATCATTAGGAGTTGGAGGAGTAGAGAGAGGGCACGCGCTCCTCTGACCCTGGGTGAAAGAAGTCTTCCGGGGTATAAGACCCCGAAGGTAATAAGATATCAGAGGGAAGAAGAACCCAGGTGCTAGAAATCCCCCGGGGCAATAAGAACCAGGGATATAAAATCAAGGAAAGAAAGACCTCAGGACAACTGCCAGGAAATTTTTTCAGAGAATCTCTGTTACGTTCGTACAGCTGAGATAGGATCCAGTTACTGTATGCCCACCAGGTAATAACTGGTCTGTCTAGGCACAGCTGGGGTAGGATCTAGTTATGTCCACCAGGTAATAACTGGTCTGTCTAGGCACAGCTGAGATAGGATCTAGTTATGTCCACCAGGTAATAACTGGTCTGTCTAGGCACAGCTGAGATAGGATCTTGTTATGTCCACCAGGTAATAACTGGTCTGTCTAGGCACACCTGAGATAGGATCTAGTTATGTCCACCAGGTAAAAACTGGTCTGTCTAGGCACAGCTGGGATAGGATCTAGTTATGTCCATCAGGTAATAACTGGTCTGTCTGAAAACAGTTTAGGTAGGACCTTGTAATATTTATTTTATTTATCAGGAAAGATCGATTATCATGATGGAGGTGACGCAGACTTCCATATACTTAGGTAATGTTAACTACTTTCATTTTACTAACGACGACTTGCTCTCTCTCTCTCTCTCTCTCTAGATAGATAGATAGATAGATAGATAGATAGATAAATAGATATTGATAGATATAGATATCTTTATTTATCTGTATATCTGTCACTATGTTATCAATTTATCTCACTTTTCAGGTTACTTCTACTTCATTTTCCTAACAGGTGTCACGTCATAAAAATTGCAGGCATCATCCACTTCTTCCTTGAAGGTGGCATCGACTTCTGCTTGCTGGAAACATCGACTTCTTTTGAAGGTGAAACTGATTTCCCGATGCAAGTGATGTCCATTCCATTGCGAATGGGACGTCGACTCTCTCTACACGTGACGTCGGCCTCTTTCTGCGAGTGACGGGAAATCTATTCGCAGGTGACCTGGACATATCACGGCAGGGGAAACAGACGACAAAATATCCAGGTAACATTACGTTCCTTCATCTCTTTTACATTTAGTCTCTCTCTCTCTCTCTCTCTCTCTCTCTGAATAACGAGTTTTGTTTCTTTGCAGATGACATGATCTTTACCGCTCACATCGACTTGTCTTCTATTGCAAGTGATGGTAAAATCTTGTCTTCAGTTGCCAAAGTCTAAATCTTCTGAGGTGGCATCGCCTTCTAATCGCAGATGTAATCAGCTTGTGTGTGCAGGTGATGTCGAGTACATTCTGCAAGGACATAGATTTCTCTGCTGGTTGCTGTTGATATCGAACGTTCTGTGTTAATGATCTTAAGTTCTCTCTGCAGATAAAAAATTGAAGACTTCTTCCTGCAGGTGACGTCGACTTCGTTCTTCATGTGACATTTTATTTTTTAGGAATGTGAAGTGGACTTTTCTCTGCCATCTCTCTACAAGTAGACCCGCCTTTGCTCTGCACGAAACACCGACTTCTCTCTGTAGGTGGCCCCGACTACTCTCTACAGGTAACACTGACTACTCTCTTCAGGTGTTGTCGACTACTCTCTGCAGGTGTTGTCGACTACTCTCTACTGGTAACACGGACTACTTTCTACAGGTAACACGGACTACTCTCTACAGGTGATGTCGACTACACTCTGCAAGTAACACCGACTACTCTCTGCAGGTAAACCCAACTACTTTCTGCAGGTAAAGCCAACTACTTTATGCAGTCTAGGCACAGCTGAGATAGGATCTAGTTATCTCCACCAGGTACTAACTGGTTTGTCTAGGCACAGCTGAGATAGGATCTAATTATGTCCACCAGGTAATAACTGGTCTGTCTAGGCACAGCTGAGATAGGATCTAGTTATGTCCACCAGGTACTAACTGGTCTGTCTAGGCACAGCTGAAATAGGATCTAGTTATGTCCACCAGGTAATAACTGGTCTGTCTAGGCACAGCTGAGATAGGATCTAATTATGTCCACCAGGTAATAACTGGTCTGTCTAGGCACAGCTGAGATAGGATCTAGTTATGTCCACCAGGTAATAACTGGTCTGTCTAGGCACAGCTGAGATAGGATCTAGTTATGTCCACCAGGTAATAACTGGTCTGTCTAGGCACAGCTGAGATAGGATCTAGTTATGTCCACCAGGTAATAACTGGTCTGTTTAAAAACAGTTGAGGTAGCACCTAGTAATATATTTTTATTTATCAGGTAAGATCGCATCTCGTGTTGGAGGTGACGCATACTTCAGTATATTTGGGTACTGTTTACATCTTTTATTTTACTAACGACGACTCTCTCTCTCTCTCTCTCTCTCTCTCTCTCTCTCTCTCTCTCAATGCAAACTTGTGCTTTTTAGCAGGTGACATGATCTTTACCACTAACATCGACTCATCTTCCATTGCATGGGATGGCAAATT
>NC_137062.1:4112698-4115198 GCF_032717465.1 Coenobita brevimanus | reverse complement strand
GTTATGTCCACCAGGTAATAACCGGTCTGTCTAGGCACAGTTGAGATAGGATCTAGTTATATCCACCAGGTAATAACTGGTCTGTCTAGGCACAGCTGAGATAGGATCTAGTTATGTCCACCAGGTAATAACTGGTCTGTCTAGGAACAGCTGAGATAGGATCTAGTTATGTCCACCAGGTAATAACTGGCCTGTCTAGGAACAGATGAGATAGGTCCTAGTTATGTCCACCAGGTAATAACTGGTCTGTCTAGGCACAGCTGAGATAGGATCTAATTATGTCCACCAGGTAATAACTGGTCTGTCTAGGCACAGCTGAGATAGGATATAGTTATGTACACCAGGTAATCACTGGTCTGTCTAGGCATAGCTGAGATAGGATCTAGTTATGTCCACCAGGTAATAACTGATCTGTCTAGGCACAGCTGAGATAGGATCTAGTTCTTTCCTCCAGGTAATAACTGGTCTGTCTAGGCACAGCTGAGATAGGATCTAGTTATGTCCACCAGGTAATCACTGGTCTGTCTAGGCACAGCCGAGATAGGATCTAGTTATGTCCACCAGGTAATCACTGGTCTGTCTAGGCACAGCCGAGATAGGATCTAGTTATGTCCACCAGGTAATCACTGGTCTGACTAGGCACAGCCGAGATGGGAACTAGTTATGTCCACCATGTAATCACTGGTCTGTCTAGGCACAGCTGAGATAGGATCTAGTTATATCCACCAGGTAATAACTGGTCTGTCTAGGCACAGCTGAGATAGGATCTAGTTATGTCCACCAGGTAATAACTGGTCTATCTAGGCACAGCTGAGATAGGATCTAGTTATGTCCACCAGGTAATAACTGGTCTGTCTAGGCACAGCTGAGATAGGATCTAGTTATGTCCACCAGGTAATCACTGGTCTGTCTAGGCACGCTCGAGATAGGATCTAGTTATGTCCACCAGGTAATCACTGGTCTGTCTAGGCACAGCTGAGATAGGATCTAGTTATGTCCACCAGGTAATCACTGGTCTGACTAGGCACAGCTGAGATGGGAACTAGTTATGTCCACCCGGTAATCACTGGTCTGTCTAGGCACAGCTGAGATAGGATCTAGTTATGTCCACCAGGTAATAACTGGTCTGTCTAGGCACAGCTGAGATAGGATCTAGTTATGTCCACCAGGTAATAACTGGTCTGTCTAGGCACAGCTGAGATAGGATCTAGTTATGTCCACCAGGTAATAACTGGTCTGTCTAGGCACAGCTGAGATAGGATCTAGTTATGTCCACCAGGTAATAACTGGTCTGTCTAGGCACAGCTGAGATAGGATCTAGTTATGTCCACCAGGTAATAACTGGTCTGTCTAGGCACAGCTGAGATAGGATCTAGTTATGTCCACCAGGTAATAACTGGTCTGTCTAGGAACAGCTGAGATAGGATCTAGTTATGTCCACCAGGTAATAACTGGTCTGTCTTGGCACAGGTGAGATAGGATCTAGTTATGTCCACCGGGTAATAACTGGTGTGTCTAGGCACAGCTGAGCTAGGATCTAGTTATGTCCACCGGGTAATAACTGGTCTGTCTAGGCACAGCTGAGATAGGATCTAGTTATGTCCACCAGGTAATAACTGGTCTGTCTAGGCACAGCTGAGATAGGATCTAGTTATGTCCACCAGATAATAACTGGTCTGTCTAGGCACAGCTGAGATAGGATCTAGTTTTGTCCACCAGGTAATAACTGGTCTGTCTAGGCACAGCTGGGGTAGGATCTAGTTATGTCCACCAGGTAATAACTGGTCTGTCTAGGCACAGCTGAGATAGGATCTAGTTATGTCCACCAGGTAATAACTGGTCTGTCTAGGCACAGCTGAGATAGGATCTAGTTATGTCCACCAGGTAATCACTGGTCTGTCAAGGCACAGCTGAGATAGGATTTGGTTATGTCCACTAGGTAATAACTGGTCTGTCTAGGCACAAGTGGGATAGGATCTAGTTATGTCCACTAGGTAATAACTGGTCTGTCTGAAAACAGGTTAGGTAGGAGCTTGTAATATTTATTTTATTTATCAGGAAAGATCGATTTGCATGATGGAGGTGACGCAGACTTCAATATACTTAGGTAATGTTAACTACTTTCATTTTACTAACGACGACTCACCCTCTCTCTCTCTCTCTCTCTCTCTCTCTCTCTCTAGATATAGATAGATACATATATAATCAGCTATAGATATGAATATTTATCTATATATCTGTCACTATGTTTCCAATTTATCTCACTTTTCAGGTTACTTCTACTTCTTTTTCCTAACAGGTGTCACGTCATAAAAATTGCAGGCATCATCGACTTCTTCCTTGAAGGTGGCATCGACTTCTGCTTGCTGGAAACATCGACTTCTCTTTGAAGGTGAAACTGATTTCCCGATGCAAGTGATGTCCATTTCATTGCGAATGGGACGTCGACTCTCTCTACACGTGACGTCGGCCTCTTTCTGCGAGTGACGGGAAATCTATT
>NC_137062.1:4090198-4107698 GCF_032717465.1 Coenobita brevimanus | reverse complement strand
AATCACTGGTCTGTCAAGGCACAGCTGAGATAGGATCTAGTTATGTCCACTAAGTA
This sequence comes from Coenobita brevimanus, assembly GCF_032717465.1. Taxonomy (NCBI): domain Eukaryota; kingdom Metazoa; phylum Arthropoda; class Malacostraca; order Decapoda; family Coenobitidae; genus Coenobita; species Coenobita brevimanus. Next base: position 4,107,642 of record NC_137062.1, on the reverse strand, counting down.
ATAACTGGTCTGTCTAGGCACAAGTGGGATAGGATCTAGTTATGTCCACTAGGTAATAACTGGTCTGTCTAAAAACAGTTTAGGTAGGACCTTGTAATATTTATTTTATTTATCAGGAAAGATCGATTTGCATGATGTAGGTGACGCAGACTTCAATATACTTAGGTAATGTTAACTACTTTCATTTTACTAACGACGACTCACCCTCTCTCTCTCTCTCTCTCTCTCTCTCTCTAGGTATAGATAGATACATATATAGACAGCTATAGATATGAATATTTATCTATATATATGTCACTATGTTATCAACTTATCTCACTTTTCAGGTTACTTCTACTTCTTTTTCCTAACATGTGTCACGTCATTAAAATTGCAGGCATCATCCACTTCTTCCGTGAAGGTGGCATCGACTTCTGCTTGCTGGAAACATCGACTTCTCTTTGAAGGTGAAACTGATTTCCCGATGCAAGTGATGTCCATTTCATTGCGAATGGGACGTCGACTCTCTCTACACGTGACTTCGGCCTCTTTCTGCAAGTAACGGGAAATCTATTCGCAGGTGACCTGGACATATCACGGCAGGGGAAACTGACGACAAAATATCCAGGTAAGATTACGTTCCTTCATTTCTTTTACCTTTAGTCTCTCTCTCTCTCTCTCTCTCTCTCTCTCTCTCTCTCTCTCTCTCTCTCTCTCTCTCTCAATATTGACTTGTTTCTTTGCAGATGACATGATCTTTACCGGTCACGTCGTCTTGTCTTCCATTTCAAGTGATGGGAAATTCTTGTCTTCTGTTGCAAAAGTCTAAATCTTCTGAGGTGGCATCACCTTCTAATCGCAGATGTAATCAGCTTGTGTGTGCAGGTGATGTCGAGTACTTTCTGCAAGGACATCGCCATCTCTCTGCTGGTTGCTGATGATATCGAACGTTCTTTGCTAATAATACTGAGTGCTATCTGCAGATAAAGCATTAAAGACTTCCTCCTGCAGGTGACGTCGACTTCTCTCTTTAGATGACACCTTATTTACTAGAAATGTGAAGTGGACTTTTCCCTGCCTTATCTATACACGTGGCCCCGCCTTTGCTCTGCAGGTAACACAGACTTCTCCCTGCTGGTGATGCCGACAACTCCCTGCAGGTAACACCGACTACTCGCCGCAGGTAACACCGACTACTCTCTGCAGGTGATGTTAACTACTCTCTGCAGGAAACACTGACTACTCTCTACATTTAACACCAACTACTCTCTGCATGAAATGCCAGCTACTGTCTGCAGATAACACCGACTACTCTCTGCAAGTAACACTGACTACTTTGTGGGGGTAACACCGACTACTCTCTGCAGGTAACGCCAACTACTCTCTGCATGTAACACCGACTACACTCAGCTCGAAACACCGACTACTCTCTGCAGGTAACACAGACTAATCTCTACAGGAAGCACCGACTACTCTCTGTTGGTAACACAAACTACACTCCGCAGGTAACACCAACTACTCTCTGCAGGTAACACCGACTACTCTCCACAGGTAACACCAACTACTCTCTGCAGGTAACACCAACTACTCTCTGCAGGTAACACCGACTACTCTCTGTAGGTAACACCGACTACTCTCCGCAGGTAACACCAAGTACTCTCTGCATGTAACACCGACTACTCTCTGCAGATAACACCAACTACTCTCTGCGTAACACCGACTACACTCAGCTCAAAACACCGACTACTCTCTGTAGGTAACACCGACTAATCTCTACAGGAAGCACCGACTACTCTCTGCAGGTAACACAAACTACACTCAGCACGTAACACTTACTATTCTCTGTAGGTAACACCGACTACTCTCCGCAGGTAACACCAACTACTCTCTGTAGGTAACACCGACTACTCTCTGCAAGTAACACCGACTACTCTATGCAAGTAACACCGACTACTCTCTGCAGGTAACACCAACTACTCTCTGCAGGTACGTAGGCTTCTTTCTGCGGGAAACGTCCACCTCTTTTGGCACGGATTACTCTAATCACTATCATCATCACTCTTTTCATCGTCATGACTGATATTATTGTTACAGTTATTGCTCCTATTAGATTACTATTATTATTATCGTTATTATTATTATTATTATTATTATTATTATTATTATTAAATTGTTGTTGTTGTTGTTGGTGTTATTTTAATGGTAACATATTCATAGCAGTATTTTCCATGACACATTTTCTTCATTGTTGGATTTTTGGCAGAGATTCATGGCTTTCGGGCGGTTTTTAGGTGCATAGTTGATGTGTATCCGGGCGGTGTTTAGTTCCATTTTCTGGCGGGTGGTAGTTAGTCTGCCAAAGCTATATAAGGCCTGGCCGAAGCTTCCACGAGCAGTTCGGGTGGAGCAGCAGCCAGAGCAACATGTCCTTCCCAGCCTGCCAGGCCCACCACAGGCACCCACACATCCTCCACACCCCCCACTACTCCTTCCCCACCCACCACCACCTCGGGGAAGGTCAAGTGGTACAGCTTCAGGCCAGGTTATGCCATCGGCTTCTCTCTACAATGGACGTCAACTACTCTCTGCGGATGACGTCGGGTTCTCACTTCATATATCGTCGGTTCTCTCTGCAGGTGACGTCCACTTCTGTCTGCAGGAAACGTCACCTTCTCTCTAAACGACACGTCGACATCTCTTTGCACGTGACGTCGGCTTCTCTCCTGGTGGCGACGGCATCATTTACAAGTAACACAAACTCCTCTAAGCAGGTAACGTTAACAGCTGTCAAGAGGCGGTGTGACCTTCTTCCTGCAAGGAATGTCCACTTCTTTCTGCAGGTGACGCTGATTTCTCTATGCAAGTGATTTCCACTTCATGCAGTAGTGCAGTTTGGCTCTCTCTACACGTGACGTCAGCCGGTTTGTATACGAGACGGGAAATTCTATTTGCTGTTCACCTCGACATATCACGGCAGGTGACATCGACGTCAACATTATCAGGTAATGTTTCCTTCCATCTTTCCGTTACCGTTAAATCTCTCTCTCTCTCTCTCTCTCTCTCTCTCTCTCTCTCTCTCTCTGTGGGGGGGTGCGTGTGTGTGTGTGTGTGTGTGTGTGTGTGTGTGTGTGTGTGTGTGTGTGTGTGTATTTATCTATATATCTTTCACTATGTCAAGTTGTCTCTCTTTTCAGGTCACTTCAACTCACTTTCCTTGCAGGCGTCATTGATCCTGACGGCAACACACACTTCTTTGAAGGTGGTGTCACTTCTTCCTGCTCGGAACATTGACTTCTTTTTGTAGGTGACGCTGATTTCTCTGTGCAACTGATGTCCACTTCAGTCCGTAGTGAAAGTCGACTCTATCAACAAGTGACGTCGGCCTCTTTTTGCGGGAGACGGCAACTTCTATTTGCAGGTGACCTCGACGTATCACGGCAGGCGACCCCGACGTAATAATTCCAGGTAAGGTTGAAGAGGATCCAGGTAAGGCTGCCTTCTTTCTTTTCTTTAATGTTGGGTGTATCTCTCTCTCTCTCTCTCTCTCTCTCTCTCTCTCTCAATATCGAGTTTTGTTTCTTTGCAGATGACATGATCTTTACCGCTCACATCGACTCTCTTCCATTGCAAGTGATGGGAAATTCTTGTCTTCATTTGCCAAAGTCTAAATTTGCTGAGGTGGCATCACATTCTAATCGCAGATGTAATCAGCTTCTGTGTGCATGTGATGTCGAGTACTTTCTGCAAGTGACGTCGATTTCTCTCTGCTGGTCTCTGATGATATCGACAGCACTTTGTATGTGATGTTCAGTTCTGTCTGCAAATTCAGCATCATACACTTCTTCCTGCAGGTGACTTCGACTTCTCTCTGCAGGTGACATCTCATTTTATCGGAATGGAAAGTCGACTTTTGTCTACCCTCTCTCTACAAGTGACACTGCCTTATCTCTGCAGGTGACGCTGTCTACTCTCTGCAGGGTGACGCTGACTACTCTCTGGAGGTGACGCCGACTACTCTCTGCAGGTGACGCTGACTACTCTCTGCGAAAAGCCAAACCTCAGGAAGGTTGGAAAGTCCTTGGTGTAGGGGAAGAGAGTGGAGTGTACTATCAGAAGAGGGAGTAAGGGGCCAGAAGCTGCCTCTGTCACCGGCTCTTCTGGCAGCCAAGTGGAGGGATCTACCCCGCCCCAGATCGACACAAACATCCACGTTGATGTGCAGCTGATGAGGATAATACCACCCAGGACCGCAAAATTGCATGCAGACAATATGCGATTGCAGTTGTACAAGAAGACCGGACAGCCCTCACCATATTAATCTCTCTGCTGCTCCACCACAACTAACTGCCTCGTTTTCCATCCTTGAAGAGGCAGTCAATGTTGTCATCCCGGCTCTGCCGCCTCCTCTGCCCTCTCCACCACCACCTCTGCCACAAGATGACCAGCACCTCCTTGCCCTATCACCACTGGAATAATCGAGATTGAAGAGTGTCCTGCCTCTCCTCTAGCTTCACAGTCACCTGCTGCTTCACCATCAAGAAAGAAGAGAAAGAAGAAGAAACCAGTACCTGCCACCACCTCTTCATCGCCACCAACACCAGAACAGCGCCAACAAGACCCTGCCGACGCCTTGCACCACATCTCCACATTGATACCACCAATGGACACCAAGACCAGTGCTTACATCTTTTCCCTCACCGACCACCAACTGGACGCCCTGCAAGACCACTACCTCTGCGACGACGAACTTCATTACCTAGTAGACACAATCGTCCGTGTTTACTGGAAGAAAGACGTGACTCCCTACAACGAATGTTGTATTCAAAAGGCAGCAAGCTCCTTCCCAAGTGAAGCAGCTATCCTACAGTATATTAGTCAGACTACTCCCTCCTTTACCTCCGCCACTCCGCCACTGACTGAGCAAATACCTGGGCCCGATTCCCTCAAAGAACAGGAAACTAAAAACCACCACCAACAACAACTTCAATGAATCATTAGGAGTTGGAGGAGTAGAGAGAGGGCACGCGCTCCTCTGACCCTGGGTGAAAGAAGACTTCCGGGGTATAAGACCCCGAAGGTAATAAGATATCAGAGGGAAGAAGAACCCAGGTGCTAGAAATCCCCCGGGGCAATAAGAACCAGGGATATAAAATCAAGGAAAGAAAGACCTCAGGACAACTGCCAGGAAATTTTTTCAGAGAATCTCTGTTACGTTCGTACAACTGAGATAGGATCCAGTTACTGTATGTCCACCAGGTAATAACTGGTCTGTCTAGGCACAGCTGAGATAGGATCTAGTTATGTCCACCAGGTAATAACTGGTCTGTCTAGGCACAGCTGAGATAGGATCTAGTTATGTCCACCAGGTAATAACTGTTCTGTCTAGGCACAGCTGGGATAGGATCTAGTTATGTCCACCAGGTAATAACTGGTCTGTCTGAAAACAGTTTAAGTAGGACCTTGTAATATTTATTTTATTTATCAGGAAAGATCAATTATCATGATGGAGGTGACGCAGACTTCCATATACTTAGGTAATGTTAACTACTTTCATTTTACTAACGACGACTTGCTCTCTCTCTCTCTCTAGATAGATAGATAAATAGATATTGATAGATATAGATATCTTTATTTATCTGTATATCTGTCACTATGTTACCAATTTATCTCACTTTTCAGGTTACTTCTACTTCATTTTCCTAACATGTGTCACGTCATAAAAACTGCAGGCATCATCGACTTCTTCCTTGAAGGTGGTATCGACTTCTGCTTGCTGGAAACATCGACTTCTCTTTGAAGGTGAAACTGATTTCCCGATGCAAGTAATGTCCATTTCATTGCGAATGGGACGTCGACTCTCTACACGTGACGTCGGCCTCTTTCTGCGAGTGACGGGAAATCTATTCGCAGGTGACCTGGACATATCACGGCAGGGGAAACAGACGACAAAATATCCAGGTAAGATTACGTTCCTTCATCTCTTTTACATTTAGTCTCTCTCTCTCTCTCTCTCTCTCTCTCTCTCTAAATATCGAGTTTTGTTTCTTTGCAGATGACATGATCTTTATCTCTCACATCGACTTGTCTTCCATTGCAAGTGATGGTAAAATCTTGTCTTCAGTTGCCAAGGACTAAATCTTCTGAGGTGGCATCGCCTTCTAATCGCAGATGTAATCAGCTTCTGTGTGCAGGTGATGTCGAGTACATTCTGCAAGGACATACACTTCTCTGCTGGTTGCTGCTGATATCGAACGTTCTGTGTTAATGATCTTAAGTTCTCTCTGCAGTTAAAAAATAGAAGACTTCTTCCTGCAGGTGACGTCGACTTCGTTCTTCATGTGACATTTTATTTTTTAGGAATGTGAAGTGGACTTTTCTTTGCCATCTCTCTACAAGTAGCCCCGCCTTTGCTCTGCACGAAACACCGACTTCTCTCTGTAGGTGGCCCCGACTACTCTCTACAGGTAACACTGACTACTCTCTTCAGGTTTTGTCGACTACTCTCTGCAGGTGTTGTCGACTACTCTCTACAGGTAACACTGACTACTCTCTGCAGGTGTTGTCGACTACTCTCTACAGGTAACACGGACTACTCTCTACAGGTGATGTCGACTACTCCCTGCAAGTAACACCGACTACTCTCTGCAGGTGAAGCCAACTACTTTCTGCAGGTAAAGCCAACTACTCTCTGCAGTCTAGGCACAGCTGAGATAGGATCTAGTTATCTCCACCAGGTACTAACTGGTCTGTCTAGGCACAGCTGAGATAGGATGAAGTTATGTCCACCAGGTAATAACTGGTCTGTCTAGGCACAGCTGAGATAGGATCTAGTTATGTCCACCAGGTAATAACTGGTCTGTCTAGGCACAGCTGAGATAGGATCTAGTTATGTCCACCAGGTAATAACTGGTCTGTCTAGGCACAGCTGAGATAGGATCTAGTTATGTCCACCAGGTAATAACTGGTCTGTCTAGGCACAGCTGGGATAGGATCTAGTTATGTCCACCAGGTAATAACTGGTATGTCTAAAAACAGTTGAGGTAGCACCTAGTAATATATTTTTATTTATCAGGTAAGATCGCATCTCGTGTTGGAGGTGACGCATACTTCAGTATATTTGGGTACTGTTAACATCTTTTATTTTACTAACGACGACTCTCTCTCTCTCTCTCTCTCTCTCTCAATGCAAACTTGTGCTTTTTAGCAGGTGAAATGATCTTTACGACTAACATCGACTCATCTTCCATTGCATCGTTTTCGTTTTCGTTTTTAAAGGCTCCAACATGCTTGCATGTGTCGGCCTTGGTCACCTAATGGCGGCTCTCCATGCTGCACGATCCATTGCAGCCTCCCTGTTCAGTCCCTTAACCCTAAGGTCACACTTAATGACCTCGTCCCATGTCTTTCTCGGTCTACCCCTCATAACCCCACCCCGAATATTAACACTTCTCACCTTCCCCACCCAACTATCATCCCCCATCCTCCCCACATGTCCAAACCACCTCAATCTACCTCTCCTCATCACAACACCCATACACTCCAGTCCCATCCTACATCTCAACTCTTCCATTGTAAACCCAGCCCCTCCAGGCCTTGGACGCAGGGACGCACTGCACATCCACCTAATCATTGTCATTTCTGTACGTCTGAGCCGGCGAATGTCTTCCTCCTTCACTGCCCAGGTCTCACTGCCATACAGCATTACACTCCTAACACACGCTGCATACAAAGACCCCTTAGCACGTAGGGAGAGCCCCCTCAATGTCAGGAGAGGCAAGAGCTCCCTGAACTTCTTCCAACCACTTCTCACCCTAGCCACAGAGCTAGCTCCAGCCCCACCACCAGCACACAACATGTCTCCTAAATAACAAAACTCTTCCACACACTCAAGAGATTCACCAGCAAGTTCAATTCTTTCACGTCTGACGATCTCCACCTGCTCACCCCGGCACGCCGTACACATAAAATCAGCATTATCTCGCAGTCTACCTCTGATACCACTACATCTCTTATGCACCCATTTATCACACACACCGCACAAGATGGAATTACTTCCCACACCCTTGTGGCAAACTGCACATGGCCACTCTCCCTCGTCTTTGACAGTACCGCCACCAACCCTAGATATCATCACTTTTGTTTTATCTGCATTTACCCTTAAACCCTTTTGCCCCATACCATCTCTCCACTTCCTAAACCTTTCCTCCGCCTCTCTTTCATTCTCTGCAATCAACACCAAATCATCAGCATACAACAACTCCCACGGGAGTCCGTTTCTAAAGTCACGTGAAAGGGCTTCAAGTACCATGATAAACAACATGGGACTCAAGACTGACCCCTGATGCACACCAACATTCACGGAAAACTCATCACTCAAATCTCCATTCACTCTCACCTGGGTGTGAGCACCCACATACATGGCCATAACCACCCTAACCAGCCACTCCTCCAAGCCAAGCTTTCTCATTGCCCACTTCACCACCTCTCTAGGGACTCTGTCAAAGGCCTTTTCCAAATCAACAAAAACAAAATAAAGATCCCTTCTCCTACCAATATATTTTTCCCGAAGCTGTCGAACAATGAATATGGCATCAGTGGTCCCCCTACCTGGCATAAACCCAAACTGCATCTCATCAATATTCACTCTTTCTCTAATCATACCTTCTAAAACTCTCTCCATTACCTTCATTATCTGATCTAAAAGCTTTATACCTCTATAATTCCCTCTTTCCAGGGCATCACCCTTCCCTTTATACACATTTACAATTACACTCTTCAGCCAATCATCTGGGACAACACACTCATAAATAATCCTATTTATCAGGTCAGTGACTAAACTCACCCCTATATCGCCTGAGGCCTTCAACATTTCGGCAGTCAACCCAGACACACCTGCTGCCTTCCCCACCCTCATCCTGCCTATTGCCTCACTCACAGTAGCAGTATCAATCAAAGGCCAAGGGCCAGACACTGGATCTGCTGGCTCCAAACCTTCCCTGTCCCAGTCAAACTCCTCATTCAACAACCGGTTATAATGCTCTCTCCATGCATCTTTAATATCCTCACTGTTCACCACTACCCTTCCTTCATCATTCTTCACACACTGCTCACCCATGATATCCCGATTATCCCTCTTCACCTGACCTGCCACCCTAAATATATTTTTCCTTTCCCCATGATTTAGGTTATCAAGTAATTGTCTCTGTGACTCAGACTTTGCCCTGTATACCTCTCTCCTAGCCCTACGCTTGGCAGCCAAATATTCCTCTTTGCTACTGTCACGAATCAATTCGCGACATTTCCCTTTTGTAAGAAGCCACGAACTATTAGTGGAAAACTCACTGTGTATAGCTCAGCTAACCGTTTCTCCCTCCCTTTCGGAGTATACTTTTCAAAACATTCGTCACTTTCAAAAGTGACCGATTTAATGCACGTCACTAAGTGCGCTACTGAGCGATACAATTGTTTCTTTATCGTTCGCCTCTGCTTCCCTCAACCGTTAGCCACGCCTTGGTCCTGCCCATACAATGTATTTGAATTCAGTCTTGTGTTTGCTGTGACGGAGAAAGGTTCTGTGCTCAGAAGTGGAGAGGTCAGCTAGCACCCCAAGCTCTACTAGTACATTTAATCCCAGTACTCCCACCCCCCACCCCTCGGGTGATACATAGTATTCATCGACTGGTATTTCCTTTGTGTATTTCCTAGTTTTAAGAGTTTAGTTAAGGTGTTTTTCCTAGGCGTAAGTATTTAGCTTCTGTGTGAGTGAGCAAGTGCGTCTCATTGATTTGATTTGAAATGTAATGTTAAATTTATTTTTTGTAATCAATAAATTTAACAGTTCTATTTCTTGAGCTTAATGTAGAGTAAAATCTTGTTTCATTTCTCCATAATTAAGCTTATTTTCCATATAGCTCCTAGCTTGCATAAACGTTTGCTTTCATAACTGGTACTTAGACCAGTCTTGTTGTATTAACTTAAAATCCGTTGTGCCATAGGAGTTAAGCATCAGCAAGGACCTGATTATTGTTATTAGTATTAGTTATTTATTGTCAAGGGTGAAGTAACTTTCTCCAGAGGCTAACAGTACAGTAATTCAGCAATTGTGAGTAATTAGTCTCTGCTGTGTACTGTGGAGAAAGTTTATAAATTCTCGTTCTCAGAGAGTCGTGCGAAGAAGCAGCGTAAAGTAATCATTGCTTGATGTAGCAAGACAATCATTGTCTCTGCTCTTCAATATTATTGAATATTATTATCAATTTAAATAACATTTAAGCGTATATATTCCAAAATTACCGTGATATTATAAAAACCCCGTGACAATTGGCGACCTCGCCAGGATATTAACTCCTAGCTCTAAAGCTATTCACGAGATAGTGCTCACTCATTCATATTTAGGTATTTATCATTAAAGTTTATAGGCACAAGCTTACTGGTGTTTACCCTTAATTTAGCAAGTGAATTTTGCTTTATCAATTAATAGAATACGTAACTCTAGCTTATTTTTGGTAACGCCAGACGATTTTATTCGCTCCTGGGAAGTCGCCCTACCCATTTTGCTTATTATTGAGTCTTCCCAGTCATTTACATTTTTTATTTATTTTTGCCAGTTAACTAGATAAGACTGGTCACCACTAGCTTGTGTCTGTACTCTTTACTTGTGTCATTAGCATTCGTTTGCGAAGCAGTCAGTGCTCAATTTCGGTTTGCTTAGTAAATTAGCGCCATGGCTACCGCTGTATTTTTACAGGAAGCCAAAGATATGGGTCTTACAGACCCAACCGAAATTAAAGAGTATATACTCTCACGGCATAATCAGGAGCAGCAGCGCGAGAATGATGCCCGTGAAGAGCGTAAGATTCAGCGCGAATACGAGCGAGAACAGCGCGAATACGAGCGTGAACAACGAGACAAAGAACGAGAACATGAACTTGAAGTGCTGAAGCTCAAGAGAGATTCCTTGGCTTCAGACACGTCTGGTGCAGTTGGTCCAAGCTCCACGAGCGTTCTCCCTGCACATGTCCTGGCGACCCCACGCATCAAGCTTCCTTCATACAGGGAAAGCGAGCGAATCGAGCCGTACATAGCTCGTTTTGAGGACATGGCAGACTTATATCACCTGGATGAGGCAGCTAAGCGGCTTCAGTTTCTTAGCCTTTTTGAGGGCCCTGCCCTCGATATTCTCCACAGAATTCGTGGAGACAATCTCACATATGAGATGATGAAAGCTGCACTCATTAAGGCGTATGGTCTCACAGTAGACGACGCCAAAGTTCAGTTCATGCGAGCTCGTCTCCAAGACAAGGAGACAGCTGTTCAGTTCCTTGATCGTCTCACAGCTTACTTAAATGAGTGGATGGAGAAAGATGAAACTCCTTCCACGCGTGAGGGGATAATTGACCTTATGCTGCGTACACAGCTAGAGAGGTCGTGGCCTGCTGAGCTCATAGCACAGCTTAAGATCTGCCAGGTGAAAGATGCCAGCCAAATGGCAGAGAAGGCTGACGCATTCTTTACTGCATACGGGTATCAAGCTCGTAAGCGAAACACCTGGAGCAGAAAAGATACTGCCAAGTCTGGGAAGCCATCTCAGACTGAATCCCAGCACCAAGGCCATTCTCAGAGTAATGGCCAAGGTCCAAAACCGCAGTGGAAGGACCAGGGGCAAAACACTCAGAAACCTGAGTGGAAGAGGTACAACAAGTACCCTTACCAGCAGCAGTATCAGCCACGCAACCGACAGTCGGGACAAACTTTTTCACCACCAGCTCAAAAGAGGCAGGAAGCGAATGCAGCCTTCATTCCTCAGCAGCAGCCTGGTGGTCACGTCCCTACCAGTGTGGGTACTTCCCCACAGTTCACTAGTCCCACAGTGACAGTGAACCCCCCTCCACAGATGGCCAATGTTCCATCTTCCCAATATAACCCTCAAGGCACAATGTTTGCCACAACAATTCAGCAGCCTCATGAGTGGCTAGCTGCTTCCTCCACAGGCCCTCCCACAGGTGACAGTACCTTCCTTGTTCAGCCAGGGTTTGTGGGAGGCATTCCTGTGAAGGTCCTGAGAGACAATGGTTCCTCAGGTTGCTCTGTTAAGCAGAGTTTAGTTCGGCCTGAGCAGTATACAGGTCGACAGATCCATGCAAAGCTTATTGATGGATCAGTGAGATTGTTCCCTGAGGCATGTATCCAGGTGGCATCTCCATTTTATACTGGTACGACACTTGCGGTTGTCATGCCAGAGCCTCTATTTGACTTTATAGTAGGCAATATTAATGGAGTCAAGGATAGTTGCTCCAATGACGCTACTCAGACTTCGGCTGCTGCGGTAACACGAGCCATGGCTGAGGCTCCAGACTGTGTCACCCCAGTGATCATTGTATCGCCGCAAGATCTGATGTGTAGTCAACTTGTTGTGCAAGAACAACATTCTGACCCGACACTTGCTACCGTGCGGAGCAAACAAAAGGGTCAAGTGATAAAGTATTCACGGGGAGGTCGAGCCAAGTTCCTTCGTAAACAAGGACGGCTCTACCGTGAGTCACGAACACCCGAGGGCGAGGTTCGACTGCAGTTTGTCGTTCCCGCCAAGTACCGCCTAGCAGTGTTACAACGGGGTCATTGTTCAGTCTCAGGGGGTCACATGGGCAAAAGGAAGACCCAGGGCCGTATCCGAGCTGACTTTTTCTGGCCAGGGATGGGACGGGACATAGATAGTTTTGTCCGTTCTTGCAGTGTGTGCCAAAGTATCACCACTAATCAGGGACATGCCCTTCCTGTGCCATTTGTAACTACACCTGTAATCTCTGAGTCAGTTGAGAGACAGGGTAGTGGTGAAGTGGGTGCAGACCTGACGTCTCGCCCATTGGCCCCACAGGACACATTATGTCCAGGGCCTGTACATACATATTATGTACCGTAAGTTAAGGGGGAAGTTGAGAGGCGACTTGAGGCTATGGAAGACCCAAGTTTGCATAAGGATTCTCAGCTTCCCGGTACTAATAGAAGTACTGTAGGTTAAGGGGGAAGTTCGAGAGAGAACTCCGCAGTGGCGACTTGAGGCTATGGAAGACCCAAGTTTGCATAAGGATTCTCAGCTTCCCGGTACTAATATAAGTATTGTATTGTAGGTTAAGGGGGAAGTGAGAACTCCGCAGAGGCGACTTGAGGCTATGGAAGACCCAAGTTTGCACAAGGATTCTCAGCTTCCCGGTACTAATATAAGTATTGTATTGTAGGTTAAGGGGGAAGTGAGAACTCCGCAGAGGCGACTTGAGGCTATGGAAGACCCAAGTTTGCACAAGGATTCTCAACTTGCCGACCATAATCGTGTGCTATAATTAATGGCGACCTCGAATGTACGTCATAGCACTGACTGCTAGGCAGAGAGAGTAATTGTAACTTAATAAGAATTTTGTCTCATTGACACTTTTGATGCTCCACCTCAATTGGTTTTGCAGGTTCAGCAATGGGGGTAGCAGTTTTGCTGTGCGGGCCAGCTGATCGTCTGCCGCACACTGCTGCCTCTTCTCCTCTGCCTTCGTCGTCGCCATATTATTTACTATGTCATTTTACACGTAGGTACAGTTACACTACAACTGTCACACCTACACCGTGTATTACATACACCACGCTACACAACAATTAGTTGTCAGTGTAAATGTAGCGAATTTTCGCTCAGTTTGACCTGAGTACAGGATTTTCACCGTCGTCACGGAGTTTTTCCCTCAAGCTTGCTTCTATTAACGTAAATACGAGTTTTTTTTTCGCTCACTGACGACTGCGACTTTCTCCTGTAGCAGGATAGCACATACACCACAGTGTGAATCTTGTGCGAATGACTTAGGATGTGTACATATATATATATATATATATATATATATATATATATATATCCACAAATTTTTTCCCATAAGGAAAAAATTTAACTTTGTAAGGGCGTAATGTCATGAATCAATTCTCGACATTTCCCTTTTGTGAGAAGCCACGAACTATTAGTGGAAAACTCACTGTGTATCGCTCAGCTAACCGTTTCTCCCTCCCTTTCGGAGTATACTTTTCAAAACATTCGTCACTTTCAAAAGTGACCGATTTAATGCACGTCACTAAGTGCGCTACTGAGCGATACAATTGTTTCTTTATCGTTCACCTCTGCTTCCCTCAACCGTTAGCCACGCCTTGCGTCCTGCCCATACAATGTATTTGAATTCAGTCTTGTGTTTGCTGTGACGGAGAAAGGTTCTGTGCTCAGAAGTGGAGAGGTCAGCTAGCACCCCAAGCTCTACTAGTACAGTTAATCCCAGTACTCCCACCCCCCACCCCTCGGGTGATACATAGTATTCATCGACTGGTATTTCCTTTGTGTATTTCCTAGTTTTAAGAGTTTAGTTAAGGTGCTTTTCCTAGGCGTAAGTATTTAGCTTCTGTGTGAGTGAGCGAGTGCGTCTCATTGATTTGATTTGAAATGTAATGTTAAATTTATTTTTTGTAATCAATAAATTTAACAGTTCTATTTCTTGAGCTTAATGTAGAGTAAAATCTTGTTTCATTTCTCCATAATTAAGCTTATTTTCCATATAGCTCCTAGCTTGCATAAACGTTTGCTTTCATAACTGGTACTTAGACCAGTCTTGTTGTATTAACTTAAAATCCGTTGTGCCATAGGAGTTAAGCATCAGCAAGGACCTGATTATTGTTATTAGTATTAGTTATTTATTGTCAAGGGTGAAGTAACTTTCTCCAGAGGCTAACAGTACAGTAATTCAGCAATTGTGAGTAATTAGTCTCTGCTGTGTACAGTGGAGAAAGTTTATAAATTCTCGTTCTCAGAGAGTCGTGCGAAGAAGCAGCGTAAAGTAATCATTGCTTGATGTAGCAAGACAATCATTGTCTCTGCTCTTCAATATTATTGAATATTATTATCAATTTAAATAACATTTAAGCGTATATATTCCAAAATTACCGTGATATTATAAAAACCCCGTGACAGCTACCACCCTTCTTCCATTCCCGGAAAAGCCTTCTTTTCTCCTTAATTGCAGCTTCTACACCCTCATCCCACCACCAAGTTACTTTATGTCTTGGTGGTCCTCTTGTCCAGCCGCATGTTACATCAGTAACTCTCAAGAAATTGTTCTTGAGGGCTCTGTACTGTTCATTAACGCCTCTGTCTACAGCTCCCTGTTCAGCCACCACTCTCCTCAACTCGCTATAGAAGGCATCCCTTACTACTTGGTTTTTCAGCTTCCATATTTTCCTCCTAGGTACATAAGTCCTCTTTTTCATCATTTGTTCTTTAAGCACCATATCACAAATCAATAGTTTGTGCTGCTGCACACACTCCTCACTTCCTATAACTTTAACATCCCTCACTAACCTCCTATCGGCCCTCCTAACCAGAAAATAATCTATCTGACTGCTATTTCCCCCAGACTCATACGTAATTAACCTACTGTCTCTTTTCCTAAAATATGTGTTGCACACAATCATGTCCGTTGCCTCCCCAAACTCGAGTATCCTTTCCCCTTCTGCATTCCTTAGACCATATGCACATCCCCCATGCACTCCTTCATTACCTTGGGCTGCTTCACCTACATGACCATTTAAGTCCCCTCCCAAAATCACTATCTCATCATCCCGCATACCACCCACTACACGTATTAAATCATCCCAAAATCTATCTTTCTCTGATTCATCCAATCCTGCCAGTGGAGCATATGCCGATATAATCACAGCTATCTTTCTTCCCAACAGAATTTTCACAACCAATATCCTATCGCTTACTCTCAAAACATTCATAACATATTCCACCAATTTCTCCGCAACCATCACACCAACACCTCCATATCCGTCTGTCCTCCCCTGCCAAAACAACTTATAGCAACAGTCCTTCCCAACAATCTTTCTGGCTGATCCACCCCTGTACCGGACTTCCTGCAAACACGCCACGTCCACCCACCTCCTACTGAATGCCTCAACGACTTCCCCTGCTCTTCCCCTCAAACTTCCCACATTCCATGAACCCACCCTCATCCCCATGGGTGATTTACTGTCCTCAGGCTTGCTTTGAAACCTTTTTTGTTTTGTCATCTTCAGTATTAATAAATGGGGACAGACACAGCACAGGTCCCACTCACCGCACAATCCCAGGTCCAGGCAATGGATCTGGGACCCCTAGCCCACCAGCTTACCAGTGGCTGTGGTAGTGGCCTCGGGGCACCCTGCCAGGACAGCTGCAGGGACACCCTCCAAGCGCATCTTGGCACTGCAACTATCCCGCCATTATACACCCACTGATAGGGCAGCCTCCTGGGACGCTACTCCCAGGTTCGGGCCCCTCTCTATTGGGCGGAAGCGGCAGCCTGGGAACCTCAATGCCCTGTACCCTCTAGCACAGGCCCGAGCCCCATCTCGCCCTGGACCCATGATCTATGCCGGCGGAACCCCCGCCACGCCTCCCCCCAGAAGTCCGCCACTAGGTAGCGGGGGCAAAGTTTTCTGGCCGCATGCCCTTGCTGGCGCCAACCCCTGTAACGTAGTGGGATACGTTGTGTGAAATGTAAAGTGCATGTGGTGTAGTGCATAGATAGTTAGAGGAAATGTTTGGGAGAGTATGCTGGTCTACTCTCCATGTTACTGTCACACTGAAAAGGTCAGCAAAGGGGGATGGTTAGATAGCTAGTGAAACAGGAGCTCCAGCTCTCCCTATCACCAGCATTCCCATTCCCCTCGGGAGTACTACCCTGTTCGGCCCGTGCTACGGCAAATTCTTGTCTGCAGTTGCAAAGTCCCTGTATTAAGATGTGGCATCGCCTTCTAGCGGCAGATGGCATCCACTTCTGTTACAGGTGTCGTCGAGTTATTTCTACAAGTGACATCGACTTCTCCCTGTTGCTGACTCTGACAACTCTCCGCAGCAACAACTTCTCTCTACAGTTGACATCGAATTCTTTCAACAAGGGACGTCAACTACACCCTCCGGATGACGTAGTGTTCACTTTTCATATATCGTTGTGTCTATCTGCAAGTGACATCGACTTCTGCCTATACGTGACGTCTCCTTCACTCGAGGCGGGAAGTCATCTCTCTGCACTTGACTTCGACTTCTTTCGAAGTGACGCCAGTTTTATATGAAAGTTACACAGACCTCTCTACGCTAGTAACGTTAACAGTTCTCTGGAGGCGGTGTGACCTTCTTTCTGAGAGGAAAGTCGACTTGCTTCTGTAGGTGACATGCTACGTAGAAATCTGTCTGAAGCTAATATTAATATATCAAAACAGGGACACATTATTCAATACTTTGTTGTAAGTTCTACTTCTCTCTCTTCATGAACGACAAGTTTCTCTCTCTCTCTCTCTCTCTCTCTCTCTCTCTCTCTCTTAATACAAGCTCTTTTTTGCAGGTGACATGATCTTTACCACTAACATCGACTTGTCTTCCATTGGATGAGATGGCAAATTCTTGTGTT